>NC_140168.1:22247868-22287922 GCF_963971535.1 Notolepis coatsorum | reverse complement strand
CGCCCATCACTTCCATTCCCCTCTCTCTCTCTCCCCCCCCCCCTCTCTCCCCCCTCTCTCCCCCTCTCTCTCTCTCTCTCTCTCTCTCTCTCTCTCTCTCTCTCTCTCTCTCTCTCTCTCTCTCTCTCTCTTCTGAGTGGAGAAGGCCAGTTACGGTCAGCACACAACAAGCTGTGGGTGTGGGTGTGGGTGTGTGTGTGTGTGTGTGTGTGTGTGTGTGTGTGTGTGCGTGCGTGCGTGCGTGCGTGCGTGCGTGCGTGCGTGCGTGCGTGCGAGCGTGCGTGCGTGCGTGTACGTGTGTACGTGTGTGAGAGAGGGAGAGATAGTGGATCATGTAGTTGAAACATGCCAGGTCACACAGCTCTTTGACATAATGTAGTGAAAGGGCACCCCCTTTAGGTCACTCACTGAACCGCACCATGCCTGACTGTCAAAGAGGACAAAGGAAGCGAATAATATCAACTTCAGAAGAGATACAACACTCAATCTATCTATCTATACCTATCTATCTATTCATCTATCTATTCATCTATCTATCTATCTATCTATCTATCTATCTATCTATCTATCTATCTATCTATCTATCTATCTATCTATCTATCTATCTATCTATCTATCTATCTATCTATCTATCTATCTATCTATCTATCTATCTATCTATCTATCTATCTATCTATCTACTGTATCTATCTATATCTGTTTATCTATCTATTTATCTATCTATCTATCTATCTATCTATCTATCTATCTATCTATCTATCTATCTATCTATCTATCTATCTATCTATCTATCTATCTATCTATCTATCTATCTATCTATCTATCTATCTATCTATCTATCTATCTATCTATCTATCTATCTATCTATCTACTGTATCTATCTATATCTGTTTATCTATCTATTTATCTATCTATCTATCTATCTATCTATCTATCTATCTATCTATCTATCTATCTATCTATCTATCTATCTATCTATCTATCTATCTATCTATCTATCTATCTATCTATCTATCTATCTATCTATCTATATATCTATCTATCTATCTATCTATCTATCTATCTATCTATCTATCTATCTATCTATCTATCTATCTATCTATCTATCTATCTATCTATCTATCTATCTATCTATCTATCTATGTGAAAAATTAACGGCCCAATCAGTGATTGGGCCATACGTAAACCAATGGGTGGCCCCACCACCAAGAAGAAGAAGTAAGAATGGAGACAGCTGGGAATGGCTTGAAGAACAAATTATAGAAGAACATAACAAAGATCTATCTCTTTCAATGTTGTGGGATAAACCAAAAATCACTCACAGACTGGACAATCCGCTTTTAGAATTTTCATGTGAAATAGTGAAAATCTTACATAAACGTCTGACCTTTAGTGGATATTCCTTACCATCATGTCCATTATGGAAAAACCCGTTGCTCTCTGCAGGAGGTAAAACCCTTAAAAATAATGCATGGTAACAACATAATATAACACAGGTGGGGCAAGTGATGGAAAGTGGAAGTATGATACCTTTTAATGAACTTTATCTTATTTACAAATACAATCAGTTATTAAATCATTGTTTTCTAAAGACATAGCTATATGTAGCAGGGTGGATTATCCCTGCTTTGTGGGAACGGTTACTGGCAGTCACAAGGTAGCTGGACACAGTAGAGCTCCGTCTGACTGCACCCTCGTCTTTGGGCCTGGAGCGTCAAACTGGGGCCCGGTAGTGGGAGTGAATGGGGCCCGGGATTTACCAACCTGGTTTGGTACTCTGGTCTTCCTCGCCTCTCCGGAGCGGTCAGCAGTACTCCCCAACTCGCTCTCACTTCCCTGAATACCTCAGTTAACCCTCCCACACCTAGTGACTGTCTGATATGCATAAATAGATTCGTTCCTCCCGCAAGCAGTACCCTCCCTCGATGACCACTAGAGACCTTAATGACTGGAAGGAGAAAGGGTTAAATAATAATAATATTACCCGCATCAAAAAGGGTTAGGGTTAGGCTCAGTAAAAGACACACACACCGTGCTCCCATTCCGTTTGTTATTATTGCACCATTGTTATTGTTACACAATAATTACAGTCTGGTATTTATGTGATTACGCCCTAGACACCAAGTGCTCTCGCTGTAAACAGACTAAGTGCTGTCCACGTCTGGGCTAGACACAGTACTAATACCTTCCCTAAGGGTTTGCATATACTGTTCTAGTACTCCCAAATATGGGGGGAAAAGGGAGGACAAGGGGAAGGAATAAAAGGGTTCACTGAATGGGAATTTAATATGGATAAACATGCACGTTATTACACTTAAATAAAATGACAAATGTGGGCCCACTTTACCAAACAAAAGTCCTAGCTAAAGCCGGCTTCTAATGTTTGGGGTTGCCCCTCCACGCTGCTGTTAGCGTTCGGTTCAAACAACAATTCTCTTCGCCCTTTAGGCCGCGACACACTGTGCACTGTGCAATAAGATCCTGAGCATCGAAGCTCTATTGTACTCAACCAAGATGGCGGCCTCGCCGCGCCACCACCGTCCGGGTAGCAAGATGGCGTCGAACGCTCTCGTCACGGGAGCCAGCCAGCGGGGCTGGAGCAGAGGGAGCAGTAGCGGCTGAGAGCGCGTGCTGGGTGATGGCGACCTCTGCTGGTCGGGACAAACTCCCGTGTTGACTGAAGACAGCCGGTGCAGATCAGCTGTCGAACGCCGGCGAAGACTGGTTGTTGACAGCCGGCTCTGGGTTGACGCGCGACGATACTCTGTGGGTCCCAGACAGCCCTCCTGCTATTCGGTTATACTATTACGCAACGTGGCTGGCTACACCACCGGTCCCTTCAGCGCCTCGCGCTCGGTGTATACTGGAGTCAATATAGCCGTTAGCAGCATGCTAAATATACCGCACACACTGCTACTATAACACGCTATCTATGGACGTTAGTCCTTGGGTTCGGTTTCTCTTACTCACACACTATCACGGATACTTCTAGAATAACCCGTCATATACTCAAGTTCAATACGTTCGCCCGCGTGGTCCACAACGGGGCTCTGTCAAGACACGACCGATCACATCCAAGTCCAATCGCGAAGAGGCTCGTTTCTCCCCCTTCCGTCTCAGTTGGCTTGCTTCCTTCTCCGTCTCTCTCGTACGCTCTCTGCCTGCCACCGCCGCCCCCTGCTGGTACCGCCAACTAGCCCCACAGGGAAACACTGGGTGGAAGAATATGATCCAGTGTTACTGTTTATAATCCATATTCCAGCCGGTAGGAGAAGGAGAAACCCACGTCATTGTCCAAGGGAATATTAATGGAAACTAGTTAATATGTCTTGGTGCACCAGGGGAGATAAAAGGCAAGTCAGCACTTCTGAATAATCGCCATATTTTCAGGGTGCTACATATAGGAACAAACAGAGTCTTGGAAGAGACATTAAGGGGAATTACAGGCAGGAAAGGCCTTGTCTCTGCAATGTATAAACTATCATGTTCAACCCCCCCTGATACCAATACCCAAACTAAAGTCCAATGGGAGCGAGACATGGGTATACCCATATCTGAAACACAATGGGAAGCAGCACTTAGGAATAGTACTAAAATATCTAAATGTGTTAGATATAAAAAAAATAAAAAAAATAAATTAAAGATACTACACAGTACACAGGGCCACGCCCTGTACACTGAATAAAATGAATCACACCCAAATTGTGCTGTCATGGGTGTGGAGTAGAGGGTACGCTTATGCACTTGCTGTGGCACTGCCCGCTAGTTAGGCAATTTTGGCAATTCAATAGACCATGCTCACTTAAAACAGCGCAGCACTCAGCTGCTTCTCTCTCAGTCTGACTCTCCCCCGCCGTTGCAGACAGGAGTGTGTGTGTGTGTGTGTGTGTGTGTGTGTGTGTGTGTGTGTGTGTGTGTGTGTGTGTGTGTGTGTGTGTGTGTGTGTGTGTGTGTGTGTGTGTGTGTGTGTGTGTGTGTGTGTGTGTGTGTGTGTGTGTGTGTGTGTGTGTGTGTGTGTGTGTGTGTGTGAATGTGTATGTGTGGTGTGTGTGTGTGTGTGTGGTGTGTGGTGTGTGGTGTGTGGTGTGTGGTGTGTGTGTGTGTGTGTGTGTGTGTGGGGGGGGGTGGGTGGGTACGCCAGCATCGGACAGTGTGAGAGTGAGCGCTGCAGTCAGGGGGAAGGAAGAAGAAATTTAAAATAAAATTGCAAATAATCAATCAATCCGCGATTTTTCTTTTGTTCTACAATGACTGATCATGACCCATTAATTACATCATCCAACATTGCTTAAAGGACTAAGACATTCGCCGTGACAGAATCGCTTTATATTTAGGAGCGTGGAGTGTGCCCTACGTGTAAATGGACTGTTTCAGCTAATCAGAATCGAGAAATTTGCATGCCGTTGTATAATATATATTAAATGAGTGGGGCTCGCCTCGCATAGCCTAGTGGGTGTGTGTATTGACAAAAAAGGAAACATTTTGCGGGCTCCGTGCGACACATAGCCTACCTTAATGTCCGGTTCACGCACCGCCTATGCCTTCAAGGTCCCTCGAACTTTATTAGATCACTCTACTGAACCTTTGTAACACTCTGCAACCCCCCCTCACCCCCTTGTTATTATTATTATTATTATTATTATTTTTGTCTTAGTTTATCTTGTCATGTATGTATTGTCTTGCCTGTGAAAAATAAAAACTTTAAATATGAAAAAAAAGAATGGAGACACGTTTTCTGTCTTGACTGAACTCTTGATACAAGGTCTAACACTAGACAACAGGTAAATATTTTATCAGTCTTTTGGTTGATCAAACTCTTTGAAAAATGTATGTGAATATACCGCATAAAACTTTTGGGGCTTTGAAGAAATACAATAAATAAAAAAAGAATTTAAAACGATTGATGGCAGAAAGCAACGGAGGCGGATAAGACGGATGAGAGAACGAGGAGAGAGAACGAGAGAGAGAGAGAGAGAACGAGAACGAGAGAGAGAACGAGATAATGAGAGAACAAGAAGAGAGAGAGTGAATGAGAGGAGAGAGAGAATGAGGAGAGAGAGCGAGAGAGAGGAGAGAGAATGATGAGAGAGAACGAGGAGAGAGAGAGAGAGCATTCTGGAGGCAAGGATGGAGAGGAGGTGTGGAACGAGTGGGAGAACGGTGAGGGGAGGGGAAGAAGTAAAAGGTGAGACAGAGTGTGAGATCGCAAATGAGAGTCGATATACTATATATAGAGCCGGGATGGCAGAGAGACAGAGAGAAAGAAGACCGCCAACAACGAGGACAGAGAACAAGAGAAAACACTCAACGGGGTAAAGGGAGGGAGGGAAAGAGGCAGAGAGAGAGTGAAAGACGGAGACAAATTCCGTCTCTCCCGTATGGCTTGCTACACCCGAGACACTGCAGGAGGCGTGTTTCCGCGAGTGCATTAGCGATTCTCTTTAATCACAGTGTAGACGATCCAGCACACAAAAAACAAATGGATGGGGAGGGGGGAGGATGGAGTGGGAGAAGGGGGTGCATAATTGAAAAAGAAAAAGTAAAATCAGGACAGAGAGCGACAGAAATGGAGGGAGAGAGAAGTCGCTCTTCTCTCTCCCTCCATCTCTGTCGCTCTCTGTCCTGATTTTAGAGAAGAGAGAAGAGAGATGGAGGGAGAGAGAGAAGAGAGAGCGGCAGAGATGGAGGGAGAGAGAGAAGAGAGAGGGTCGTCACATGTTGGCCAAGCTGCCTTGTCGTAATCTTCGCTTGAAAAGTTGTTTATGAACCTAAACCTTATTATACACTTGACTTGCATATATAACCCATATAACTCTGTGTGATGTGCATGTACAATAATGCTATGTATACCGTATGAATATATATCTATCCACATCTGTCTGTATATACAGTACCTTCATATAATCCTTTTTACATATCTGTAGATCTATATCTATATCTGTACATATCCCTTACCTACTCTTAGTTACGCTGCTGGCCAGTATGACTACCATAGTGTCTTTAATTTATACCTGTATCACTGTACATATTAATATTACAACTCTGTACATACATCTGACAAATTTATATATTGTATACCCAATTTCACCTGTACATTATATATTACTATTGCACTTTACTGTTACATTTGCACTCTGGTTGGATGCCAAACTTATTTTCGTGGTACTGTACTTGTGCTGTATGATGACAATACATTTCAATCGAATCTAATCTAATGCCCCTACTTTCCCCCGAACCTTAACCTCAGTGGTGTAAATTGTGCTCTAAAGCAGATAATGTACTGGTTGAGTGAACATGTTCTTTCTTTTTTTTTACCATGGTGAAGTTAGTTTGATGTTGGAATAAATAAAACAAAATTACTCATAGTCCCTTTAAAATGCACCTTTGACACAAGAGGGAGGTTATGTTGGGGCTGTACAGCATGCAACTTGCATAACGCTGCTGTCGGGACAAAACCTCATAACTCCATTTTTTGTATTTTTTTGTATTATATAAATCAACTCTGTAGATCATCCTCCATATGTGTGTGTGGGTTTTACAAAGTTTAAACAATGGGAAAGCATTAAACCGATCATCTGTCTAAACCTCCTAACTCTATTCACCCTCAAATCTGTGTTAGTTTTTTTCATCTGCTGAAAAGTTGGGTTTTTGGAGTTATGAGGTTTTGTCCCGACAGCAGCGATAATGTGCTTATTGGGCAGACCGGCTGTAACTGAGGGGTACAATTCCCTGACTGTATTAATCAAGTATTAGTATCATTAAACTACTACCGTCTTGTACATTACTGGCCAATACCGTACAAAGGTATAATTAGATGACAACACTTCCACAATAACAGGGTTTCCACACAAATACTCGTTTAGAATATTTATTACATTAAGAATATGATATTACATTATTTTGGTCACTTTGGATGCGCTTATAAGGCAAAGAATGTGCGTAAGCAAATCAATATGGAATGTTAGGAATTCTCTATTGTACTCTGGGAAGGGGGGGTGTACTACCGGTTGTAAGCCAGCAGGGGGGGGCAATGCTCTATGAAAGTCAAGGGTCCACGGAGCTTCAGCAAGGCACCTGGAGACGGTGTATTACTCCCTGAGTCAGCGGGGAAAAGCAGCCTGGTCCCAGGGTGCGCGCCGCGTAGGTGAAAGCCGTGGAGCCTCTGGTACGACAGAGACGGGCTCGAGTGATGGTCTCACGGGCAGGTGTAGATCCCACAGTAGCAGTGGGGTAGGCGGTTCTCTGCTCCAGCAGCTTGGTCAAAGCAATGAAGAATAATAATCCTTGCCGGAAAGTGGCTCTGCTGGTCCGGTGTAGGTATCCTCCGGTGCGCGGTAGTGCACGGTTGAACTTGACGTTACTATCCTATTAGTACGCGGCAATAAATGCTCTATGTAGACGCACAATTACCCACTTCACGTGGTCTTTGACTCGTAATGAAGGTTTACTAATAAATAGCGAACGATACGTTAAACAAACGTATTAGGATAACACGAGACTTTATCTTGGGGCGATGCGAGCCCTACTCTGCCCACGTTGCGTAGTGGGGAGAGACGTCACTTGGATAACTGGAACTGAACGAGACTGAACGGGACAAGGGACTAAGAGGAGTTCTACATTTATTGCGCCCTATTTATGTGCACGGTGAACAAATAGTACCATTCGTATTTCGGTAGCCGTATTCCTACGCGGAACCGGGGCTAGTTGGGACATGTTCGTCGGCACCTTTCAAGTCAGCTCTAGGGGGGTAAGTCACTGGCGCCAGGGGATCGCTTCCAATAGGAGAACGAATATTATGGTCTGTCCTGTACCAGGTAAAGGGATATTCCGTATATATGTACAAAGAATATACAAGGGATATCAAACGATATACAAATATTATACATGGGATCTCAGGCAATAAATATATATATTCGGTTTAATCTGACCCTTTGTAACAGCCGCCCCCTAATTAGTCCCACCTAATTAGCTAAGCAGAGACAGATTAACCGCACTGTCCACTACTCAATGTCTGTGAGGGGTCGGGCAGTTCACAAAGTCAGGGGTCATGGTCGTCATTAGGCGAGTCGGGGAGCCTTGGCGACTCTATCAGCTTCGCCACGGGTCGGTTGTAGGTCCGCCCTTGGCCGAGCACTTCTGCCACTCTGACCTTTCCGTCGGCACCAGTGGTCACTTTGCTTACGCGGCCGGCCGGCCACGCAGCTCGGGGTGGTGACTGGTCTATGGTCATGACGACTGGACGGGATGAAGGGGGGCTTAGGAGGAAGCGGGCCTGAGACTGCTTTGATCTGTGCTTGGCTGTGCTTTCTCCTCCTCCGTCTGTTTCTCTTGTTCGCTCTGTACCCCGTGTGAGGAGGGGCCGGTCCCGGCCGCCCCGTCAAGGAGTCGCTTGGGGTGCTGGGTTCGAGGTCAGCTACGTCTGAAGCGCAGCTGAGGGGGGTGGAGTTCCGAACTCCCTCTGGTACCCACGGTTCTCTCACGGGCCTCTCGCTTAATGTCAATAGCCTCTGCTGTACGGGGGAGAGGCCGGTGTCGCTCGCCTCTGTGTGTAGGCAGCTTGTAGACGTGGGTTGACTGTCAAGTCCGTAGAGGGGGCCTTGGAGCGTCCATCCCAGTCGGGTCTGAACCGCGACCGGGCATCCTTTGGGTCCGACGTGGGCCGCCTCAATTGGGAGAATGAGGTCCGCGTGGTCGGAGCCGATGAGCAGGGTCGGTGTAGCGCCGTCGATAAGCGGTATAGGTAGTTGACGTAGGTGCCCATACTTAGCCATCAGCTGTGGGATGGGGTAGGTGTACTGCGACAGGCCTATGTCGTGGCTGGTGAAGACGTTACTTATACTATACTGCTTCTCGGGCTTGTCCACCGCTGCTATCTCGAAGGAGACCTTTTCACCCTTTATGGTCTTCTGGTCCCTTCTGATGGTGCGTATGGTCATCGTATCTTTGACACCTCGCAGGCCCAACTGGGCTGCTGCGGAAGCGAGGAGGAGAGTCTTTTCGGACCCATCGTCCAGGACGGCGTAAGTGTCCAGGACCTTGTCCTCGTGGCTCAGAAGCACTCTGACCACTTTGAGGAGCACACGGGGGGTCCCGCTATGCTGGGGGTCTATGTGGAGCACTCCTATCTCGGGTGGTGACGTAGACTCTATATGGTGCGAGTCGCACCTTGACTCCCAGTGTCTGCCGTAGCAGTCGGGACACCAGGGAGCGGTCTGGTGGAACTTTGGTTCTGGTGCCACCGCCTCGGCATGGTACATTACCACGACGGGCCCACTCGGTTGTCCTGGCTGACGCTTGTTGATGTCATGCAGGACCTCCAGGTGGGTGCCACCGCACCTGCTGCACTTCTTTTTCAAGCGGCACTCAGCTGCTAGGTGGCTGCGCGCGCAGCGGAAGCAGCGGCGGTGGTCCTTGACCCACTGGCTCACATCAACCGTTGTCAGCTTCTTGAAATCTTCGCACTGATAGAGCCGATGTTCTCCCTCACAGTACTGGCACTCAATCTTCCACTGGTCCTCTTTCGTCGAGGGGGTGTTGTGGTTCTGGTGCTGCGGTACTGATTCGGCTTGGTGCATAACAGTCACCGATCTTCGGCCATCGTTTACTCTCCTAGGTCCCTCTCTGGAGCTTGGTGTGCTCCGCACGAACGTATCCAATCGTAGGCTGCTGACTTCTCTCGCCAGGAAGTCGGCCAAGTCTAGGAGGGATGGTTCTGGACCGTTAGGATCACGGTGGTCTCTTTGCCGCCTGAAGCGCTCCTGTCTGGCGGGCGGCAGCTTCTCTAAAATCCTCTCGACGTTAGAGTTGGCGTATAGCTCGTGCATACCCTTTTCTCGTTGCGCTCCCAGCATCCCTACCAGGGACTGTACTTTTATAGACAGGTCGTCTAGTGAGCGATTGTCTGTTGCTGGGGGTAAGCGGTCAATATGCCTTATCTCTTCTATTACGTAATCCCATATACGTCCATATCTCTGGTCCAGCGCTGCTAGAGCCGCGGTGTATGGGGTCGTAGAGGTGGCATAGGCTAGCGCTATATTGTGCGCTCGGGGCACTTTCAGGTGCTGCAGTAATATTGCATACTTGTGGCGTTCATCAGCGACATCCACCATCATTGTCTCTAAGCACATCCGGAGCTCCGTATACTGTGCTCGATTCTCATGGGTGAAGTCTGGAAACGTCGGTGTGCCAATGTATGATGCCATGGATGACTGGCACATCGGTGAGCGTTGGGGGAGAGGCCTCCTAGGCGAGTCTCCTCTTGCGTGTCGTCTTGGGCTGGTACTTGGTGGGTACCGAAGGTCGGGTACCCAGGTGCTGTTCCTCGGGGCTGACGGTGCGTCAAACTCACCCGTGAGTTGAGTCGGGGGTTTGTAGCGCAGGGCCTCGGGGCTGACTTCTGGGCTGTACTGCACCTCCTGGTCCTGAGTATGTTGCTGCTGGTCGGGGCTGTACTGGGCCTCCTGGGCCAGAGTACGTTGCTGCTGGTCGGCTTGACACTCCTCCTCCTCCTCCTCCTCTCCCTCTGCTAGGACCTGGAGTCTTCTGTTCAGTCTCTCGGCGTGGTCCGGTTCTTCCCGGTTGCTGGGTCTCGTATGGACCGGCCGGGGAGGGGGTTCCGAGACGTGGACAGGATCCTCCTGTTGGCGGGGTCCCGGGTCGCTTCGTCGGGTAGGGGAATGTGTCCTAGACCCATGTCTTGACGATCTCTGAGAGCTCCGTGTGGAGTGAGGGGGTGTCGCCATGGCAACCAGTTTGTCCATCAGCTCCGCCTGCAGCCGGTCGCGCTCTGCCTCGCGCCGGGCATGGGCTGCGTCGCGCGCTGCTTCGCGCTGGGCATTGGCGATGTCGCGCTGCGCATTGGCGCTGGCCTGGGCAGCGTCGCGCTGTGCGTTGGCGACGTCGCGCTGGGCATTGGCGCTGGCATGGGCGGCGTGGAGCTGTGCATTTGCGACGTCGGCGCGGCTTCTCTCGATGTTCTCTTCTGTCTGGAGGCGTCTGGTCTCCAGTCTTATTCGGTCGTCTTCACTCCTTTGTTGCGCCTGGAAGCGCTCTCGCTCGCCTGCAAAATGTTCGCGCTCGCACGTCTGTTGCGCTTGAAGTCGATCGCGTTCGGTGGAGGCTGCCAGGGTGGCGATGAGTGCCTGCGCCAGCATCTTGTCCGCCTCGCTGGGGGAAGACGCCGTTCGGGGCGATCGGCTCCCGGCAGTACTTGTTGGAGATCCGTTCTCCTGTTGCGTACCGAGGAGATCCGTCTCCTGGGTGCGCGTCTCTTTAGGGTTGTCTTCCTCCCGGAGCTGATCGGGGACTATTTCTTCGGTATTGTCTGGGGGTAAAGTCGTGTCAGTTCCCTCCTGGTCCCCACCGTGAGCTTGGTCAGTTACATTAGAACCCACTAGGGCCTCTGTTGGCGGGGTAGCCTGGTTGTTAGGGTCGGACATAATTTTACTTTCTACCTTTTCCGCGTTTAACTTCCCTTTAAAGCTAGGTATTGGACTGACAGCGTATGCCTCTAGATAGGGAGGTGGCTGCCGTCTGCGCTGCAGGCGATCTAGCTTAGGAGAACCGTTTGTGGAGTGTTCGTCGTCGGCCATGTCAATATTAATATTATATTAATATTACGCTAATTATTATCCGGCTCGAAGGACCAATTGTAACTGAGGGGTAAAATTCCCTGACTGTATTAATCAAGTATTAGTATCATTAAACTACTACCGTCTTGTACATTACTGGCCAATACCGTACAAAGGTATATTAGATGACAACACTTCCACAATAACAGGGTTTCCACACAAATACTCGTTTAGAATATTTATTACATTAAGAATATGATATTACATTATTTTGGTCACTTTGGATGCGCTTATAAGGCAAAGAATGTGCGTAAGCAAATCAATATGGAATGTTAGGAATTCTCTATTGTACTCTGGGAAGGGGGGGTGTACTACCGGTTGTAAGCCAGCAGGGGGGGGCAATGCTCTATGAAAGTCAAGGGTCCACGGAGCTTCAGCAAGGCACCTGGAGACGGTGTATTACTCCCTGAGTCAGCGGGGAAAAGCAGCCTGGTCCCAGGGTGCGCGCCGCATAGGTGAAAGCCGTGGAGCCTCTGGTACGACAGAGACGGGCTCGAGTGATGGTCTCACGGGCAGGTGTAGATCCCACAGTAGCAGTGGGGTAGGCGGTTCTCTGCTCCAGCAGCTTGGTCAAAGCAATGAAGAATAATAATCCTTGCCGGAAAGTGGCTCTGCTGGTCCGGTGTAGGTATCCTCCGGTGCGCGGTAGTGCACGGTTGAACTTGACGTTACTATCCTATTAGTACGCGGCAATAAATGCTCTATGTAGACGCACAATTACCCACTTCACGTGGTCTTTGACTCGTAATGAAGGTTTACTAATAAATAGCGAACGATACGTTAAACAAACGTATTAGGATAACACGAGACTCTATCTTGGGGCGATGCGAGCCCTACTCTGCCCACGTTGCGTAGTGGGGAGAGACGTCACTTGGATAACTGGAACTGAACGAGACTGAACGGGACAAGGGACTAAGAGGAGTTCTACATTTCTTGCGCCCTATTTATGTGCACGGTGAACAAATAGTACCATTCGTATTTCGGTAGCCGTATTCCTACGCGGAACCGGGGCTAGTTGGGACATGTTCGTCGGCACCTTTCAAGTCAGCTCTAGGGGGGTAAGTCACTGGCGCCAGGGGATCGCTTCCAATAGGAGAACGAATATTATGGTCTGTCCTGTACCAGGTAAAGGGATATTCCGTATATATGTACAAAGAATATACAAGGGATATCAAACGATATACAAATATTATACATGGGATCTCAGGCAATAAATATATATATTCGGTTTAATCTGACCCTTTGTAACACCGGCCATTATTTTTCTACCAACACATCAGAACTGTCTTAGACAGCTGTGCTTGTCTAAAATGATACACAAATGTGGTAGATTATAATACTGTATAGCTCCAAGAAAACAAATGATGCTCTCAATCCTAAGAATAACCTCATTAAACCTGTTATAACTATGCATTTATGTGGCTGAGTATGGGTTTTTGATGTATTATGTTACATTTATATTTATTCTTGATCATTTAGCTCGCGCTTTTATCCAAAGCGTCTTGCATACAATTAAGAGCATTATTTTTAGAACATCTATCGGCCTCCAAGGACGAAGTTGCGACAGATCTTTTGTTTCTCTTATACAAAGTGACTTACAAATTGTGAACAACAGGGCGGATGAGTGGCGCAGTAGGCAAGGCGCTCGCCACTAACGCAGGATATGCTGGTATCGAGCCCAGCTCTCGGCGTTGCTACCGGCTGGCCGGTCGTTCATACTAACACAATTGGCAGTATTAGAGGGTGGGAAAGCTGGTGGGTGGGGATTGGACGTTGTGGACAGCGACTCATACAGGTCGGTTGGTGCGCCTGTACAGCAGAATCAGGCAGTATCGGGGGCAGCGTGAGCCTCCCACGCGTTACTCCTCGCCACTGAGAGATCGCGCTGTCAGGTGAAAAGATGCAACAGCTGCCTCCTCGTGTACCGGAGGGGACACGTGATGCAAGGCTTCTATCCTCACTACAGCCGACCAGTGGGAGGCATAGTCTAGCAATGTTCGAGACAGGGGAGGGGAGAATTGAAGGGAGAATTGGCGAGGTGAAATTGGGATGGGAGAAAAATAGAAAAATAATGAGAAAAAGTGGATTAAAAAAAGAAAATTGTGAACAACAAGTCAGCAGGAGGGGTACATCTCTGGCAGTTAAGGGTCAGTGTTATTGTTCGTCAAACAGTGTCAAACTTGAATGTTACACTAGTACTACTAGTAACACAGTAGATAGTGTAAACGTACATAATAGTAAATGGTTAGTATTTCTTTTTATATATATATTATTTCAGATATTGACTGAGGTGTGTTTTTAGTTGACGGTGGAAGAGTGGGCGGGTTTTCCAGACAGTGGAGGACAGAGAATAGCCTGGTTCGCTTCGATGACCCCCCCCAGGAGTCTAAATAAGAGTGGGTCTCTCCTCCCCAGGAGGAGCCTAAATAGGAGTGGGTCTCTCCCCCCCAGGAGCCTAAATAGGAGTGGGTCTCTCCCCCCCAGGAGGAGCCTAAATAGGAGTGGGTCTCTCCCCCCCAGGAGCCTAAATAGGAGTGGGTCTCTCCCCCCCAGGAGCCTAAATAGGAGTGGGTCTCTCCCCCCCAGGAGGAGCCTAAATAGGAGTGGGTCTCTCCCCCCCCAGGAGGAGTCTAAATAGGAGTGGGTCTCTCCCCCCCAGGAGCCTAAATAGGAGTGGGTCTCTCCCCCCCAGGAGGAGCCTAAATAGGAGTGGGTCTCTCCCCCCCAGGAGCCTAAATAGGAGTGGGTCTCTCCCCCCCAGGAGCCTAAATAGGAGTGGGTCTCTCCCCCCCAGGAGGAGCCTAAATAGGAGTGGGTCTCTCCCCCCCAGGAGCCTAAATAGGAGTGGGTCTCTCCCCCCCAGGAGCCTAAATAGGAGTGGGTCTCTCCCCCCCAGGAGCCTAAATAGGAGTGGGTCTCTCCCCCCCAGGAGGAGCCTAAATAGGAGTGGGTCTCTCCCCCCCAGGAGCCTAAATAGGAGTGGGTCTCTCCCCCCCAGGAGGAGTCTAAATAGGAGTGGGTCTCTCCCCCCCAGGAGGAGTCTAAATAGGAGTGGGTCTCTCCCCCCCAGGAGGAGTCTAAATAGGAGTGGGTCTCTCCCCCCCAGGAGGAGCCTAAATAGGAGTGGGTCTCTCCCCCCCCAGGAGGAGTCTAAATAGGAGTGGGTCTCTCCCCCCCAGGAGCCTAAATAGGAGTGGGTCTCTCCCCCCCAGGAGTCTAAATAGGAGTGGGTCTCTCCCCCCCAGGAGGAGCCTAAATAGGAGTGGGTCTCTCCCCCCCAGGAGCCTAAATAGGAGTGGGTCTCTCCCCCCCAGGAGCCTAAATAGGAGTGGGTCTCTCCCCCCCAGGAGGAGTCTAAATAGGAGTGGGTCTCTCCCCCCCCAGGAGGAGCCTAAATAGGAGTGGGTCTCTCCCCCCCCAGGAGGAGCCTAAATAGGAGTGGGTCTCTCCCCCCCAGGAGGACCCTAAATAGGAGTGGGTCTCTCCCCCCCCCAGGAGTCTAAATAGGAGTGGGTCTCTCCCCCCCAGGAGGAGCCTAAATAGGAGTGGGTCTCTCCCCCCCAGGAGGAGCCTAAATAGGAGTGGGTCTCTCCCCCCCAGGAGGAGCCTAAATAGGAGTGGGTCTCTCCCCCCCAGGAGGAGTCTAAATAGGAGTGGGTCTCTCCCCCCAGGAGGAGCCTAAATAGGAGTGGGTCTCTCCCCCCCATGAGCCTAAATAGGAGTGGGTCTCTCCCCCCCAGGAGTCTAAATAGGAGTGGGTCTCTCCCCCCCAGGAGGAGCCTAAATAGGAGTGGGTCTCTCCCCCCCCCAGGAGTCTAAATAGGAGTGGGTCTCTCCCCCCCAGGAGTCTAAATAGGAGTGGGTCTCTCCCCCCCCCATGAGCCTAAATAGGAGTGGGTCTCTCCCCCCCAGGAGCCTAAATAGGAGTGGGTCTCTCCCCCCCAGGAGTCTAAATAGGAGTGGGTCTCTCCCCCCCAGGAGGAGCCTAAATAGGAGTGGGTCTCTCCCCCCCAGGAGGAGCCTAAATAGGAGTGGGTCTCTCCCCCCCCAGGAGTCTAAATAGGAGTGGGTCTCTCCCCCCCAGGAGGAGCCTAAATAGAAGTGGGTCTCTCCCCCCCCAGGAGTCTAAATAGGAGTGGGTCTCTCCCCCCCAGGAGTCTAAATAGGAGTGGGTCTCTCCCCCCCAGGAGCCTAAATAGGAGTGGGTCTCTCCCCCCCAGGAGGAGTCTAAATAGGAGTGGGTCTCTCCCCCCCAGGAGGAGTCTAAATAGGAGTGGGTCTCTCCCCCCCAGGAGGAGTCTAAATAGGAGTGGGTCTCTCCCCCCCAGGAGCCTAAATAGGAGTGGGTCTCTCCCCCCCAGGAGGAGTCTAAATAGGAGTGGGTCTCTCCCCCCCAGGAGGAGTCTAAATAGGAGTGGGTCTCTCCCCCCAGGAGCCTAAATAGGAGTGGGTCTCTCCCCCCCAGGAGTCTAAATAGGAGTGGGTCTCTCCCCCCCAGGAGTCTAAATAGGAGTGGGTCTCTCCCCCCCAGGAGGAGCCTAAATAGGAGTGGGTCTCTCCCCCCCAGGAGGAGCCTAAATAGGAGTGGGTCTCTCCCCCCCCAGGAGTCTAAATAGGAGTGGGTCTCTCCCCCCCAGGAGTCTAAATAGGAGTGGGTCTCTCCCCCCCAGGAGCCTAAATAGGAGTGGGTCTCTCCCCCCCCAGGAGTCTAAATAGGAGTGGGTCTCTCCCCCCCAGGAGCCTAAATAGGAGTGGGTCTCTCCCCCCCAGGAGGAGCCTAAATAGGAGTGGGTCTCTCCCCCCCAGGAGGAGCCTAAATAGGAGTGGGTCTCTCCCCCCCAGGAGCCTAAATAGGAGTGGGTCTCTCCCCCCCAGGAGCCTAAATAGGAGTGGGTCTCTCCCCCCCAGGAGCCTAAATAGGAGTGGGTCTCTCCCCCCCAGGAATCTAAATAGGAGTGGGTCTCTCCCCCCCAGGAGTCTAAATAGGAGTGGGTCTCTCCCCCCCAGGAGGAGCCTAAATAGGAGTGGGTCTCTCCCCCCCAGGAGGAGCCTAAATAGGAGCGGGTCTCTCCCCCCCAGGAGCCTAAATAGGAGTGGGTCTCTCCCCCCCAGGAGGAGTCTAAATAGGAGTGGGTCTCTCCCCCCCAGGAGCCTAAATAGGAGTGGGTCTCTCCCCCCCAGGAGGAGTCTAAATAGGAGTGGGTCTCTCCCCCCAGGAGTCTAAATAGGAGTGGGTCTCTCCCCCCCAGGAGGAGCCTAAATAGGAGTGGGTCTCTCCCCCCCAGGAGTCTAAATAGGAGTGGGTCTCTCCCCCCCAGGAGCCTAAATAGGAGTGGGTCTCTCCCCCCCAGGAGGAGCCTAAATAGGAGTGTGTCTCTCCCCCCCCAGGAGTCTAAATAGGAGTGGGTCTCTCCCCCCCAGGAGTCTAAATAGGAGTGGGTCTCTCCCCCCCAGGAGGAGCCTAAATAGGAGTGGGTCTCTCCCCCCCCAGGAGTCTAAATAGGAGTGGGTCTCTCCCCCCCAGGAGTCTAAATAGGAGTGGGTGTCTCCCTCCCAGGAGGAGCCTAAATAGGAGTGGGTCTCTCCCCCCCAGGAGTCTAAATAGGAGTGGGTGTCTCCCCCCCAGGAGCCTAAATAGGAGTGGGTGTCTCCCTCCCAGGAGGAGCCTAAATAGAAGTGGGTCTCTCCCCCCCAGGAGCCTAAATAGGAGTGGGTCTCTCCCCCCCAGGAGCCTAAATAGAAGTAGGTCTCTCCCCCCAGGAGTCTAAATAGGAGTGGGTCTCTCCCCCCCAGGAGCCTAAATAGGAGTGGGTCTCTCCCCCCCAGGAGCCTAAATAGGAGTGGGTCTCTCCCCCCCAGGAGGAGCCTAAATAGGAGTGGGTCTCTCCCCCCCAGGAGTCTAAATAGGAGTGGGTCTCTCCCCCCCAGGAGGAGCCTAAATAGGAGTGGGTCTCTCCCCCCCAGGAGGAGCCTAAATAGGAGTGGGTCTCTCCCCCCCAGGAGCCTAAATAGGAGTGGGTCTCTCCCCCCCAGGAGTCTAAATAGGAGTGGGTCTCTCCCCCCCAGGAGTCTAAATAGGAGTGGGTCTCTCCCCCCCAGGAGGAGTCTAAATAGGAGTGGGTCTCTCCCCCCCAGGAGGAGCCTAAATAGGAGTGGGTCTCTCCCCCCCAGGAGCCTAAATAGGAGTGGGTCTCTCCCCCCCAGGAGGAGCCTAAATAAGAGTGGGTCTCTCCCCCCCAGGAGTCTAAATAGGAGTGGGTCTCTCCCCCCCAGGAGTCTAAATAGGAGCGGGTCTCTCCCCCCCCAGGAGCCTAAATAGGAGTGGGTCTCTCCCCCCCCAGGAGCCTAAATAGGAGTGGGTCTCCCCCCCCCCCCCAGGAGGAGCCTAAATAGGAGTGGGTCTCTCCCCCCCAGGAGCCTAAATAGGAGTGGGTCTCTCCCCCCCAGGAGGAGCCTAAATAGGAGTGGGTCTCTCCCCCCCAGGAGCCTAAATAGGAGTGGGTCTCTCCCCCCCAGGAGCCTAAATAGGAGTGGGTCTCTCCCCCCCAGGAGTCTAAATAGGAGTGAGTCTCTCCCCCCCAGGAGTCTAAATAGGAGTGGGTCTCTCCCCCCCAGGAGCCTAAATAGGAGTGGGTCTCTCCCCCCCAGGAGCCTAAATAGGAGTGGGTCTCTCCCCCCCAGGAGCCTAAATAGGAGTGGGTCTCTCCCCCCCAGGAGGAGCCTAAATAGGAGTGGGTCTCTCCCCCCCAGGAGCCTAAATAGGAGCGGGTCTCTCCCACCCCAGGAGGAGCCTAAATAGGAGTGGGTCTCTCCCCCCCAGGAGGAGCCTAAATAGGAGTGGGTCTCTCCCCCCCAGGAGCCTAAATAGGAGTGGGTCTCTCCCACCCCAGGAGGAGCCTAAATAGGAGTGGGTCTCTCCCCCCCAGGAGTCTAAATAGGAGTGGGTCTCTCCCCCCCAGGAGCCTAAATAGGAGTGGGTCTCTCCCCCCCAGGAGCCTAAATAGGAGTGGGTCTCTCCCCCCCAGGAGTCTAAATAGGAGTGGGTCTCTCCCCCCCAGGAGCCTAAATAGGAGTGGGTCTCTCCCCCCCAGGAGTCTAAATAGGAGTGGGTCTCTCCCCCCCAGGAGCCTAAATAGGAGTGGGTCTCTCCCCCCCAGGAGTCTAAATAGGAGTGGGTCTCTCCCCCCCAGGAGGAGCCTAAATAGGAGTGGGTCTCTCCCCCCCAGGAGGAGCCTAAATAGGAGTGGGTCTCTCCCCCCCAGGAGCCTAAATAGGAGTGGGTCTCTCCCCCCCAGGAGTCTAAATAGGAGTGGGTCTCTCCCCCCCAGGAGTCTAAATAGGAGTGGGTCTCTCCCCCCCAGGAGCCTAAATAGGAGTGGGTCTCTCCCCCCCAGGAGTCTAAATAGGAGTGGGTCTCTCCCCCCCAGGAGCCTAAATAGGAGTGGGTCTCTCCCACCCAGGAGCCTAAATAGGAGTGGGTCTCTCCCCCCCAGGAGGAGTCTAAATAGGAGTGGGTCTCTCCCCCCCAGGAGGAGCCTAAATAGGAGTGGGTCTCTCCCCCCCAGGAGCCTAAATAGGAGTGGGTCTCTCCCACCCAGGAGCCTAAATAGGAGTGGGTTTCTCCCCCCCAGGAGGAGTCTAAATAGGAGTGGGTCTCTCCCCCCCAGGAGGAGCCTAAATAGGAGTGGGTCTCTCCCCCCCAGGAGTCTAAATAGGAGTGGGTCTCTCCCCCCCAGGAGCCTAAATAGGAGTGGGTCTCTCCCCCCCAGGAGTCTAAATAGGAGTGGGTCTCCCCCCCCCAGGAGGAGTCTAAATAGGAGTGGGTCTCTCCCCCCCAGGAGTCTAAATAGGAGTGGGTCTCTCCCCCCCAGGAGCCTAAATAGGAGTGGGTCTCTCCCCCCCAGGAGCCTAAATAGGAGTGGGTCTCTCCCCCCCAGGAGGAGTCTAAATAGGAGTGGGTCTCTCCCCCCCAGGAGGAGCCTAAATAGGAGTGGGTCTCTCCCCCCCAGGAGGAGTCTAAATAGGAGTGGGTCTCTCTCCCCCAGGAGGAGCCTAAATAGGAGTGGGTCTCTCCCCCCCAGGAGCCTAAATAGGAGTGGGTCTCTCCCCCCCAGGAGCCTAAATAGGAGTGGGTCTCTCCCCCCCAGGAGGAGCCTAAATAGGAGTGGGTCTCTCCCCCCCCAGGAGGAGCCTAAATAGGAGTGGGTCTCTCCCCCCCAGGAGCCTAAATAGGAGTGGGTCTCTCCCCCCCAGGAGTCTAAATAGGAGTGGGTCTCTCCCCCCCAGGAGGAGCCTAAATAGGAGTGGGTCTCTCCCACCCCAGGAGGAGCCTAAATAGGAGTGGGTCTCTCCCCCCCAGGAGTCTAAATAGGAGTGGGTCTCTCCCCCCCAGGAGCCTAAATAGGAGTGGGTCTCTCCCCCCCAGGAGTCTAAATAGGAGTGGGTATCTCCCCCCCAGGAGCCTAAATAGGAGTGGGTCTCTCCCCCCCAGGAGTCTAAATAGGAGTGGGTCTCTCCCCCCAGGAGGAGCCTAAATAGGAGTGGGTCTCTCCCCCCCAGGAGGAGCCTAAATAGGAGTGGGTCTCTCCCCCCCAGGAGCCTAAATAGGAGTGGGTCTCTCCCCCCCAGGAGTCTAAATAGGAGTGGGTCTCTCCCCCCCAGGAGTCTAAATAGGAGTGGGTCTCTCCCCCCCAGGAGCCTAAATAGGAGTGGGTCTCTCCCCCCCAGGAGTCTAAATAGGAGTGGGTCTCTCCCCCCCAGGAGCCTAAATAGGAGTGGGTCTCTCCCACCCAGGAGCCTAAATAGGAGTGGGTCTCTCCCCCCCAGGAGGAGTCTAAATAGGAGTGGGTCTCTCCCACCCAGGAGCCTAAATAGGAGTGGGTCTCTCCCCCCCAGGAGCCTAAATAGGAGTGGGTCTCTCCCACCCAGGAGCCTAAATAGGAGTGGGTCTCTCCCCCCCAGGAGGAGCCTAAATAGAAGTGGGTCTCTCCCACCCAGGAGCCTAAATAGGAGTGGGTCTCTCCCCCCCAGGAGGAGCCTAAATAGGAGTGGGTCTCTCCCCCCCAGGAGGAGTCTAAATAGGAGTGGGTCTCTCCCCCCCAGGAGGAGTCTAAATAGGAGTGGGTCTCTCCCCCCCAGGAGGAGTCTAAATAAGAGTGGGTCTCTCCCCCCCAGGAGCCTAAATAGGAGTGGGTCTCTCCCCCCCAGGAGGAGCCTAAATAGGAGTGGGTCTCTCCCCCCCAGAAGCCTAAATAGGAGTGGGTCTCTCCCCCCCAGGAGTCTAAATAGGAGTGGGTCTCTCCCCCCCAGAAGCCTAAATAGGAGTGGGTCTCTCCCCCCCAGGAGTCTAAATAGGAGTGGGTCTCTCCCCCCCAGGAGGAGCCTAAATAGGAGTGGGTCTCTCCCCCCCAGGAGTCTAAATAAGAGTGGGTCTCTCCCCCCCAGGAGGAGCCTAAATAGGAGTGGGTCTCTCCCCCCCAGGAGGAGCCTAAATAGGAGTGGGTCTCTCCCCCCCAGGAGCCTAAATAGGAGTGGGTCTCTCCCCCCCAGGAGGAGTCTAAATAGGAGTGGGTCTCTCCCCCCCAGGAGGAGCCTAAATAGGAGTGGGTCTCTCCCCCCCCAGGAGCCTAAATAGGAGTGGGTCTCTCCCCCCCAGGAGCCTAAATAGGAGTGGGTCTCTCCCCCCCCAGGAGTCTAAATAGGAGTGGGTCTCTCCCCGCCAGGAGGAGCCTAAATAGGAGTGGGTCTCTCCCCCCCAGGAGTCTAAATAGGAGTGGGTCTCTCCCCCCCAGGAGGAGCCTAAATAGGAGTGGGTCTCTCCCCCCCAGGAGGAGCCTAAATAGGAGTGGGTCTCTCCCCCCCAGGAGGAGCCTAAATAGGAGTGGGTCTCTCCCCCCCAGGAGGAGTCTAAATAGGAGTGGGTCTCTCCCCCCCAGGAGCCTAAATAGGAGTGGGTCTCTCCCCCCCAGGAGCCTAAATAGGAGTGGGTCTCTCCCCCCCAGAAGCCTAAATAGGAGTGGGTCTCTCCCCCCCAGAAGCCTAAATAGGAGTGGGTCTCTCCCCCCCAGGAGGAGTCTAAATAGGAGTGGGTCTCTCCCCCCCAGGAGGAGCCTAAATAGGAGTGGGTCTCTCCCCCCCAGGAGCCTAAATAGGAGTGGGTCTCTCCCCCCCAGGAGGAGCCTAAATAGGAGTGGGTCTCTCCCCCCCAGGAGTCTAAATAGGAGTGGGTCTCTCCCCCCCAGGAGGAGCCTAAATAGGAGTGGGTCTCTCCCCCCCAGGAGGAGCCTAAATAGGAGTGGGTCTCTCCCCCCCAGGAGGAGCCTAAATAGGAGTGGGTCTCTCCCCCCCAGGAGTCTAAATAGGAGTGGGTCTCTCCCCCCCAGGAGCCTAAATAGGAGTGGGTCTCTCCCCCCCAGGAGGAGCCTAAATAGGAGTGGGTCTCTCCCCCCCAGGAGGAGCCTAAATAGGAGTGGGTCTCTCCCCCCCAGGAGCCTAAATAGGAGTGGGTCTCTCCCCCCCAGGAGTCTAAATAGGAGTGGGTCTCTCCCCCCCAGGAGGAGTCTAAATAGGAGTGGGTCTCTCCCCCCCAGGAGTCTAAATAGGAGTGGGTCTCTCCCCCCCAGGAGCCTAAATAGGAGTGGGTCTCTCCCCCCCCAGGAGTCTAAATAGGAGTGGGTCTCTCCCCCCCAGGAGCCTAAATAGGAGTGGGTCTCTCCCCCCCAGGAGCCTAAATAGGAGTGGGTCTCTCCCCCCCAGGAGTCTAAATAGGAGTGGGTCTCTCCCACCCCAGGAGTCTAAATAGGAGTGGGTCTCTCCCCCCCAGGAGTCTAAATAGGAGTGGGTCTCTCCCCCCCAGGAGGAGCCTAAATAGGAGTGGGTCTCTCCCCCCCAGGAGGAGCCTAAATAGGAGCGGGTCTCTCCCCCCCAGGAGCCTAAATAGGAGTGGGTCTCTCCCCCCCAGGAGCCTAAATAGGAGTGGGTCTCTCCCCCCCAGGAGGAGTCTAAATAGGAGTGGGTCTCTCCCCCCCAGGAGCCTAAATAGGAGTGGGTCTCTCCCCCCCAGGAGGAGTCTAAATAGGAGTGGGTCTCTCCCCCCCAGGAGTCTAAATAGGAGTGGGTCTCTCCCCCCCAGGAGGAGCCTAAATAGGAGTGGGTCTCTCCCCCCCAGGAGTCTAAATAGGAGTGGGTCTCTCCCCCCCAGGAGCCTAAATAGGAGTGGGTCTCTCCCCCCCAGGAGGAGCCTAAATAGGAGTGGGTCTCTCCCCCCCCAGGAGTCTAAATAGGAGTGGGTCTCTCCCCCCCAGGAGGAGCCTAAATAGGAGTGGGTCTCTCCCCCCCCAGGAGTCTAAATAGGAGTGGGTCTCTCCCCCCCAGGAGTCTAAATAGGAGTGGGTCTCTCCCCCCCAGGAGCCTAAATAGGAGCGGGTCTCTCCCCCCCAGGAGCCTAAATAGGAGTGGGTCTCTCCCCCCCAGGAGCCTAAATAGGAGTGGGTCTCTCCCCCCCAGGAGTCTAAATAGGAGTGGGTCTCTCCCCCCCAGGAGTCTAAATAGGAGTGGGTCTCTCCCCCCCAGGAGTCTAAATAGGAGTGGGTCTCTCCCCCCCCAGGAGTCTAAATAGGAGTGGGTCTCTCCCCCCCAGGAGTCTAAATAGGAGTGGGTCTCTCCCCCCCCAGGAGCCTAAATAGGAGTGGGTCTCTCCCCCCAGGAGCCTAAATAGGAGTGGGTCTCTCCCCCCCAGGAGTCTAAATAGGAGTGGGTCTCTCAGGTGGCCAGAAGACGCAGAGCTCGGGGGTCCCCACAGGGGCGGAGCTAGGGGGTGGCTACCTGGGCTCAAGCCCCGGATGTATTCTGAAAAGCCCCGAATCTATTTAAAAAAAAAAAGAAAAAATTCAATACAATTCATCATTGTTACCTGAAAATATGTTTGCACCAGATTTAGCAGAAGCTAATTTCCATCTGTGGTCTATCCAGCTGCTAACTGTATTTGAGTGAGTTAAGTCTTGGTGTTATGGTAGACTCAGACCTAAGCTTTAAATCACAATCAACAAGTTGACAAAAACTTAATTCTTCCACCTTAGAAACATAGCTAAAGTACGGCCATTTATAAATCAAAAGGACGCTGAAAACCAGATCCATGCCTTTATCTCAAGCCAACTCGACTACTGTAATGCACTCCTTACCGGCCTCCCGAAAAAATACGATGATAACTATTTTATTGCAATGCACTATTGCATTATTTTATTCTATTTTACTAACTATTTTATTGCACTGCACTATTTTACTTTGTATCAGTGAATCATAGACGCCTGGCCATAAGAGCATTCGGAGCATCTCTGCTCTCCCACTATTGAACTTGGGGGAGCAAAGGTATGATCTTGCTCCACCACTTTTTGATTATATGAAAAATATGATATATCCCCCCCCCAATATATAAATCTAACCATAACTACGTTATGGTTAACTGAGTTTTATAGTGAAAAGAGCAGCTTTATTGGTCAAGATTGAAGGCTCTATATTGCAGGAAATTGCACATACAGGTTCATTAAATTCAAAAAAAAATGTCGTGGAGGGGGTCGTGCCGGGCTAAGCCCCTAAAAAGGGGGCCCATCTGGGCTAAGCCCCGGATCTCCTACAATCCTAAATCCGCCCCTGGGTCCCCAGGGCGTATAGTTAGAGACCATGACCGCTGCACAGTATGCCAGGTCCAGAACCTTGAAGCAGATTCTCGTGGCAATGGGAAGCCAGTGTGACATGGAAGATTTTGGTAGATTGGAGATCAGACGGGCCGCTGCGTTCTGTATGAGTTGAAGGACCTTGGTGGTGCAAGGTCAAGTCAAGTCAAGTCAAGAGTTTTAATTGTCACGGCATACAAGTATACAATGAAATGCGGGTGGTCTTGCCCGCAACGATGTGCAATACAGTGGTACAACATATAATAGAATCCAATAAAAAAGAAACATTGTGCAATAAACAGGTAACAGGTAACATGGTGTGACATCTCGGTATCTGTACTTAGTTATTTACAGAGCATATAGGACATGCTAGGTAGCTTTGGTAGTGCAATACACTGTTCCTGTTGTTATACTAATTTAAAGTGGCCTTTCCTTTTGGCCATAAGTGTGCGTGTGTGCGGCATGAGTGTGTGCCCGCTCATGTTAAAGTGTTAAAGTGGCTGCTGTGTGTGAGCGTGCACAGCGTGCGTGTCGTGTGTGTGTTCATGTGTGCTTGTGTGTGGATAGTTCAGTGTTCTGTGGCACTCAATGTTCATTGTTCAAGGCTCTGATGGCCTGGGGGAAGAAGCTGAGCCTAAGCCTCTCTGTCCTAGTAGCTGGGGTTCGCAGGCGTCTGCCTGACCTCAGCAGCTGGAACAGGCTGTTATTGGGGTGGTGGGGGTCTTTCATTATTCTGCAGGCTCTGGATTTGCACCTCTTGTTGTATAGAACCTGCAGGGGAGGTAGTGCAATACCAGGCAGTGGTGTTTCCGGTCAAGATGCTCTCTACAGCTCCTGAGTAGAAGGACTGGAGTATCTTCCCTGATGCTCTGAATTTCCTTAACTGTCTCAGGTGGTAGAGGCGCTGCTTCGCCTTCTTTACTACTGTGTCTATGTGTGTTGACCATGTCAGATCCTCTGAGATGTGGACCCCCAGGTACTTAAAGCTGCTCACCCTGTCCACGGTAGCCCTGTTAATCATCAGTGGTGTGTGTGTCTCCTGCTGTCCTCTCCTATAATCCACGATCAGCTCCTTGGTTTTACCAATGTTCAGGAGCAGGCTGTTGTCCTGGCACCAGCGTTCCAGTACCTCAACCTCCTCCCGGTAGGCCTTCTCGTCGTTGTCCGAGATCAGCCCCACCACCACCGTGTCGTCTGCGAACTTCACTATGGAGTTGGAGCTGAACTTGGCCACACAATCGTGTGTGTAGAGTGAGTACAGCAGGGGGCTCAGAACACAGCCCTGGGGGGACCCGATGCTCAGGGTGATGGTGTTGGAGGTCTGACCCCCCACCCTGACCGCCTGGGGTCTTTCACTCAGAGGTCTGGCTAGCAGAGCAATAGTCGAAGTGAGACATGACTGGTGATTGCAGGTGATGTGAGCAGAGAAATCCAGCTGGCCGTCAAGGACCACACGTAGTGATGACCGGAGTGTTGGACGTCCCGTGATTATGACCGGGAGGATGCGATCCTCTCTACGCCAGCCCCCTTGCCTCAAATAGATCCGCCATCAGCTCTATTTTTTATCTTTCAAAATGTTCAGTTGCTATCGCATGCACTTATCTGTGTTTCATTACACATAATGTGTGCATGCTTACCAACTGTTTCGCCTGTTATAACTGCAACACTACTATCACCGACATCTAAGAAGGGAGATCCCCCCCCTTGAACGGCACTTCTAAGGTTTCTCTCCTCCACATTGCCTGTGGTGCATTTTTTTTTTGGACTTTATGGTCCAAAAAATGGTGGTGGAAAGGGAGAGGAAGAGTTGGGTGAATGAAAAGTGATAATATTACTCAGAGATTTAGTGTAGAGAGAGAGAAGAGGAGGGTACAAGGACAGATCCCTGGGGGACACCCGTCTATAGGGGTCGGGGGGGGGGGGGGGGGGGGTGACAGGGTGCCTCTCCAAGATACTTGGTAGGAACGGTCATCGAGGTAGGATGACAGCCAAGGCCAGCGCAGAACCTACAATTCCCCATTCCTGAAAGGGATGTGAGGAGGGTGATGGTTGACTGTGTCGAAGGCTGCTGACAGGTCCAGGAGAATCAGGACAGAGGAGAGGCCTTTCGCTCTTGCTAAGTGAAGAGCCTCTGTGACCGCTATGAGGGCTGTCTCCGTGAAGCCTGACTGATTTGGGTCCATCAGGTGGTTCTGCAATAGATAATCAGTGAGCTTGATATGGCACCTTCAAGTGATTTGGAGAGGAAAGAGAGTAGAGAGACAGGGCGGTAGTTGGGTTCAGGGTTGGTTTTTTGATGAGCGGAGTGAGATACTGGCTAGTATGTCTAAACTTAATGTTTATTAACTGGTATTCTGAATTCGCTGCTGTCGGGACAAAACCTCATAACTCCAAAAACCCAACTTTTCAGCAGATGAAAAAAACTAACACAGATTTGAGGGTGAATAGAGTTAGGAGGTTTAGACAGATGATCGGTTTAATGCTTTTCCATTGTTTAAACTTTGTAAAACCCACACACACATATGGAGGATGATCTACGGAGTTGATTTATATAATAAAAAAAAAATTCAAAAAATGGAGTTATGAGGTTTTGTCCCGACAGCAAATTGCCGTTTTATTACTCATTACTATATTACTATGGCAATATTATTGGCAGAATTACAATCACAAACAAAGTAACTTAATGCAGACAAATAAAAAGATGGCCAAAATGTAATGCCATACATTGTGAATAAGGCCTCACAGACCAATTAAAGTGAGGCTTCATATTCACCTTCATGTGACCACCGTAGGACAAGTTGAACCTAAAAAGTTAAAATCCTCAATCGTTGCCTATGTTAGTTGTGCTAAGGTTCTGTGTATAAGAGACTGAGAGAGATAGCAAATGAGAGAGAAAACATTGTTCCTCTCACTGGCATCAGTTGGATCAAGACACACGCACACACACACACACACACACACACACACATACAGACACTCTCGCTCTCTCTCTCTCTCTCTCTCTCTCTCTCTCTCTCTATTTTTTCACACCCCCTAACTCCTCTCACACTCGCCAGCTCACACGCCTCCTCAACATGTCTCTCTCACACAAAACACGCTTCCCCAGAAACCACAGAGATAGCAAGGATGGAACTCCAAACAAATGGTTTATGTTGTTATTAATATTTAGGTGTGATCATTGTAAAAGCTCCCCTACATGGTGAACTACTGCTGCACTAAATGCTCCACCACAATGTTCCCATTTTGGCTGCCAGAGGGGCACGAGGAAGGACTGGGCAACCTGTTACAGTTGAGTTACAGTGTGCGCTTTACATTGGTATGTCTTCCTGGGGTCCACACAAAAAAAACGTACAAAAACAATTATTATTGCAAAACAAAATTATTAAAAGTTAGTACTCAACACACAATGCATAATGAAACTAACAATTAAGATGGCTAAAATTACACGCGAGCAAAGAAACAGAAAACAAGAAAACAAAACAAAAATACTTTACAGTGTTAAATACAATTCAAGATTCTTTATAAAAGTGAATCTACTGTAAATGCAGCAGGGGTTTTGAGGCAGGTTATTCCAAAGAGTTAATGATCTAGAAATAAAAGTGTTTGTTTTTGGACCTGGTCATTCAAGCTGCCCATGTTGCCATGTTGCTGAATAAATGTTGCCCCTTTCACCACACACCATGAACACCAGGGACACCCGCTGAAGTCCAGGGTCAGCGCTGTGTTTGACTCTGAGGTGGAAGAGATCGATGGAGAGAAAGAGACGGGCAGAGAAAGAAAGACAGAACGCCGGCTGCTGAGGCGGCCTGTTTCAACAGAAACTCATCTGTGTTGAGTGAGAGGGAACACCGTCCACTTCTCCCAGATCAGACAGGGGCATCTGAGGGCGAGAGAGAGAGCGTGTAGAGGGAGAGGGAGGGAGAGAGAGAGAGAGAGAGAGAGAGAGAGAGAGAGAGAGAGAGAGAGGGGGAGAGAGAGAGAGAGAGAGAGAGAGAGAGAGAGAGAGAGAGAGAGGGGGGGGGGGGTGAGAGAGAGAGAGAGAGAGAGAGAGAGAGAGAGAGAGAGAGAGAGAGAAAGAGGGAGAGAGAGAGAGAGAGTGAGACAGAAAGCGGAATGAAAAACAACAGCAAGGCCGACACGGACCAAAGAGCTTCCCCCCTCTGTCTCCCGTTCCCCAGACACGACTAATAAATCAGCTACACACCATCAATCACCAGCATCAGGCATCAGGGGGTGAGGGGCGCGATCAATACAGAGGCCTGAACACCTCGGGAAATACATGGAAATAGACAGACATGATCCCCCTCGCCCACGTGCACACACAGAGACACAGACACACACACACACACACACACACACACACACACCTGGATCATATAGACCTGGGGAGTCATGTCATAGTTTTAAGGCCCACCAGGTTGAGGACAGATTCTTGCCTATATACGTCTTTAACCGTATGACTTTCTCAAGGCTTCAGGTTTATATGGTTCCACTAACACAAGCGGTCTGACATTTGACGGGAGCAGAGTTAATTAAATGAGATCTGCGTTTTTACATTTGAGGAAAAACCTGGAAAACAAAAGACCTGGGTACAAGACTGTGTACCTCGTGCAAAACTACATCTTTCCAGGAGAGGGTTTAATTCAAAAGTCTCGAGCGAAAGCTGCGGAGCTGAGAGGATGACGTTAACATTTCTATTGCTGTCTAAAATGAAAAAACAAAGATGGCGGTGAATGCTAACAAGAATGTAAAGGCGTACCAACGTCAGAGCAGTTGTGCTTGTGATTGGTCCAAGAGTGGCGAGGCTCATCTTTGCTTATGGGTTACCATGGAAACGAACGAGTCATGGTTACGATGTGAAACACATTTTCCTCAAAGATCAAGTTAAAACATTTACCTTTATTGGTTGTAACAGTGTAAGAATTAAATAATCGATCTATCCTTGGTCAAAGATTATGAACCTATTATGAACCTACACAATACGATTTGGCTGTAGTACTTTTAGTTTTGATGGTTTTGAGGCTACAGTGGAGGGGACCCTCACTCCCCAGGGAACCATTAGAACCATTGTGCACAAAACAGGACCTGAAAGAGGCGTACTGTTACGGTTCAGGTAGGTGTGCCCTAACCCAAATGCAGAATAGAAGAAAGATGCGGAAACGATGGTTGCTCTTTCTCAACAAAAAAATACTGTTTCTTTATTTTGAAACGTTTAGAGCAACAATGAGAATGCTTTGAGACGCACAGTTCAAGTTCAAGTTTCAAGTTTCTTTAATAGTTGTCATACAGAAGTACAGAATACTTTTGTACAAAATGCTTCTTACTGTTACGCTCCAGAGACTGTGCAAGACAAGATAAGTATGAAATAAAATAACATAGTAAAATTAGAAGTAAAAAAATGAGGTCACAGTGTTCAGTTTAGACATATGTACAATGTTCGATGTCTCCACAATAATGAGAACGGTTGAGACGTCTCCACAACTCGATATAATAATAAACAAAACAAAACAAAACAAGATTAAACATAATCGAATAACCGCAGACACATCCTCCAGGCCGGGAGCGATGCGAGACTCCGTAGACAGCGTACTCACGGTAACGTTAGGTGAAGAACTGACAAAGAGAGAACACAACAGGTGAGCATTATGAAGGAGAGTCAATTACACACAGCAGGCGTTAATTAGCAATCAGGACAAATTAGGAGAGAGGAAAAGGGTGAAATACTCCAGGGTGGCGCTAGGGCTTTTACTCCTAAGTGAGAGCAAAAGGCCCAAGCGTTACACGTACGCCACTTCCCACGCAAAGGTTGTGATATAAAAACAAACTTGACACAGGAATGTGCGCATTTCAAAGCAAACTCTGACCCATGCGTGCGCACATTTTGGAGATTGGGAATTAGCGACTCCAGAGGCAAAGTAGTGAATAACAGGTGAAAGTGTAACACTGAACATGCAAAGGCATAATTCTACTGATAAAGCATTCATAGTGTTTTCAATTTTGCCCACCAGTGTTCAACGAGTGCTTAGAATGTCTACTCATATGATGTAGGTGTTTGTCATTTAAAAAGAAAATACCATTTAGTGAAGTTTTGAGGGCAAAGTGTACTTTTGCAAGAGAAGTGTAGGATTTAGCATTTTGTGTGTGAGTTTTGAGATTTGTGTTTAGGGTTTTGAGGAAGTGAGGTAGTCTATCAGGAAATGTTTTGAGAAAAACTGTAAACAAGTGAAATGCAGACCGTGTATCACTACATGAATTAGGTGATTCTGATTTCCTTTTACAGTAACAGTGGCAGTCAGTATAGGAGTCATTTAGGCCACTTCAAACCACTGAGAACTTGTTTTGGAATGAAACCTTTCACTTTTAGAGCGAAGTGACACATCTATATATCCACACATATACAGTACATACATGTACACATCCACTCACACACACACACACACACACACACACACACACACACACACACACACACACACACACACACACACACACACACACACACACACACACATACACTTTGCAAAAAAACACACACCACTTCAACCATTTCTCCCTGTGGAGCCTCGTTGCCATTTAGCGGTGATCAAACCCCCATTCCTTCAGATTTTGTTTTCAAAACTCCCCAGCAGCTAAACGGCCTCGGTGAACTTTGACCTCTCGTCCTTCTGAGGAGACCAGAACATCCTCTGTGAAATTTAGTTTTTGCTGTACCATCATTCTCCCTATGGCTAGAAGAGAAGAGAAGAGAAGAGAAGAGAAGAGAAGAGAAGAGAAGAGAAGAGAAGAGAAGAGAAGAGAAGAGAAGAGAAGAGAAGAGAAGAGAAGAGAAGAGAAGAGAAGAGAAGAGAAGAGAAGAGAAGTCAAGTCAAGAGTTTTATTTGTCACGGCATACAAGTATACAATGAAATGCGGGTGGTCTTGCCCGCAACGATGTGCAATACAGTGGTACAACATATAATAGAATCCAATAAAAACAACATTGTGCAATAACAGGTAACAGGTAACATGGTGTGACATCTCGGTATCTGTACATAGTTATTTACAGAGCATATAGGACATGCTAGGTAGCTTTGGTAGTGCAATACACTGTTACTGTTGCTATACTAATTTAAAGTGGCCTTTCCTTTTGGCAATAAGTGTGGGTGAGTGCGGCATGAGTGTGTGCCCGCTCATGTTAAAGTGTTAAAGTGGCTGCTAGTGCACAGCGTGCGTGTCGTGTGTGTGCTCATGTGTGCTTGTGTGTGGATAGTTCAGTGTTCTGTGGCACTCAATGTTCATTGTTCAAGGCTCTGATGGCCTGGGGGAAGAAGCTGAGCCTAAGCCTCTCTGTCCTAGTAGCTGGGGTTCGCAGGCGTCTGCCTGACCTCAGCAGCTGGAACAGGCTGTTATTGGGGTGGTGGGGGTCTTTCATTATTCTGCAGGCTCTGGATTTGCACCTCTTGTTGTATAGAACCTGCAGGGGAGGTAGTGCAATACCCGTGGTACGCTCGGCTGAGCGCACCACTCTCTGTAGGGCCTTCTTGTCCTGTGCCGTGCTGTTTCCATACCAGGCAGTGATGTTTCCGGTCAAGATGCTCTCTACAGCTCCTGAGTAGAAGGACTGGAGTATCTTCCCCGATACTCTGAACTTCCTTAACTGTCTCAGGTGGTAGAGGCGCTGCTTTGCCTTCTTTACTACTGTGTCTATGTGTGTTGACCATGTCAGATCCTCTGAGATGTGGACCCCCTGCTCACCCTGTCCACGGTAGCCCCGTTAATCCTCAGTGGTGTGTGTGAGAAGAGAAGAAGAGAAAGAGAAGAGAAGAGAAGAGAAGAGAAGAGAAGAGAAGAGAAGAGAAGAAAGAAGAAGAGAAGAGAGAGAGAGAAGAGAAGAGAAGAGAAGAGAAGAGAAGAGAAGAGAAGAGAAGAGAAGAGAAGACAGCAGTTATTTTTGAGACTCGGCGGAAGTCGCCTTCAAACACTCATGGAATCTGAAAAGCAAAGGCCCTGAGGGCAGCCTGGGACTTTTATTTTTACGTAACACTCCCTCCGCTAATCTAATTACTTCAGCAATTACTGTAGATGGTGCTGACATTAGGATGAACTCGCAGAAGGCAGTTCTGAAGTTCTGGTGTGTTCTGTTTGCCTCAGCCACTCTGTACAGTATTTGTCAGTTTGTGTGCCTGTGGCATTTGGGTGTGTGTGCGTGCGTGGCGTGCGTGCGTGCGTGAGTGTGTGTGTGTGTGTGTGTGTGTGTGTGTGTGTGTGTGTGTGTGTGTGTGTGTGTGTGTGTCTGTGTGTGTGTGTGTGTGTGCACGGGGAGGGGCCGAGAAAAGGGTGGCGTCAGAACATCCTGGATAGGGTGCCGCACCAATCAGGACATTCCACTCAGCGGTCGATATAAACAAAAAGAAAATTATGAGATAAGATAAGATATTCCTCTATTGATCGACCTCCTTTATTGATCCCCTATTGATCCCTATTGATTCCTTTATTGACACAAATATAGGCAATACAATTATAGTAAAGATAAAAAGAATAAGCAGTGAAAACAACATAATTAACTCTGAATATAAGAATATGAGTGCAAATGAGGGTCTGTATGCCCCATCAGTTATACGTTACAATAAATATGGGCAATAAAACACTTAGAATCTGAATATATACTATGAATAAGTAAAGAGTATACACAGGTACCCCAGCTGGTATGATATACGTCATACATCATACGTTGTAATCTGTGCAGTTTAGGTGGTAAGAGTCAGACACACTTAGTGATCAGGGATCTAGTAGTTCTCGAGTTCTGCTGCCGTTAGTTCTCCGTCTGCTGGCAGCGGTCCCTGCCCACCGTTGTGGAGCCTGATGGCCGCTGGTACGAAGGACTGGCCAAGGCGGTTAGTGGTGTGTCGGGGGGGGCATGAGTCTGTCACAGACAGCGGCCAGCTTCCTTCTCATCCTCCTCTCTGCCACCACCTGTAGTTTAACCAGCTCGACTCCCACCACAGAGCTAGCCTTCCTCACCAACTTGTTCAGCTTGATGTAGCCCCCCCCCCCCCCCCATACAACAGCATAGAAGAGGACGCTGGCTACTACAGACTGGTAAAACGACTGCAGCAGTCTATTGCACACATTGAAAGACCTGAGTCTCCTCAGGAAGAACAGCCTGCTCTGTCCCTTCCTGTAGAGGAAACAAGTCCCTCTGGGCGACAGCCGTGGCATTTCACTGCCGGCTGTTGCTGGCAAGGTCCCGGTCAAAGTCACGCTACACAGAACAAAACACAACAGAGAAGCTGTTGCCTGAGTCACGATGTGGGTTCAGGAGGAAACAGGCCACGGCAGCCCCAGGAGAAGTGTAGGGAGCAACACCAGGACCTTCAGAACGTCATACATTCACTGACCTGTCGAAGGCTGTCGACACAAGTCACCATGGAGCTCGTGTAACGTGTCTGGCTGTGTGGCGTTAACTTATAGCACTAAAGAATTACACCAATATAGCTTAGCTTAGCCAAGAGCTACTCAGACGTTGTCGCCGTTGGGATTTTGCACATTTATTTTATTATCAAAGATACTGTTATGACCATGCGACACCTGTTCATACGGCCATGTATATTCTCTCAATATACATGTAGATCGACATATAGATTTACAGAAACTAGCCACATCGTTACAAGATAAGACAAGTTAACGTTGTGCCGGGCGGCAGGTAGACAGGAAGTGAAGAAGTCACTGGCTCAAGTTAAATAAAATCAAACCTGTTGCTACACATCAAGTAGTGGCCAAAACATGCTGAAATTCAGAGACGCCAGCCTGGTATTTAAAAACCCAACACGGTCTGGGCCCACCACCTCTCTCACAGTTCTTCACAGAAGCAGCAGGTTCACCGGAACAGTAATGGAGGGAAACTTCATCATCCCAGGGAGGAAAAGCTCATTCAGTAAATCAGCCTTCTCCATTAGAGCTGCAGAGTTCTGGAACACCATACCTCCATCACACATCGCAGTACTGATACACTCAGGTCCTTCACACACACACACTCAAAACATGGCTGATAGAAAATCAGGTCTGTGGCCATTAGCGAGTCACGTCGCAGTCCATCTGCCATACCCCGTATGCTTGCCCACTAGCCTGACTGTCCTGATTGTGTATGTGTGTGCCTGCCTATGCAGTGCTTGTTTGTGTATGGGCTTTGATTGTGCCTGTACACATGTTTTTAACCTGCTACGCATAGTGTGTGTGTTGCCTGAATGACTGTCTGCATTGCTTGTCCGACCTTACTTGACTGTACTCTGTGTCGCCTGACCATGTCATGTCCTTGTATGTTGCATGATCTGATAGATGCATGAATGTCTATAGTGAGTGAATGTACAGAATATGTTTTAAATAGTTTTATATTAGTTTTAATGTCTTACTATTTTTCTGTTTCTTTTCTGGCTTTAACATCTAGCACAGGGACTACAGCTGAAAACTAGCAACCGTGCTAACGTTGGCATATTACAGTTTTAAATTTTTATTAATTTATGAATGTATAACTGAGGGGCGCCCCAGTGGCGCACCGGATACTGCGATCGCCTCCCGCTCCCGGACGGATTTGCCGCATGTCCTCCCACATCCTCTCCCTTTCTCCCTCTCCTCTGTCGGTCATGTCTGACCAAAAAGCTGGAAAAACGCTAAAAATAAATCTTTAAAAATAAATGTATAACTGTTGGTTGATATGAAAAACTGTCATGGTTAATGGTTGAACAAAGACTAAATGTAAATATCATAAGAACAAAAAACCTGCTTGTCTATATGATGAGATACAATTCACAATCAACAGACACAGTTACTCCACCAGGCATGTGTCAATGGAAAGATGTACTGTAAAGATGCCAAGAACAAATGCAATGAAAAGAACTGTGATGTATAGAGCCATGACTGTGTAGCCGGTGTGATCTTGTCTGCGTTGTGTTTTTAAAGTCGATTCGACCCCTGTTAAGGGATCGCCCTGAGTGGGAGTTGAACCCCGGACGCCGGCGCCGCGGGCGGCATCACAGACCACTAAGCAAGAAGTGAATTCACTGCTTGCTTCCGGGTCTGGATGCCTCTGGGGAGTGAGTTTACTTGCAGTACCGCTTACCATCCACAGCACGTCACTACTTGTACCCGTGACTGTGGATATACTGCGGTACCTCCGTTACAACTGCATGGAATTCCTTACCACCTGCACTAACTAGGGTTGAAGACTGTTACATTCAAGCCTAAAATATGGCTCGTCAAGGCCTTGAATGCGACGTGGTGGACACAGGACACTGGACAAAAGTTTATCAAAATAACTATTTATTTACAACTAACTAAATGGACAGAAATAGTGGGAGCTGGGTGTTCCAGACTCCAAAGTTAAATAACAAAACTATAGGCAAAAGGAAGAACAAGCCGAATGTGCAACAAAAACAATGAGAGCAGACGCTGGAGAGCTGAGACATCTCCTGTGAAGTGGGGGAGACTTGACTGCTGCCTGCACTCTGCATTTGTAGGGCGTGGTGCCTCATCACCACACCTGTGATCAATAAAAAACGGCCATTTTAAACACAAGCAAAAACAGGAAGAAACAGTGTGTCAATCAAACCACCAATTAGTGACAGCACACCTAACCACAATGTGAATATGCACCACAGACAGTAAGTATCCCTCCACCATGTGAAAGTAATACGTAACAAAGACAAACAGACATTTAAAAAACACCTTAAAAATCATATAAAAAGAGTGGTACTGTCAGTTAAGTAAACATAGTGGGTGAATTGAGAAGATGGGTATGTGTGATTGTTGAACTTAGATATTTAATATATTTGTGTATTGTATTGAGATGTATTGTTGTGCTTTAAGTGAACATATATGCCTTGAAACATGATTGAGTAGATGGGTATATGTGTGATTGGTGAACTTAGATATTTTATTATATAATATTTTTAGGTGTTATTGAGGTGTATTGTATTGTTTTATTGTATTGTATTGTATTAATTGTATTGTATTGATTTTATTGTATTATATTGATTTGTGTGGACCCCAGTAATAGTAGCCTATGCCTGTGGCAATGGCTAATGGGGATCCGAATAAACGAAACTAAACTAAACTAAACTAAACTAAACTGTCTCTGATCAAATAAAGCGAGTAAAAAAACAAAACATGGCACTGCAACTAAATAATAACACATAAAATAAAATAATTACATATAATCTGTATGTCATGTATGTCATAAATGTCTTGATTAATTTAAAATGGGGGACCCTGATGTAAACAAGACTAAAGTCTTTCTCTGGTCTGCATCCCTTAACATTGTGTGTATTGAGCGTACTGTATTGTACCCATTCTGCATCTGTTAATACAATTTTCAATCAATCAATCAATCATGATGTGCTCTGTCCTCGTGTTCAAGTTCAAGTTTCAGTTTCTTTATTAGTTGTCATACAGAAATACAGGATACTTTTGTATGAAATGCTTCTTTCTGTTTTGCTCCTGAGAGTGTGCTAGGTAAAAAAAAAAAAGATAATTATAAAAGTATAGTAAGTATAAAATAGAAAGTCAAGTACTTAAACAAGTGTAAACAAGACAAAAATGTTCAATATACATATGTACAATATACAATGCAGAGTAGTTACAGTACAATATAAATGGGATGAGGTAATGGGATGAGGTAGCTTGTTGGTGCAATATACAGTACATGCAGGTTACAATACAGTATAAATGGGATGAGGTAAATGGGATGAGGTAGCTTGTGGTGCCACCTTGTGGTGGTAAGGTAAGGTGCAAGGCATGTCTATGTGCAATAAGTTGCCAATAATATATGAATATAAAGTGTGTTAGTGTCTAAAGTGTGTAAAGTGGGTGCTACAGTGAGCTGTCCATTTAAAGTGAGCGTGTACGTGTGGGTGTGTGTGTGATTTTTTTGGGTACACGGATATGGTGGACTTCTTCAGACAGGTGGGGATGACAGCCTGTTCTAGTTTCAAGTTCAAGTTTCAAGTTTCTTTAATAGTTGTCATACAGAAGTACAGAATACTTTTATACAAAATGCTTCTTACTGTTACGCTCCAGAGACTGTGCAAGACAAGATAAGTATGAAATAAAATAACATACAGTAGTATAGCATGTAAATTAGAAGTAAAAAAAATGAGGTCACAGTGTTCAGTATAGACATATGTACAATGTTCGATGCAGAATAGACGTAACTGAGTTACCATATAATATACATACTATGCAGTGTACTAATATACAATACTATATAGTGCAAGGCAGAAATGGGATGAGGTGCACTTTAGGTACATTTACAGTAGGTGTAACAGTTGTAGTGCAAATCCTTTATCAATAAATATAAAGTGTGTTTGTGTGATCTAAAGTGTGGAGAGTGGGTGCTGCAGTGTGTTGTTTGTTTAAGTGAGTGTGTGAGTGTGTGCGTGTGGGTGTGTGTGCTGTGTGCCTTTGATGGTTGTTGCATAGTGTTTATTGTTCGTTTAGCAGCCTGATGGCCTGTTCTAACTGTTAATAAAGTTTTCAATCAATCAATCTATGGAATATCCTCCTGAAGTGTAGCCTACAAATGTTCCATGTAGGGATGACGACGTGTGACTTCAGGGTGTGACTTCAGGGTGTGACTTCAGGGTGTGACTTCAGGGGGTACGTCATGGGGGCATCCTACTAGCTCCAGTCCTGTGTGACATCTTTCTCCTGTGTGTGACGTTGCTGCTCCACAAGGAGATCAAGGAGAAGATTCAAACTCGATCTGTTCAAAGTCTGACGGCTCCAAGCGGTCACAGAAATAACATGTGAGCGTGTCGTCGAGCTCCAGATTAATGTGCAGCAGTGGCCCCCAGGGACACCGTGAGCCCCCTGCAGCTGCTGCAAGGACCTACGCAGGGGCGGAGCTTCCTATAGGCGACATAGGCGGTTGCCTAGAGCGCCACCTAGAGGGGGGTGCCAAATACTGCGCCCAGCTAAAAAATTGTATATTAATTATTATTATTGTTTGTTAGCTAAGTTGTTGTTTTAATTCTTTAGTGTGCTCTTTACATGTCTTATTCATTTTCTTTGAAAGCAATATTTTATTGTTTGTTATTGTTATTATTATTATTGTTTGTTAGGTAAGTTGTTTATTTGTTTAAATTCTTTAGTGTGCACTTTACATTTATTCTTAGCTCTTGTTCTTGTTTGTAATAAATAAAGGTGCAGAGTACTTTACTGTATAACTGTTAGGATGTTTTGATTTTTTTGGGGGGAGGGGGGCACAGCGGTGAAGCTGCCTAGGGCGCCAAATGTGCTAGGTCCGGCCCATGGGCATATGGTACGGCTGGGTCTCCATAAACGTGGCAAAGACTGAAGTGGTGTAATGCCAGTATGGGCAGCATCTACTCCCCCATCTCATTCACCATCATCTCCGACAAACCACTGGCAACAGTGGAATCTTTCAAATACCTGCCAGGTTTCCTCTCTGACCATTGACTGGGCCGTTGCCATGACAACCGTCCTCCGCAGCCGCGAGGCCGTGGACCCCGTGCCGTGCGGTCACCCTTCTAGGAGGCCTGGGGCCCTCCATGTCACGCGTTTACCACGCATCCTGAGGATAACCTGGCCGTGACCCATCTGAAGTACGCAAGACAAACTGCATCACCGTCTCCCGGCGCCAACGTCGCTGACTCAGTCACGTCATCAGGGAAGCGGAAAGAGAGTGCTTTTCGCTTAACCCTTTGTAGTGTGGTAATGAAAGGGTTAACCTTCTGTAGTGTGGTGGTGAACAGGGTTAACCTTCTGTAGTGTGGTTGTGAAAGGGTTAACCCTTTAGTCGTGTGGTAGTGAAAGGGTTAACCTTCTGTATTGTCGCAGTGAAAGGGTTAACCCTTTGGTAGTGTGAAATAGTTACATCTTGGCTGCCACTCTGCAGGGGGTCAGAGAAAAAGAAAAAACGGTGTGTGGTTGGGTGGTAGGGGGTTTGGGGGGGGGGGGGGGGGGGGGTCTATAGTGTGATAGTGAAAGGTTAACCTTCTATAGTGTGGTTGTGAAAGGATTAAGTCCAAAGCACCAGACCTTCTTCCAGTGCCAGATTCATATATTACCATCTGTAGTTTTAGCCACAGCCTCTGAAACATGCCATCTAAAGTAACATGTCCGCTGTACTCTGCACACCAGCCCACTTCACAGACTCAAATGATGGACGCCGCACCGCGGAGAGGATGACACCCATGGCATATGCCTTGGCATCATTACAGGAAGACGTGAACGGAGAGATGGAGAGAAATGGAGGCATGCACAGAGAGAGAGAGAGGAGAGAGAGAGAGAGAGAGAGAGAGAGAGAGAGAGAGAGAGAGAGAGAGAAGATGGAGAATAATGTGTCTAGACATTTCATCACCAGTCTGTAATCAGAGCAGGCTGAGTGTGTGTGTGTGTGTGTGTGTGTGTGTGTGTGTGTGTGTGTGCGTGCGTGCGTGCGTGCGTGCGTGTGTGTAGGCTACTCTTTTTGACATGGATTAGACAAATTAGCTTCAACAATCCTCATTCCTGAGCCTATTTTATTCAAAGGGAGATATTGATTTACATATGTATATTATCTTCTTTTTTTATAATCGTCTCTCCTGCGCTGGCACAAGCACTAACATAGCATGGAGTGGAGAGATAACACACAATGAACATAATAACACATGGAGAAATACAAAAGATCTATTTATCATTAGTGGCCGGTAAATGTCTGGCTGGTCGTTTCTTGTTCCCTGTGTGTTCCCCTACATCTTCTGTTTCCTTGTCTCTCTC
>NC_140168.1:22170135-22245135 GCF_963971535.1 Notolepis coatsorum | reverse complement strand
AGGTGCTGAACTGCTGATCCGAATGTATAGGTAAAAACCATATTATGCGTTTTCATCAATAAAAAAATGGCCAAACATTTTTCCGCTCGCGCGCTTACGCGCGCTCGCATTCACTGGGGGCCTACAAATACATTCTTTCATGGGGCCCAGAATCTGGAGCTACACCCCTGCCTCCAAGGCTCGATCACCCCTTGTTATCAGCCTGGACCTGGGGACCACCAGGAGGTGCAATAAGGAAAGACGTCCGGGATACGGTGTCCGCCTAACAACCCCAACCAGAAAGACACATATTCTCCTGCGTCACGGCCTACAGTGATGTAGTAGCATTTACTGCAGGGGTCGGCAATAGGCCCTTTTAATTATCTATCAGACCAACTAGGCTAGACTATATGTTAGCTATAATGTCCAAATAGAGAAACTACCACCACCTAAAGAATGCTTATTATACTTTGTTTTATCCATGTTGAGAGTGAATAACAGGTAGGCAGTGAGGTGCAATGTAGCGCTTGCTCAACATGAAAAAAGTCGGTGGACAGCGCCTGGTGCTGAAATAACAAACAAGCAGTGTGGTGTGGAATTAAAACACCAGTTCAGTAAGTCATTCAAACTTTATCTTTACTATATATATGACTGTGACGGAACCACACATGTGAACAGTAACAATGCAATTAAACTGAAGTCAAATCAGAGCAAAAAAAGCTGAATCTGCTTCAAGAAGATGCGCTACATTAGGTATATAAGGAATTACAACAAGACATTTATTAACTAAATAAAACATACAATTAGGCTTTTAACTCTCTAAAGCCGGGCGCAACACTAGACATGTTTTGTAAAACATTGAATATCTTTGGATTTGTTTGTGATTGTTATGACCCTGGCTCATGGGCACGCAACCTATGTGCAAACCGACACCAAAACCCTGTGCTCTAACTCAAAGTGCTACTATATCAAGGAACTATTAATGTAATTGTAAACTAATGTACTAATGTAAACCCAATGGACAAGGACTGGAAGAACCTGACAGCTCTTTCTCTAAGCACAGACCTGCATGTGTGTTACTAGGCCTGGCTTTAAAGCTCCCAGCAGGTAACCAATCAGCACTAATTGGCTAATTGGCAGCCCTCACCTGCATGCCCCGTGACACAGGAGTGATCAGGCCTGCCTGAACAGTGACACAGGAGTGATCAGGCTCCTGGTACATAACACCTCCCCCACCAAACTGGTTGCCCCAGAGGCAACCACCACACAACAACCCATAAACAAAACAAAAAAAAAAACTGTGACCCATTAGTTGTCAGGGCCACCACCACAACAGTGATAGCGGGTCGGCCCCTGTCGAGCACGACCACCAACCGTGTTGTATGCTCCCTTTCAACAGGCCCCTCCACCGATACCGACCTGTCAAAAATAGACTGCAAACCAAAATCAACCTGAGAACTGCGCTCAACAGAACAGAACACAACAAAACAAAAACCATAGATCACTGATACCACCACCGCGCCCATATCCATCCCACCTGGCACTGGCAGTCCAGGATACTGCAAACCGTGAACATCCAGAGTAGGATGTACCGCCTCAGGTACAGCCCCACCGTACCTGGAACATGGCAGTACGACAGTCACAAAAACGTCTGGAACACCATCTACAATGGCGTCACCCAAAATAACATTGTCCTGATCAAAACCAAAATGGCTGCCACTCAACAGACCAGGTCGCGAAGGCGGCTCCTGCCCCACAGGACACAGGTAACTAGGTTGACCATCACACCTAGTGCATGGCAGAGAATCAGTGTGGACATGTGGATCAATGTCAGAATCATCAACTGACATACTGGGACCATCCCTGCCCACAAGTGAAACATTAGGGACAATAGAGCTACTGTGGGAAGGCTGGCAGCCTAAGTCAGGCTTAGTAGCCTCTCCAACTAGAACGGTGTCACATGAAACAACAGCACCTCTCATAGCATCCTTCCCACACTCCTCCTCCAATTCGTTCGTGGCCTCAGCCACCATACAGGCTGGGAAGACCCTGAGACACTGCGCTGCCGTACCATCTCCTGCCACATGCTTCTCCGGCACGCATGTCAACTCTGGTTTCACCACCAGGCCTAACACAAAGCCACAATCAAGAGAATCATTATGCAGAGGTAGATCCACAGTGTGCTTTCCAAAATTCTCAACAGGTACACATTTTAATTCAACAAAGAATGTGTCACTAAGTGTAATGTCCCAAGTCGAAGTATCAACAACATCACTTTTGTCCTTTGACATTTCCCGAGCCACAGCACACACAGGAAACACTCCTGGATGTTTCTGTGCCAGCTCATTAGGGACCTCAGAAACCACAGGAATGGGAGTTACAACCGGAGTAGCCAACACTTTGTCACCAGCCAAATCATTCCCTAGAATGAAGGACACCCCCTTTATGGGAATGTGAGAACATACCCCCACAACAACATTGCCTGATATTAAGGGAGAATTGAGCGTGACCTCATGCAAAGGTGCATCCACAAATCCACCCCCAAAGCCCCGAACAACGACACCGGAATGCAAAGAAGAGTTTTCTGAAAACGGCAAAACCCCCTCCAGAATGAGGGACTGAAAAGCACCGGTATCTCTCCAAATTGTTATAGCCTGTTTGGACTCTAGTGCATTAGTCAGGGAAACAAATCCATTCATCATAAACCTTGAGGAACCCTCGAGCTCTTTGTCCACACGTTTGATACTTCCCCCATCCCCATCTAACGTTGGCATAGGCGTTCTGCATATGGTTTCTACCAGAGCCACGGTTCTGACATTTTTCTGCTCAAGCACCGGGCACCCAGCAACGATATGACCAGGTTCTTTACAGTAGAAACAGATAATCCCTTCTGGGAATGCACCAGCAGAACCACCCCGCCTAGGAGGTGAAGTTAACTGACCAGCAGACACAGGTTTTGGGAAACGGCCCCCCTGAACAGGACGCCTATCCCCGGACTCAACACGGTAGTCCTCCAAAAACACGGATTTGTGTGTCAACACAAACTCATCAGCGAAGACAGCGGCGTCGCCTATCTTCGATACCTTACGCTCATTTAGATGTGTGGAAACAGTATCAGGAACACATATTTTAAATTCCTCTAGGAGAATCAACTGTCTAAGCTGCTCTCTTGACTCTGCCTTCTGAGAAGTGCACCACCTGTCAAACAGGTTCTCCTTCTCCCTTCCAAATTCAACATAAGACTGCCCCTCCGACCTGCGATAACCTCTAAAACGCTGACGATAGGCCTCGGAGACCAACTCATAAGCCCTCAAAATGGAAGCTTTAACCAGCTCATAATCAGCGCTTTGTTCAAGGGACAGAGCAGTGTAGGCTTCTTGTGCCCTACCAACTAAAACACATTGCAGCAGCAGTGTCCAGGCGGTATCAGGCCACTTCAATGTGGTTGCCACCCGTTCAAAAAGGGGAAAATATCTTTCCACGTCTTTCTCAAAAAATGGTGGCACCATCCTAATATTCCTGCCTACATCAAACCCGGAACGTGACTCTGGATGCAGAGCACCCGCCTGCAAGGCAGCATGCTTATATTCAAGCTCCTTCTGTGCACGCTCGTGCTCCAGCAACATTTGTTTCTCCTTAAACACACGCTCCTCACGCTCACGCTCCTCTTTCCTCTCTCTCTCCTTTAGCTCACGCTCCTCTCTCCTCTCCTCACGCTCTCGCTCTAGCTGCCTTTCCTTAAACTCCAACTCCCTTATCCTCCACTCACCCTCCACACCAGGTAATAGCGGAGACGCGCCAGACGAAGGAGGCTCCTCCACCCTCTCCTCAAGCACCTGCTCCCTAACGAGTAACACCCTTAACGCACTCAAGGCAGACGGCTTCAAACGTTTCTCCCCTGCAGAAAGCTCTACCCTGTAGTGTACAGCAAGTTCTAGCAGTTGTTCTTTGGAAAACTTCTCTAACAAGTCATGAGACGGACGATCAACAAAGTCCCTGATGGAAGCCATTGTCACTGAACCAGCCACCCCAAGCTACACACCCTACCTCACAGTCACGAAGAACCACTAACGAACCACGAAGACCCCCCCAACGAACAACTGAAGAACCACGAAGAACCACTGAAGAACCATGAATAACGCTAAATGCCAATAATAACAACCAGAAGGGAACGCGGTGGAAATGTGAGCTCTACGGAGCGCACCTTTCTAGGTTGCAAAAAAAATAAAAAATAAAATAAAACACACCCACCCTAAATAGACGTGTCATACACGCAGGGTGTTAGGTGCTACCAGGTATGCTCACCAAACACTCAAACAAACAAAATAAATCCAACAAACAATTCCAAACAGGTGCGCCTTCTAACCTGATATGACTACATATGCTTCTACGTCTAAACTGCAGAAAAAACCGGCCCACCACATGTCTACCCTAAGAAACACTAAATCAAGCCCTACCACACTACCTGTGTTTTCTGGCCGCCCTAATCTACCTACCCTTAAACTAATGCCCTGTAGACCTAACCATCTTCAACCACACCTGCTACCAGACAAAGATCATACTTGACCATCCACCCGTCCAGTACATGATACGGTACCAGACAAGCAGATGGTGCTAATCCCTTCCCTGACTGCCCCAGGAGTACGTGGTGCACAGGACGCTAACCAACAACCAGAAAATAATGTCCCTATCTACATGTGGTGCCCACTAAACTATATATTTTAACAGCATAAGTAGTCACATCAAATTACAAACAAATACGGCATACTCACCTGTTTGATGAAATGGCTCAGCCCCCACGTTACACCATATGTAACGAACACCACCCAAACCATAATACCATGACACCCCGTGTAACACAAAAAAAATCCACCAAACAAATTTCTAGGGGTAAATATCCCGGACGAGCGCCCAACTGTTACGACCCTGGCTCATGGGCACGCAACCTATGTGCAAACCGACACCAAAACCCTGTGCTCTAACTCAAAGTGCTACTATATCAAGGAACTATTAATGTAATTGTAAACTAATGTACTAATGTAAACCCAACGGACAAGGACTGGAAGAACCTGACAGCTCTTTCTCTAAGCACAGACCTGCATGTGTGTTACTAGGCCTGGCTTTAAAGCTCCCAGCAGGTAACCAATCAGCACTAATTGGCTAATTGGCAGCCCTCACCTGCATGCCCCGTGACACAGGAGTGATCAGGCCTGCCTGAACAGTGACACAGGAGTGATCAGGCTCCTGGTACATAACAGTGATAAAGACTTGCTTTATTGTATCGGAATCGATTGTCATCTAAAAATGTTGTGCATCTCTCAGAGAATGCGCGGATGTAAAGCATAGAATCTTGAAATATCTAGATTGGTTGTTTTCCCTGGACTTCATCTAATCCGCTGTATCTATCCATTTATCACAGATCTATGTCTGTCACTATAGCCAATGGAAATGCTAGAAATGGTCACGTGGACTGGGAGAACCAATGGAAAATTCCTATTGTTTCTCAATAGTCCAGTGCACTCCACAGAAAGGGCCGTCAGATAGACGCATTGGTTGCGCGTAATGTAAGATAGGCCGATAAGAGAGAGGCGCTTGTCTCTGGTTTTATAATAAAATGGCAAACAGACAAAGGTATAATGTTCAGTGCAAATGTGTATGTCGTTTACAGTTTATTATGCCACCTATGCAGCTCGTTTATTTTGTCCATTCTCTGCCTCTGCCACAAATGTATGTCTTAGTTATAAGGTGGTCTGTCACAGAGTTAAAATGTTTTCACTATCAATATATTAAATTAGCCATTGTTTTTGTTTCCGGCCCCCCATACAATGGCTTGTAAAAGATTTGGCCCTCGGCCAAACCTAATTGCCTACCCCTGATTTACTGGCTTAGGAGATCATCTAAATGCAAGATTCCTGCGTGTACTCTATGTAAAGGCAGATGATATATAGTAGGGCAACACACAAACACATGCATGCATGAATGCACACACGCACACACACACGCACACACACACACACACACACACACACACACACACATGGGCTGTGCGAAGTACGCAACCGTACAGGGCCTCTGGCTTCGTTCCCCCAATCCTGCTGCACTTTTATATACTGTTTCTTGACCCAACATGTTTCTAAAATGAAATGCTTGTGTGTGTGTGTGTGTGTGTGTGTGTGTGTGTGTGTGTGTGTGTGTGTGTGTGTGTGTGTGTGTGTGTGTGTGTGTGTGTGTGTGTGTGTGTGTGTGTGTGTGTGTGTGTGTGTGTGTGTGTGTGCGTGCGTGCGTGCGTGCGTGCGTGCGTGCGTGCGTGCGTGCGTGCGTGCGTGCGTGCGTGCGTGCGTGTGTGTGTGTGTCTGTGTGTGTGTGTGTGTGTGTGTGTGTGTGTGTGTGTGCAAGGCCAGGTAAGGCAAGGTAAATTTGTATAGCGCTTTTCTAGATTAAAATCACAAAGTGCTTTACAGGCAGTAAAAGGTTCATCAAAATAACATAACCACACACGTTACATCACATATATTAAAAGTTCGTAGAAATACTTGATTAAATAAGCAGGGGGAGAGATGCGGTGCTTGGAGGTTAATGACGTGCTCCTCTGTGCAGAAGAAGTCACTGTAGAACACGGAAAACACTTCTTCTCACGAGTCGCCGCTGCGCTGGGGCTCCATCCACCAGAGGAATATTGTTTGGAAATAAAGGTTAATTAAAATACCACAACCACATACATAAATGTTACACTGCATACATGATCAATTAAAGGCCTGACTATATAGAAAGGTTTTAAGACCCTGTTCAAAGGACTCCACACTATCAGAACACCTGATTCATTCCACAGGGTAGCTGATCCCACAGTGTAGGTGCTACGACTGAAAAAGCCCGGTCACCTTTGGTCTTAACCTCTAGGAGCCCTATTTTTCAGAAAATCTGCCTAAAAGTACATACCCAAGTAAATGGAAGATTGCTCCACTTCTCCAAGGTCCATTTGCATGTTCTTGGTATCTAGGGACATCTATGGACATCGGGGAATGTATTGTAATGTAAGGCACGCAACCTATGTGCAAACCAACACCAAAACCTGTGCTCAAACTCAAAATGCTACTCTAACAAGGAATTACTGGTATAAACTAAAGTACAAGGATAGGAAGAATGTGACAACTCTCCCTCTAACCACAGACACTGCATGTGTGACTCAAGGGCTGGTTTTAAGCTCCCAGCAGGTAACCAATCAGCAGCAATTAGCTAATTAGCAGCCCTCACCTGTATGCCCAGTGACACAGCAGTGATCAGGCAGTGACACAGGAGTGATCAGGCTCATGGTACATAACACCAGTGAACGAAATATTGTGTCTGTTACTAGGCTTGAGTAAATTGTAATTAACCAACCATTCAGCACCTTCTTGAGATCAAGTGTACAGAAAATCTAAGCAAATTAATAAAGGGGAGATGATTTACAGGTTTTTTTGTAGATACAGTACAGAATCTTGCCATCCGGACACATGCTATTTGAAATATAATGCCATTTGAATATAGAATATAGAATATCAGGCCTATAAATTACCTTATTATGGCCAAGTCATACATCGGGGCAAATCCCCTCTTTCCAATGGCAGAGTTAAATCTGGATTTAGTCATTTCCTCTCGTGACTACTCGCCTTTTTCCAATGCAATGCACAGAGAATTCACAGAATTCAGAGAAACTCATATTTAGCTAATAACACTAAAAATCATTGGTTAAACAAACGTAGTGCTGAAAATATACACTTTGACTGCGGTTTTGATAGGGTTAGGGTATTTACTCTTGGGTACATTTGAAAAAGAAACACAACATTAATTAATACGGTCTGTATTGATCGATTTATGACGGGGGCGACAGCAGGGTCCCCCAATTGGGGTCCCCCTACAGCTTAACCCTTTCACTGCCGCACTACCAAAACGGTTAACCCTTTCACTGTGACAATACACAGCCGGTTAACCCTTTCACTGCCACATGACAGCCGGTTAACCCCTTCACTGCCACGCGACAGAAGGTTAACCCTTTACTATCACACAACCGACGGTTGTGTGATAGTAAAGGGTTAACCTTCTGTCATGTGAAAGGGTTAAGCCAACCAAACAAGCAACAAACTAGACAAAACAAGACCCAACACAAATGCATTCTATATACGAGCAACCAGGGCGACTCTGACTCTGCTGTAGAAAAAGTTGTCGAAAAAGTTCACCCCACGACTTTCCAAACTATTCCTCTCGTGGATAGCGCCACGGCGCAGCGGCGCGTAAGGAAAAGTTCCACCGAGTTCTACGGTGACTTCTTCTGTACAGAGAGGAGCACGTAATTAACCTCCAAGCGCCACGGCGTCTCTCCCCCTGCTTATTAGCATGCCGGGTTTGCTGTCGGGGCAAACGCAGCAGTGTGGTGTTTATTTTAAGATCTCCAGGCAGTCAGGAGAGAGACCGAGGGCCACTCGAGCGTGAGGTTCAGAGAACACACAGTCTCGTCTGAAGAGGTGCAGGGCCCCCGGCGCCCCCCAGGGGCCTCTCCCGCCGGGCGAGGGCTGACTCACCTCGGCGCTCCTCGTCCTGATCAGACTCCCCTTGCTGTCGGAGGAAATGGAGAGTGGTAATGAGGAGAGTTTGGAAGACAGCGGGAGCACTTGTCATTTTGCCAGGTGGTGTTACATTTGCGAGGAATTTGACTCGGCGGCGATGATCAACAAAAGCAGCGCCGCGCCGGAAGATATGCTCACATTTTAACGAAGGCACGGCTCCTCAAACCCGTCTGGGACTAGTAAAATTTGATTCGTTTTTTGTTAGGTTCTTTGAAACGTTGTTCAATGTTCTTTGAAACTTATTACGTGTGTGGGGGCGGGAGGGGGGCTACCAAACCATAGTGTAAGAACCCAGGAACTAGGAAGAATATACTGTGAACTGAGATCTGCTGAAGGCTGTAAGGTGAGATTCTAGCTCATTGCACCGACGGCTTCCATTCTGCCAGAGGCTGGGTGGTCCTCTCTGGCGGAGAGAAGTGATTTGCACTTGCTTCTATTTATATACATAAAGCTAGAGGCATTGTTTACAATCATTTGCATATATTGACTATGAATGGGTCTGACATCGAGAGAGTATGTTGGCATCTGGCTTGAAATTTACATTTAAAATACCATAGAGACAATCTTGCCAGCAAACTGCGACGAAAAAAGTGGCTCCTTGTACAGGAACAGAAGCAGCTTCCCAATGATCGGCAGATAGAGGGTCTTTGAAGCAGTTTTTGTCTTGGATCGTGGCGATGTGATGTATAGACATGCTGCAGCTTCCACTCTTAAGCCCTTGGATTCTGTACGTCACTCAGCCCTCAGATGTATCAGCGGTGAGAGTTGTAGTACTCACCATTGTATCCTGTACAATGAGGTTGGGTGGTCCTCTCTGGCAGAGAGACGTGACTGGCATCTGGACTCCTTTTGTATCACAAACAGTACTGTATTTGCAAATCTGGTATGTCATAAATGTATAGATGTAGCAGTACTGTCGTGTGTGTCATATTATGTTATGATGAATTGAAAATGGGGGACCCTGATGTAAACAAGACGAACGTCTTTCTCTGGTCTGCATCCCCTTAACAATTGTGTGTATTGAGCCGTACTGTATTGTACCCATTCTGCAATCTGTTAATAAAGTTTTCAATCAATCAATCAATCATTTGTTTCTACAGTATATGAAGTCATTGTTGAAGATCTTCCCCCTTATATCACTTCATTATTGGACCTCTGGACCTTATCATACTCGCTCCAATGAGTGGCTCACACTTCAAACACTTCAAAAAGGAGTTTGCACTGAACTTGGGAAATGCTGTGCCCCTACAATGTACCGGTTAACCGGTCTGTAGTGTGGTAGTGAAAGGTTAACCGGTCTGTAGTGTGGTAGTGAAAGGTTAACCGGTCTGTAGTGTGGTAGTGAAAGGTTAACCGGTCTGTAGTGTGATAGTGAAAGGTTAACCGGTCTGTAGTGTGATAGTGAAAGGTTAACCGTCTGTAGTGTGATAGCGAAAGGTTAACCGGTCTGTAGTGTGATAGTGAAAGGTTAACCTTCTGTAGTGTGGTAGTGAAAGGTTAACCGGTCTGTAGTGTGATAGTGAAAGGGTTATGGTACATTGTAGGGGCACAGCATTTCCCAAGTTCAGTAGTTAACCGGTTAACCGTCTGTAGTGTGGTAGTGAAAGGGTTAACCGTCTGTAGTGTGGTAGTGAAAGGGTTCATCTTCTGTAGTGTGGTAGTGAAAGGGTTAACCTGCTGTCGTGTGGCAGTGAAAGGGTTAACCTTCTGTGTTGTCGCAGTGAAATGGTTAACCCTTTGTTGGTGTGGTGGTGAAAGGGTTAAAGTTCAGTACATTAGTATCCTTTGTGTGAGGTTTGGTCCGCTCCCCACCCACTCGCTCCGTTCCTTTAAGGTATTTTGTTAATTAATTGCATTCCCCGCCACACGCTTCTTTCCTGTAAGATGCCGTGTTGATTGGTGCTCTCCCCACCACACGCTTCTGGAGCAATGATCAATTTCATCCCGCAGCTGTCACAGCTTGTCATTAGCGCCCCGTGGCTTTATATACCCTGATCTCCCTAATATCGATGTTGGATCGTTTTGAGTATTCCCTGCATTTGCTTGTTCTTTCCCGTCGCTGTTCCCTGTCTGTTGCTTCCCAGGACTTTCGTGAAGTATCCCTGTGGAGAAACCTGATTCCCCGTACGAAGCTGCGCCTCGTTTATCTGCCCGCTTTACGCGTTGCGCTCTCGTGAGTTTTTGGAAACAGTTCTTTTTGGATCACCAGTTTTTTGTGTGTTTGTGTAACACCGAAGAGATCCCGTTTTTGTTATACTGTTCTCACCTATTTTTCGTTGTTGGATTTACACCTTGGATTACCGTATTGTTTTTTCTCTGGACTCTGCTAACTGTGTGTATCACACCGAAGATCAAGTCACTTGGATATTTATTTGGATCAGTCACCTCTCTGTTTCTGTTGTGCGCTGGCTAACTGGGATTTCTCTCTCTCTCCCCGTTTCCACCTGGAGTGAGCTGGGAGGATCTGCAGAGCGGCTTCAGACGTCACAAACTAATTCCTCACCACCACCTACTGGGAGAATCTGCAGAGCCGCAACCATCTTCACATGCCAGATTCCCTGTTTGTTTTGTTTCTCCACCTAATTCAATCTTGTGACTCTGAGAATAAATACGCCCTTGCTTTGGCTAACTCTGAAACAACTCTCTCTGTGCCGTTGCGCTTGGGGTCGGTTACAAACCCTAACACTTTGGACAATTAACACCTTTAATGACCAACTGTTTCACCCCAGTCTGCAGTTGTTTTTACTGCAAGTGTTTTATTTATAGACATGTGTTCTGTGATTTAATGAATTTAATCATCTCTGTGGTCATCGGTTTGAATCAGATTTATAGTTAAATGAAGCAACCTTGCGTTCATTCTACCCCATGAATGAGCTTATTAGGAGGCCTATTAAGATGTTAGACCATAATGTGAAAAACGATGTGATTTAATTGTCTATTTTTGTGTTATTTATTTATGCTCTTTTTATACTTCTTTTATGTCCGCATTTTATGCATTGCTCTTGATCTGCCAATTTGTGTGCTCATTTTATGCCTGTCTTTTTTTTCTTTTTTTTTTATACTGCTGTGAAGCACTTTGATCTGAAATTCTTGTATGAAAGGTGCTATACAAATAAAGTGTATTATATTTATTATTGTTTATTATTATTATCCAAATACTTCTAATACATCTGCCCCTTATTGGAGTCACTGACAAAGTCTAGTCTGTTTTGCCCTACATGCATGCATGTGAGGCAGGGACTACAGATGAAAACTAGCTCATTAGCTAATTCTGGCACATTTACATTGATGTGGAAACTGAAGATGTTGATTAATGTGCACTGTAAAAGAAATGTAATAATAAACGTACTATATAGTAGTCTAGTCTCCCCTGATTGACATCACATTATGAGACGTAACTGTCAAGGAGAACATTATTGTGTGTGTGTGTATGTGTGCCGGCGAGCGTATGTCTGTGTGTTTGTGTGTGTGTGTTTGTGTTTGTGTGTTTGTGTGTTTGTGTGTGTGTGTTTGTGTGTGTGTTTGTGTGTTTGTGTTATCCATCAGTCTCAAAAAATAAAAAAGCACCTGAGGATATCATTAAACGATAAGATTACACTTCAAATCAGGAAGGTCCAAAGAGAGGGTTGAGGAACGTGGCAGAAAAGACCATTAAGCTGCAGCAGTTGAGGAACGTCTTCGAGCTGAACTGAGTCGCTTCAGGAGCGTCAGAAGCCTGGGAGGAGGAGGAGGAGGAGGGGAGCGGCCCGGCTCAGAGCGCCTCGACGCGACGCTGAAAGGTTTAAATAAGTGCAGACGACGGGTGGTGGTTTTTATGGCGGCTGCTTTACGGTCTTTACTGTTCTCTAACGTGCCGTATTGCACATAATAGACGGCCGATTGAAGTCCTGAGCGGCGCAGACCGTGCGTTGAGGTTCCACCTGTTCCATCTCTCAGGCTTTTACTCCCCCCCCCCTATTACTTTCAATCGTCCGCTTTAATAATGAAATAGGTGGTTTTTCTTTTTCGCTGCTAATCCGCCTTATTTGCTATTCAGCCACTTTAAGGCCATTTCACCGGAACTCGTGTGAGAAATATGGGGCCCAAAAATAGACATGAATATTGGATGAAGCGGGAACGTTATGAAGGGAGCTCCCCCTCGCTGGAGGACAACGACTCTCCTTGCCTTCTCTTTCTCTCTGCGGCAATATATATACATTTAAAAGCAAGCTTAAAAAAATAACTACAGATCCTGTGAGTAGTCTTTTTTTTGTATGTTATAATTGTTGTATAATGCTGTATTGTATGTATCTGTGTGTATGAGAGAGGGATATGCGCATGTGTGTTTGCGCATAATGTGTGTTGGGGGGGGGTTTCTGTCTAGTTATTCTATATAGGTTTAAGAGGGGGGGGGGGGGGTCGTTTATAAGCCCTTCGGCTTTTTGACCTTTCCTGCGCATCTTAACTTATTTTATTCCAGAATGTATGTTTGTAAGTGCATATAACAATAAACGAATAAACAAATATTGACGAATGGTTATTATTAGTATACTCTGTGGTATTATGCGTGTGTGTGTGTGTGTGTGGGGGGGGGGGGGTCATACTAAAAAGGTATAAGCCTCATGAAGAGAAAGGGAGCAGGTGGGAACAGTGGCAGCCAGGCAATCAGTCACTTTCTCTGTCACTCTCTCTCCCTGTCTGTCTCTCTCCTTCTCTCTCTCTCTCTCTCTCTCTCTGTGTCTCTCTACCTTCACAGGCACAGAGGATCAGGGAGGTTTTCGTTGATAAGTACCTTGGACCAAGGGCTCGCCAGCCTCCCATTCCCGGCACTTTACTGTGTCACTTTGTGGCCGAGGCCTCATTAAAAAGGCATTAGCCTTCCCCTTGGTGCCATGATGGAGGCTGGCTCAGCCATACCACCTCGGGGATCTATTTAAAAGTGGCGTCAGGACCGGTTGGACCGAGGGAGGGAGGAGAGAGAGAGAGAGAGAGAGAGAGAGAGAGAGAGAGAGAGAGAGAGAGAGAGAGAGAGAGAGAGAGAGAGAGATGTTAGGGAGAGACAGAGTTATATGGAAGAGAGAGAGAGAGAAAGAGAGAGAGAGACAGAGAGAGACAGATAGAGAGTGCTAACGAGAGAGAGTGGGACCGCCTCTACGTCCGTGGTTCCGAGGAGGGAACAGAGATAACTAGCTGAGGTTGAGCTGCGCCGTCCCGTCGGAGTTCAGGTGGCTTTCGGAATTTAATTGATACCAGCCAATTAAAGCGGCTCAGGCTAACCTTGAGAGGAGGTCGCGAGAGGTGGAGTCTCGGGGGTGAGGAGTAGATGAGGAGGTGTCGGGGAGAGGGTGGGGAGGAGGGGGGGGGGGGCATGTGAGAGGTGGTGATGATGAAGGTGGGGGGGGGGGCCGGGAGCGGAGGACGCGGCTTGAAAACACAGGAGTAAGCGTTTACCGCCGATCATTAGTAAATAAGTTGACAGGAAGTGACGAGAGGGAGGATGAAGTGGTGAGGGGGGAAGGAAGGAGAGAGGAGTGAGGTGGGAAGGAGAGGAGAGGAGTGAGGGGTGGAGGAAGGAGAGAGGAGTGAGGGGGAAGGAAGAAGAGAGGAGTGAGGGGGAGGAAGAAGAGAGGAGTGAGGGGGGAGGAAGGAGAGAGGAGTGAGGGGGAGGAAGGAGAGAGGGAGTGAGGGGGGAGGAAGGAGAGGAGTGAGGGGGGAGGAAGGAGAGAGGAGTGAGGGGGGGAGGAAGGAGAGGGTCCACACAAAAAAAAACATACAAAAACAATTATTATTGCTAAACAAATGATTAAAAGTCAGTACTCAACACACAATGCATAATGAAACTAACAATTAAGATGGCTAAAATTACATGCAAGCAAAGAAACAGAAAACTAAAAAAACAAAACAAAATACTTTACAGTGTTAAATACAATTTAAGTTTATTTTTAAAAGTGAATCTACTGTAAATGCAGCAGAGGTTTTGAGGCAGGTTATTCCAAAGAGTTAATTATCTAAAAAGGGAGAGTAGTTTTCTGCTGACTCAGAACTTCACAGGCCTCCTTGCGATGGTAAGGCAAATAATATTTGGTGGAATATTATTTTGGTAAGAAAGTCTGGTAAATAAGTTTGGTGGAAATCAGATCAGGAGATGAACTCATTTGAGTAGTGAATTGATGAACCAATTACCAACCTGGGTTCTTGTACTCTGCACCCCGGAGTAGACACGGAGCGATTACAGACACTGTTGAAGGTGAGAGGTGAGGATTTCTGCAGTGGCAGAAGAAAATACTGGAATTTGCTATTTAAGCTAGAGTGGAAAATACCCTGAATAGTGCTTTGGCCAAAGTGAAAGTCCTCACTTCGAAGATTCAAGATTCAAGATTCAAGAGGTTTATTCATCACATACATACACAAGACATATAGTGAAAGGAAGGTGGCCATGCCCGCTTCGATTGTGCAAAAAAATACAAATAATATTAGAATAAATTAGATCATAAAATAGACATGATAAAAGTACTAAGATAAAAATACAATACAATGCTAAGCTTCTACTCAAGTTAAAGTGTCTTGATATATTAAATATAATTATTTCATTCTAAAAATGAACAGATTGCTTCAGCCAGTCTTGTCGTGCCAGTAGCCATCAGGCTCCACAGCCGTGGACTGCTGCCAATTGCTAACGGCTGGTGAACTTGAGGTCTATCGCCTTCTTAATAATAAACACTGCTGCACGGACTCTGGTGCAGCGTGCTACTACGTTATGGACCATGTACTGTATACTACCATCACTATTACTACTGTCTGATCACTACTGTTCACTCACTATCACATGTTCTATGCTCTATTATGATTATTACCTATTATACGTGTACCCCCCCCCCCCCCTCCCCATGCTGCTATGACACCTGAGTTTCCCCAAAGGGATTAATAAAGGAACACTTGACTTGACTTGATTTGTACAACACCATGATGAGGTGATGTGTGATATAGTGTCTATAGTATAAATGTATATAAAGTCAATATATACATCAGATAGACAAAGAGACCATTACAGACAAGACCAAAGTAATTAATGTGTTCATTCAACCTTTATATACTCTCTATAAAATCATTGAAGGCATGTTCTCATTGGCAATGCTGTTGAGATTACAAAAATTGAGAGAGAGACGGGGGGAAATGCAACACAACCAATGCGACAGAATGCGAGGACAGAGAAATTACAGGAAACCCAGTAACAGCAAAGGTTGAAGGCGGATTTCTCAGGTTTAGTGCAAACTCTGCAAACTTGAAGTGCATTAGAGTGAGTATGATAAGGGCCACAGGACTAATCCAATAATGAAACGATATAGGGTGGAGGATCTCCAATAATGGCTTTATAAATAAACAGATGCCAATATATCACGCCTCTCGGCCAGAGAGGACAAAGATAGCTATCACCAATGATAAATCTGAGGGTGAAGTCGAGCAAATTCAGTCTTGCACTACAAACAAGCCATGTGCTCATGCAGGAACCCACCAGAAGCAGCTCTGGCCCATGTCCAGGTCCTGCCTCAGGTTTTAAAGGTCCCATATTATATTCCTTTTCAACAAGTTAAGGGGACATTTCACACAAAAAACAATGCAGATTTATTTTTGCACATAATCTCGTTTGCCACTCAGATTATGCATTCTACCAGTTTCTATACCCCTCTGTTTCAGTCCTGTTCTCATTCTAGCAGCCTCTATACCCATCTGTGTCCGTCCTGTTCTCATTCTAGCAGCCTCTATACCTCCCTGTTTCAGTCCTGTTCTCATTCTAGCAGCCTCTATACCCCTCTGTTTCAGTCCTGTTCTCATTATAGCAGCCTCTATACCTCTGTTTCAGTCCTGTTCTCATTCTAGCAGCCTCTATACCCATCTGTTTCCGTCCTGTTCTCATTCTAGCAGCATCTATACCTCTCTGTTTCAGTCCTGTTCTCATTCTAGCAGCCTCTATACCCCTCTGTTTCAGTCCTGTTCTCATTATAGCAGCCTCTATACCTCTGTTTCAGTCCTGTTCTCATTCTAGCAGCCTCTATACCTCTCCCTCTATACCTCTCTGTTTCAGTCTTGTTCTCATTCTAGCACCCTGTATACCTCTGTTTCAGTCCTGTTCTCATTCTAGCAGCCTCTATACCTATCTGTTTCAGTCCTGCTCTCATTCTAGCACCCTGTATACCTCTGTTTCAGTCCTGTTCTCATTCTAGCACCCTCTATACCTCTCTGTTTCAGTCCTGCTCTCATTCTAGCACCCTGTATACCTCTGTTTCAGTACTGTTCTCATTCTAGCAGCCTCTATACCTCTCTGTGTCAGTCCTGTTCTCATTCTAGCACCCTGTATACCTCTGTTTCAGTCCTGTTCTCATTCTAGCACCCTGTATACCTCTCTGTGTCAGTCCTGTTCTCATTCTAGCAGCCTCTATACCGCTCTGTTTCAGTCCTGTTCTCATTCTAGCAGCCTCTATACCCCTCTGTTTCAGTCCTGTTCTCATTCTAGCAGCCTCTATACCCATCTGTTTCAGTCCTGTTCTCATTCTAGCAGCCTCTATACATCTCTGTTTCAGTCCTGTTCCCATTCTAGCACCCTGTATACCTCTGTTTCAGTCCTGTTCTCATTCTAGCAGCCTCTATACCTCTCTGTTTCAGTCCTGTTCTCATTCTAGCAGCCTCTATACCGCTCTGTTTCAGTCCTGTTCTCATTCTAGCAGCCTCTATACCCCTCTGTTTCAGTCCTGTTCTCATTCTAGCAGCCTCTATACCCCTCTGTTTCAGTCCTGTTCTCATTCTAGCAGCCTCTATACATCTCTGTTTCAGTCCTGTTCTCATTCTAGCAACCTCTATACATCTCTGTTTCAGTCCTGTTCTCATTCTAGCAGCCTCTATACCTCTCTGTTTCAGTCCTGTTCTCATTCTAGCAGCCTCTATACCCCTCTGTTTCAGTCCTGTTCTCATTCTAGCAGCCTCTATACCCCTCTGTTTCAGTCCTGTTCTCATTCTAGCAGCCTCTATACCTCTCTGTTTCAGTCCTGTTCTCATTCTAGCAGCCTCTATACCTCTCTGTGTCAGTCCTGTTCTCATTCTAGCACCCTGTATACCTCTGTTTCAGTCCTGTTCTCATTCTAGCAGCCTCTATACCCCTCTGTTTCAGTCCTGTTCTCATTCTAGCAGCCTCTATACCCCTCTGTCTCAGTCCTGTTCTCATTATAGTAGCCTCTATAGACCTGTTCGCTGTCCATGTCAGACTCAGTGTGTGTGCGCATCAAGGGGGCAAAAGGAACGTAATCCTGGTCAGAACAACGGCGCAGACTACAATATATTTGCATTTGTTAGCCACGCTAGAGATCTAAACAATCAATCCATGCCAATGCAGTCTGACAGTTATAGGAGGGAGAAGGGATGTTATAGTACTGTGTGCAATAATGAACCTCCCCCCCCCCCCCCCAAACAATCTCCCAGTCATGTTCCAACCCCCCTCCCATTCACCTTGTGTCTCTCACCTGATACCCCCCCCCCCCCCCTCCTGGCCCCCCTCCAATCCAATACCATCCTATCCACAATCCCCTTCTCTCCACTATAAAGACCTACGTCTTACTGGATTCTAAGAGCTCTCTGGGGAGGGACACATCTGGCCAGTATCCACTTTGAGTCATCCGCCATAACTCTTGATTTACTTGTACCTGTTTGGGTATAATAAACCTGTGTTTAACCAAGTCTATATTTGACTAAGTACATTCATTGATCCGGGTAAATTCCTATACATCAGCCAGGCACAGAGACACTCTTCAAAGGGCCGTGTGCAGTAGATTTTTTTCACGGCTGCGCCTACTTTTAGGGGAAACACAGACACTGTTCCTATTGACCGCCATTCGGGGGCGACATTGGCGACAGTGGCTCGTCTAGACCGTCAGTCGTCTGGTAATCCAGAGGTTCCCAATTCAATTCCCGCTCCTCCCGGGCAGCGCGTCGACGTGTCCTCGAGCAATAAGCTAACTTCTCCCGGTGAGCAGGTTGGCACCTTGTATGGTTGCCTCCGCCGTGGTGTGTGAATGTGTGAGCGAATGGTTAAAAGGTGAGATAATTTGGATAAAAGCGCTATATAAATGCACCATTTACCATTTACCATTGTATTTGGCCTGTACAAAAACTGGCGGCAGAACGCTTACATTGTTTGAAATGTTTGTTTTGTTCATCACAGTGCATCATGTTAAGTCAAACAATTACTTTCCAACACTGTCTATTCTTCTGATAGCAGGTGTAAAACTTGTGAATGAAATGTGTTACATTCCATTCCTAGAGGCAATTAGGCATTGTCTTTATTCTGTGCGCACGCTAGGGAACATTTATGAGCATGCGCGGGAGCTGGTGCGCGCCCAGGAGCGTGCATGCATGTGGCGTCATTAAAACACAGTGCAACCAGGTATGAAATCACCAACGCACCACTGGTTAGACTGTATTCTATAGGTGGATCAGAAGGGACACGTGCAACTACTGATGGAGGAGCGGGTGATTTAGCGCTGTTTGTTTAAACAGAGGCGTTTCTCTGCAGATAGATAGTACAGTCAACTTTCATAGAAAGAGAAGAACAGTGGGCACTGCTCAGAGACAGACAGACAGACAGACAGACAGACAGACAGACAGACAGACAGACAGACAGACAGACAGACAGACAGACAGACAGACAGACAGACAGACAGACAGACAGACAGGCAGGCAGGCAGGCAGGCAGGCAGGCAGGCAGGCAGGCAGACAGACAGACAGACAGACAGACAGACAGACAGACAGACAGACAGACAGACAGACAGACAGACAGACAGACAGACAGACAGACAGACAGGTGGAAAAACATGCAGGTGTATGAGGCAATCTAATATAGCAGTCAGACAGACAGACAGACCGACAGACAGACAGACAGACAGACAGACAGACAGACAGACAGACAGACAGACAGACAGACAGACAGACAGACAGACAGACAGACAGACAGACACAGACAGACAGACAGACAGACAGACAGACAGACAGACATGAGAAAAGAGACTATTCAAATGAGGAAAGGAGTTATACTAGCTGACAGAAAGAAAGGCAAACAGATGGAGGAGAGGATATAGGGAGTATTCAAATGAGGAGGAAGGATCTAGCTGTCACTCAGGTAGAGAGAAAGAGACTAGTCGGCAGGCAAACGGATGGACAGACAGACAGACAGACAGACAGACAGACAGACAGACAGACAGACAGACAGACAGACAGACAGACAGACAGACAGACAGACAGACAGACAGACAGACAGACTAGAGCGTCTGCACTGCGAGGGCGGTGGATGAATCACTTGCTCAGCAGGAAGATAAAGAGAGATCCATCTGTGGGCCAGACATGTACCTTAGCAGGTGTTCTTTGACTCCGTGCACACGCACACGCGTGTGTGTGTCTGTGTCTGTGTGTGCGTGTGTGTGTGCGTGCGTGCGTGTGTGTGTGTGTGTGAGGGAGAAAGATACAAAGGGAGAGGGGGAGAAAGAGGTGGGAGCCCCGAGTGAGACGTCCCAAGTGAAGAACCAGAGATAACAGCCTGCTCTCTCCACTCCATCACCCAGCAATGGGGGCCTGTGGGTGGGCTGAGGCGAGGAGGAGGAGGAGGAGGAGGAGGAGGAGGAGGAGGAGGAGGAGGAGGAGGAGGAGGAGGAGAACCAGGCCCCAAACAAGTTCAAGTTTCTTTAATAGTTGTCATACAGAAGTACAGAATACTTTTATACAAAATGCTTCTTACTGTTACGCTCCAGCGACTGTGCAAGACAAGATAAGTATGAAATAAAATAACATAGTATAGCATGTAAATTAGAAGTAAAAAAAAATGAGGTCACAGTGTTCAGTATAGACATATGTACAATGTTCGATGCAGAGTAGACGTAACTGAGTTACCATATAATATACAATACTGTGTAGTGTACTAATATACAATACTATATAGTGCAAGGCAGAAATAGGATGAGGTGCAATTTAGGTACAATTTACAGTAGGTGTACGAGTTGTAGTGCAAATCCTTTATCAATCAATATAAAGTGTGTTTGTGTGATCTAAAGTGTGGAGAGTGGGTGCTGCAGTGTGTTGTTTGTTTAAGTGAGTGTGTGCGTGTGGGTGTGTGTGCTGTGTGCATTTGATGGTTGTTGCATAGTGTTTATTGTTCGTTTAGCAGCCTGATGGCCTGGGGATAGAAGCTTCTTCTGAGTCTTTCTGTGCTCGCCTTAAGACTCCGGTATCGCTTGCCTGACCGCAGCAGTTCAAAGAGGCAGTTGTTCGGGTGGCTCGAGTCCTTAATAATTCTCTTAGCCTTCCCCTTGCACCGCTTGTTGTAAATGTTCTGGAGGGTGGGAAGCCCCCCTCCAATTGTGCGTTCGGCTGAACGTGTCACTCTTTGTAGTCTGCTACGGTCTTGTGCAGTGCTATTCCCAAACCAGGAGGTGATGTTGCCAGTCAGGATGCTCTCTATTGTACATGAGTAGAAGTTCCTAAGGATCTTCTGACTGACTTGGAACTTCCTTAGGCGCCTGAGGAAGTAGAGGCGTTGTCGTGCCTTCTTCACAACACTGTCAATGTGTGTGGTCCATGTCAAATCCTCGGATATGTGGGCTCCGAGGTACTTGAAACTGGAACGTCTGCTCTTTCTTTGGATGCACCGACGGCAAGAGGTTGAGCGAGATGATGATGTGGTGCGATACAGTGGTCGCACTCTCTGAATGGGTGAGTGAATGGGTGAATGTGTGAGTGGATGGGTGAGTGAATGGGTGAGTGAATGGGTGAATGTGTGGGTGAATGTGTGAGTGAATGTGTGAGTGAATGTGTGAGTGAATGGGTGAATGTGTGGATGAATGGGTGAATGTGTGAGTGAATGGGTGAATGAATGGGTGAATGTGTGAGTGAATGGGTGAATGTGTGGATGAATGGGTGAATGGGTGAGTGAATGGGTGAATGTGTGGATGAATGGGTGAATGTGTGAGTGAATGGGTGAATGAATGGGTGAATGGGTGAGTGAATGGGTGAATGTGTGGATGAATGGGTGAATGTGTGAGTGAATGGGTGAATGAATGGGTGAATGTGTGAGTGAATGGGTGAATGTGTGAGTGAATGGGTGAATGAGTGGGTGAATGAGTGAATGTGTGAGTGAATGGGTGAATGGGTGGGCGAATGGGTGAATGTGTGAGCGAATGTGTGAATGTGAGGCATACGTTGTAAAGCGCTTTGGATAAAAGTACTATATAAATGCAGCCCATTTACTAGATACTGGACTAATAACACTGTTATTACTGTTTTATCTTTCCCATTCCGGAACATATTTGTCTTGAGTCAGATACATAAGGGATAATCAATGAGTAGGTTTGCATTAAACTGTTTTAAGGCACGACAGGCAGAGAACCTCCTGGTTTGCCTCCGAGAAGTGCCATAAAACCACTTTATAAAATGGGTAGCTCAAATCAAGCTCAAGGTCAAGGTCAACTTTATTTATATAGCACATTTAAAATCAACCGAAGTTGTACCAAAGTGCTGTACAATACAAAACAGAAATACTAAAAGAAATACAAGTCAGAACTACGAACTATGCCCCTTAGCTGTGATATAATAACCATATATTGTGAGCTATTGCTTAATTAACACACAAGTTGATTATTCCACTTATACCATGGTCAAACAATATTAAATAGAAGCATTCGCACTTTTTTGATGAAAGTTTTGCACTTGCCATTGGTGTGTTTCCCGGTTGTTAGTAGATGAGATGTACAGTATCAGCTCAGGTAGATAAGTTAGCTGTGATTATCACAGTTGATAACGAGTAGTTTTGACAGCTGTGCTATTTAATGTTGCTATGGTTACAGGTTGGGTAGTGGATTCATTTAGAACAGTGATTAAACTTGAGCCAAACTGCATGTGCAACGGTTTTAACGCACACCTGCTGGCCAATCAGAAAAGAGTATTCACTCAGACTGTGGTATGAGTGCAGTTTTAAAGACTAAATAAATTCTTAGTCGGTTTGTCCCAACGGAGTCTAATAATTGATTTGCTGATGCTACTGTCTTTCCATAGATGACTGCGGTCACACGGAAAGAACCGTTTTAAATCCAGTGCTTAGACCAGTGGCGGCCGCTGTGAACTACATTTGGGTGGGCGCGAGTTCATTCATACTACACTAGTACACGTATCATCATCAATCCAATAATGAACACATGTCCACTGACTGTCCCACAGTCCCAGACTGTTGTCGATGTATATCCACTGCCCACTGTCCAGACTGCAATACAACACAACAGCATCGAACATCCTGCAAACTACCTGGCGTTCTATCGCCATGCTCTAAGACAAACTCTAACCTTAACCAACTTTGAAAGAGTGCCTAAGCTTAACCGTCAAAATAACTTGCCGTCAGCCCGTCACTGACCTGTCCAGACTGCATCCGACCAACAGCTGCAAAGTGCAAACTACCTGGCGTTCTATCGCACTGCTCTAAGCCAAACCGAGAAATGCGGCTACGGAAAAGTACTGGCGTCGCCGCGTCGGCCAATCAGAGAGCGTCTCCGAGAAATGCGGCTACGGAAAATACTGCTTGCTTAGATGATAATAGATCGCTTTAAAACGCACCCGGCTTCTATCATAATACATCATATTTCAACGATTACGTTGCGCACTGATTGGCTGCGACGGATACAGCGATGAAACCAGTGCACGCCCACTGTAAGCGCTATTGCGTCTAGCCCGAGAGAAATGCGGCTACGGCTAGCCCGAGAGAAATGCGGCTACGGAACGTATTCTCTATCAGACAGTCACTTCCTGTAGTGTTAACTGAAAACAATTATTTATATTTGATATATTAACGTTATATTGTGCATTGGAAACACAAACATACTTAAAATTAGTAAATATTATTCATTTTAAACATGTTTATTTTATTTATAGGGCTCTAAAAAAAATTACATTTCTTCTTCTCTCTTTTAACCAGGGAGGGCGGCGCTCTAGCGCCCCTATTGACCAGCCGCCACTGGCTTAGACCACAGCATATCGGTGAGTATTAATGGGGTGTCAGAGATCTGCTTATGATTTTCCAGTAATGACTAACTAATGTCATTCGACAAAAAAAATTCTAAAACATCTTACAAAAATTACTACAAACAACTACAAAATACAAGAATATAAAAAAAAGACCCTACTGATCGATTAGTTGAGTAGTCTCTGTATATTTGCTTTTAACCGTGCGTACGACTCGTCACTTTAAGAATAGTATAGTATAACTTGAGATTGTATAATATAGCATTGTATAGCAGTGTACATAAAGACCCAGTGCCTCATCCATAGCTAACAGTGTATTGCACTACCACAGGACCATAGCATGTCCTACCATGCTCTGTAAATAACTCATGTACATATACCGATATGCCCTACTTTGTTTACTTGTTTTATTGCACAATGTCGTTCTATTGGACTCTTATTATATATTACTATTTGTATTATGCACAATCATTGCGGGCAAGACCCCCGCATTTCATTGTATACTTGTATGCCGTGACAAATAAAACTCTTGACTTGACTTGACTTAAGTGGCTGCGTTGTAAAAAAAATAAATTAAAAATTAAAAATGTACCCTTTTTTTTTAATGAGTCCAGACATACAAAGTTCTGCCTCTCAGGAAGGGCAAAAACTCGTAGGTAGTAGGTAGTAATATAGGCAAGGAAGATTAACTTGTGGAAGAGTGCACGATAGTAGAATACAGTAAGAAGGTTAGTTGTTTTTAGTCAACGGCGAAAGTTTGGTCAGGTTTCAGCTGTCCTTAACTGTGGTGGGTAGTTCGTTCCACCATTGTGGAGCGAGGACGAGAATAGGCGGCTTCTCTTTGATGACCCTCCCGGAGCTCGGATAGGAGTGGGTCTGAGTGGATCTATCCAGATTTCCAGCGCAAACATAAAACTTGGCGACACACAAGGTCTATGCTGAGATCATGGCAGAAAAAGATCAACTTGACCTGTTTTTTTGTGTGTGCAGTTTTACACATTGTGTTTCAGCGTTGAGCTTGTCACGTCCACACTGTCCACACTGTCCACACTGTCCACACTGTCCACACTGTCCTCACTGTCCTCACTGTCCTCACTGTCCTCACTGTCCACACTGTCCACACTGTCCTCACTGTCCTACTGTCCACACTGTCCACACTGTCCTCACTGTCCTCACTGTCCTACTGTCCACACTGTCCACACTGTCCTCACTGTCCTCACTGTCCTCACTGTCCTCACTGTCCTCACTGTCCACACTGTCCTCACTGTCCTCACTGTCCTCACTGTCCACACTGTCCACACTGTCCTCACTGTCCTCACTGTCCTCACTGTCCTCACTGTCCACACTGTCCACACTGTCCTACTGTCCACACTGTCCTCACTGTCCTCACTGTCCTCACTGTCCTCACTGTCCTCACTGTCCACACTGTCCTCACTGTCCTCACTGTCCTCACTGTCCTCACTGTCCACACTGTCCTCACTGTCCTCACTGTCCTCACTGTCCACACTGTCCACACTGTCCTCACTGTCCTCACTGTCCTCACTGTCCTCACTGTCCTCACTGTCCTCACTGTCCTCACTGTCCACACTGTCCACACTGTCTGGCGATGTGCTGCGTTGAATCTCGCAGACGCGTTAATCTCTGAGGACGTGCACAAAGTACGCTCCAGAGAGGAACGCGGAATACTGAGCGCATGCAAACGTGTATTTAAAAGCAAGTGTGCCGAGACCATAAGGTTTAGGTTTAGGTTTACTTCACTTGTTCAAGGGGGACAGCGTACATTAATAATAAAACATTTTAAAAACGTAAATGCACCCAATTTTAGCTAAAAGGCACATTTCCATTGGCAGTCCCCCTGCCAGAAGGTACAGGCTAAAATCCTGTGTAAAAAAGGGTTAGCAATACAAACAGATTAAAAGCGAGATAAATAACATTAGAATAAAAACACAAACAAAAGCACATAGACATACATAGTAGAACATACGATAGGGATACAGGGATACAGGGCACAATACAGTCATGGACACAAGGACAGAGCACATCATGACATATTAGAAGACCCAGGCATAGACAAACGCACCATATCCACACATACACACAAACACACACACACACACACACCATTTCACATCATCTACCACCGCTTCACACACACACCTCGCTGCCGTATTTCATCCCCGTAGAGTGGGATAAAGGCTGACAGCGGTGTTTCTTCAACTATGAACAACATTGAATCACTCAACATTGAGCGCCAGCCGGGGCGGAGAGAGCGGAGAGTGTGTATAACGTCCCGGCGCACACGGCTGTATCCAGCGGCGTGTGTGTACAGAGTCCTTCTTAATGCTCCGCTTTAAAAGGAGAGAAACTTTTTTGACAGTTGGAGAACGGGGGACTGGAGCTCCCCACCATCTGGAGGAAGCTGCTGAAATAGCCGGAAGGTAATGAGACGGTAGGAGCACCTGCCTTTCGCTGACACCCATAGAAAATAGCTCCCCGCCCCACCACCACCCACCCCCCGTCCAATTAATAATAAAATCCCCCTGTTCCCCGCCCCCCCCCCCCCCCCCCTTTCTTTTATGATGAAACTGGTTAATTTGTGCTCGGAGGGCTTCGGGATCCCGTGGGGGGGCTGGGCTGGGGGGGGGGACAGGTCAGAAAGAGTTGAAAGGAGGTGAACCACAACCTTATTCGCTCACAGATGATATAGTGCCGACGGTTTGCATACAGGCAGGGGGCGCTCCGGGGACCTCCACTCGGTCGAGCAGGGACAGGTGAAAGGTGCCCCGGCCACTGGGGGGTCAGGGGTGGAGAGTGTGTTTATGTTGCACCACCTACGAGAAGAGAGAGAGAGAGGGAGGGAGAGAGAGAGAGAGGGGGAGAGAGAGAGAGAGAGAGAGAGAGAGAGAGAGAGAGAGAGAGAGAGAGAGAGAGGGAGAGAGAGATAGGGAGGGAGGGAGAGAGAGAGAAAGAGAGAGAGAGAGAGGGAGAGAGAGAGAGAGAGAGAGAGAGAGAGAGAGAGAGAGAGAGAGAGACTTACTTAAGTCACGATACAGCGAATGTTTGTATTACAGTCATATTCCAACTTAACTGAATGCACACGTGTGTGTGTGTGTGTGTGTGTGTGTGTGTGCGTGTGTGTGCGTGTGTGCGTGTGTGCGTGTGTGTGTGCGTGTGTGTGTGTGCGTGTGTGTGTGTGCGTGTGTGTGTGTGTGTGTGTGCGTGTGTGTGTGTGTGTGTGTGCGTGTGTGTGTGTGTGGCCTACTGTACTATTACAGGTATTGAAATTAACAATGCAACTTCCTTATACACATTTGTCTTTATAATTTGCATAATTAAATATCGATACTTGGCGTCCTTGTATCGATACAGTATCGCCACGCAAAGTATTGCGATACTATACTGTATCGATATTTTCCCCCACCACTAATAGATAGATAGATAGATAGATAGATAGATAGATAGATAGATAGATAGATAGATAGATAGATAGATAGATAGATAGATAGATAGATAGATAGATAGATAGATAGATAGATAGATAGATAGATAGATAGATAGATAGATAGATAGATAGATAGATAGATAGATAGATAGATAGATAGATAGATAGATAGATAGATAGATAGATAGATAGATAGATAGATAGATAGATAGATAGATAGATAGATAGATAGATAGATAGATAGATAGATAGATAGATAGATAGATAGATAGATAGATAGATAGATAGATAGATAGATAGATAGATAGATAGATAGATAGATAGATAGATAGATAGATAGATAGATAGATAGATAGATAGATAGATAGATAGATAGATAGATAGATAGATAGATAGATAGATAGATAGATAGATAGATAGATAGATAGATAGATAGATAGATAGATAGATAGATAGATAGATAGATAGATAGATAGATAGATAGATAGATAGATAGATAGATAGATAGATAGATAGATAGATAGATAGATAGATAGATAGATAGATAGATAGATAGATAGATAGATAGATAGATAGATAGATAGATAGATAGATAGATAGATAGATAGATAGATAGATAGATAGATAGATAGATAGATAGATAGATAGATAGATAGATAGATAGATAGATAGATAGATAGATAGATAGATAGATAGATAGATAGATAGATAGATAGATAGATAGATAGATAGATAGATAGATAGATAGATAGATAGATAGATAGATAGATAGATAGATAGATAGATAGATAGATAGATAGATAGATAGATAGATAGATAGATAGATAGATAGATAGATAGATAGATAGATAGATAGATAGATAGATAGATAGATAGATAGATAGATAGATAGATAGATAGATAGATAGATAGATAGATAGATAGATAGATAGATAGATAGATAGATAGATAGATAGATAGATAGATAGATAGATAGATAGATAGATAGATAGATAGATAGATAGATAGATAGATAGATAGATAGATAGATAGATAGATAGATAGATAGATAGATAGATAGATAGATAGATAGATAGATAGATAGATAGATAGATAGATAGATAGATAGATAGATAGATAGATAGATAGATAGATAGATGGTGTAACAGTTATTAAGGCAGAGGGAGAAGGGGTTAGGTTGAGAATACCCTGAGCGGGGGGGCGGGGGGGGTATATGTAGCTCGGTTACTGTATGGGCGTTCGGGAGGAGAGAACAGGACGGCTGAGAGGGGCCGCGGTGACACGAGGGTCGAGGAGAGGTTATGTAGAAAAAAACTGTGTAGGTTTGACTAATGGACGGTGAACCGTGACAGGTCAAAGGTCACTAGCGCGGGGCAACGTGACCTCTGAACTGTTCTTTGACAGATCAGGCAGGTCTGTAGATTTATGGCCCAATAAAGGACCACCCTGATGACCCTCTGCTACGCCTGCTACCGCCGCCGCCTTATAACCCCGCGTATGATGAATGGCCGACTCAGAGGTGACCGATGTCTTCTGGGTTCCTGAGATATACTGTAGAGGTCAGCGACTGACTGGCACCCTCTGCTACGCCTGCTACCGCCGCCGCCTTATAACCCCGCGTATGATGAATGGCCGACTCAGAGGTGACCGATGTCTTCTGGGTTCCTGAGATATACTGTAGAGGTCAGCGACTGACTGGCACGTAGCGGAAATGTGTCCAACCGTAGAGCCTGACAGGCACTGATAGAATCAATACCCGCCATTCCGGGTCTCAGTTGGGACGTCGCTCTACGTCGGTGGCCAGCGGGACTAGAGAGGCGGTGAGTGGCGTCAGGGTTGTGTCACCGAGGGTATAGGGGGAGGTGTGTATCGAGTGGTGCGCTTTTACTAAATCAAAAAGTCCGGCCTCGACCGGCGCTTTCCTGGAGAAACAACCCCGCGCAATTAGTGGATCGTAGCAGTCAATATATAACGACCCGACGGACTTCAGGGTCCGTGCGCTCTTTGGTCATGATAGCGGATGTTTCCCCGGGACCCAACATAAGCCGCGCAGACGGCTACAATGCGGCCGCGCAGTACGCGTTGTTGTGATGTCGTGTTGAAGCGGTCTATAAGGCGCACTCACCGCGCTCTGGCTAATTACTATTGACTTGGACAGTGGTGTCATGGTATGTTGTCACATCAACTGCCACTGCAACACAGGATAAAGGTGGGACTTACTCTTTTCAAACGTACGATTTACTTATTTATTTATTTATTTATTCATTCATTTGAGGGGGGGAGGGGCGCACATGACTATTCATCGCTGATTAATATACAGTAGCGGACTCATGTTCCTAAAAGGGAAAAATTCAATAGTGTCATGTTGTTATTAGTTCAGTATCTAGTAGCATACCGTATGCCCATTTCAGATCAAGTAAAACTTGACTGGAAATCAAATTAGTTTTTCTAAACGTGCAGTTAAAAACGTGTCTCTCTCTATTGCACGGGGCAAACAAACACACCTACAATATTTAACCAATGCAGAGACCATCTACTACCATTAATTATAATTACTGGTATACAAACACACTTGCACAACATACACAGAGATCCTCCACTGTCTGTGGGAAGCCTAACTGTGTAGCCCAACTGACAGTAGCCTACACGTTAGCCGGGCCTTCAGTGTAGAGGGCGGGGCAAACATAGATCAATGAAAGCAGATCTCCCCTCACTATTCCTATTACATTATGACACTATTACACTACTACACTATTACATTAATACACTATTACGCTACTACACTATTACACTATTACGTTACTACACTATTACAATATTACGCTACTACACTATTACACTAGCATACTATTACACTATTCAAGTTTTCAAGTTTCTTTAATAGTTGTCATACAGAAGTACAGAATACTTTTATACAAAATGCCTCTTTCTGTTACGCTCCAGAGACTGTGCTAGACAAAAGATAAGTATAAAATAAAATAAAATAGTATAGCATGTAAAAATAGAAGTAAAAATAGAAGTCACGTACGTAGACACAGTGTTCAGTATATACATGTACAATGTTCGATGCAGAATAGAGTAACTGAGTTACCGTACAATATACAATATACTATGCAATATACTAATATACAATACTATATAGTGCAAAGCAGAAATGGGATGAGGTACAATTTACAGTAAGGTGTACTGAGGTATGGGTTGTAGTGCAAATCATTTACCAATAAATATAAAGTGTGTCTAGGTGTTCTAAAGTGTGGAGAGTGGGTGCTGCAGTGTGTTGTTTGTTTAAAGTGAGTGTGTGCGTATGGATGTGTGTGTTGTGTGCGTTGTGTTGTGAGTGCATTTGATGGTTGTTGCATAGTGTTATTGTTCTACGCTACTAAACTATTACACTATCATTCTATTACACTACTACATTATTTCACTACTACACTATTACGCTACTACACTATTACACTAGCATACTATTACACGACTACATAATTACACTACTACACTATTAAACTAGCACACTATTACACTATTATACACTATTACACTAGCACACTAATACACTATCACACTATTAAGCACTATTACACTAGCATACTATTAAGCACTATTACACTATCACAATATTACATACTATTACACTATCACACTCTTACATATTATTACACTTTCACACTATCACACACTATTACACACCACGCATGGGGGCGTGGTTAACTTTAACGTGAGTGAAATGAAAGTAGTGAGATCATTGACACCTCCATAAATATTTTGTGTATAATGCATAGATATAGCAATGACAATAAGTTCACTATGGCATGTCCATGTTGTAAACAGGTTACTGATTACAGGAGGCTCTGAGCAGTGAACCTATGTAGTATTGCCCCCTTGTGTTCAAAAGGTGTAACTTAATACTGAATATGTATTTCAATGGACAATGATTCATTCAAATAAAATACTTGTTGTTGACCAATTTGAAAAATATTCAGGAATTCTCTGAAATATTAATTTCATTTCAATCGGCCTTGTAGTTTGTGAGATATGCTGTGGACAGACAGACAGACAGACACACTGGACCGATTACATGATCTCCCCCAGACGTGCTAACCTGACGGAGATAACAACAACAACAACAACAACAACAACAACAACAACAACACCCACACACACACAAACAAACACACACACACAGCAGCCTTTGTTTAAAACATAATATGTATCCACTCCTCCTCAGCTTTGACATACAGGTCCATTGTTTTCTAGGTTATTGAATCTAAGCTAATAATCCATTTCTAACAACTCTCATTGTAAACAGGATGAGAATAGTGGTTTGGTCTGCTGTAGCCTACCGTGGGGGATCATTCCTGTATTCTGAAGTGCTGGCTCTCTCTCTGTCTCTCTCTCTCTCTCTCTCTCTCTCTCTCTCTCTCTCTCTCTCTCTCTCTCTCTCTCTCTCTCTCTCTCTCTCTCTCTCTCCCCCCCCCCCCCCCCCCCCCCCCTCTCTCTCTCTCTCTCTCTCTCTCTCTCTCTCTCTCTCTCTCTCTCTCCCCCCCCCCCTCTCTCTCTCTCTCTCCCCAGTACGGTCTATAAATCACAGGTTGATATATTGCTCCCAGTGGGTATGTCTCACCCCCAGGCTTAGATCAAGGGTAGTTCAGCAGATACGGCTCTTCATTGTTCCAGGCCTCCGTCACCAGGGGATATTTACATGAAGGGCACAGATTCCAGTCATTTTGGCCCGAAGGAGGAGGAGGAGAGAAGGGGGGGGAGAGGGGGAGGAGGAGGAGAGGGGAGTAGATATCCACCGAAATAGTCCAAGGACAAAAAAAAAGAGGCTATAATAACAGATATTTTCAAGGGAACATATTACAGGTTACATTTTTGGAATTGAGACCTCTGGTGTGGCTGTGACCGCTCCTATTTATCCTGTGTGACGTTGTGACTATTCTCTGACCCGATTACCGACGTGTGTAAAACGGGGCTGTCTTAAATACTTCGAAGCTTCGAAGCTTCGTTCGATGGGCATGGGATTCGAATGGGAAAATAAAATTAGAATATTTTTCAAAATCAACTCTGCCTCTCTTTGTTAATTACAACAAGCAATGCTGTTTGTTATTTAAGATGAGTGCTGTTTGTTATTTAAAATGAGTGCTGTTTGTTATTTAAGATGAGGTCGGACTCGGCACTGACAGATTTGTGTTCATTGTGCTGCTTTTATAAAGCCTCAAATGACGGCTTACAATATTTCATGAAAGCAAAGTGTTTTGTTTGTCTAAGATTTAAAAAGGTTTCAACTTTACAGCACTGACAAAGTTGAACAAAGTGCTGTACAAGTCCCACAACATAAATTCTTTTTTTTAAATAAAATCTAAAAAATATAATTAATAAAAATAAAAATAAACATTTATCTTCAAATAAAAATCGAATCTCGGCCCCGAAGCTTCGAATGCCAAAAGAAAATTCGAAGGTCAGCCAAACGCGCAATTGATTTCAATTATAAGCAGTCGTGTAGGAAAGAGACGATAGCGACAGCGAGTAACAGCCTCCCACCGGCTCCCAGACGCGATCAATGAAACAATCACCTGACGCTGTGCCATGAAAGGCCTCCGCTTTCTAATCAGGTTCATGTCTTCAAGTTTCAAGTTTTTGTTTTATTTATCACATATAAGGTACATGTACATTACAGTCAAATGCTTGGCTCTGTATGAGCCTCCTGAGAATGTGCTTCATACAGTAAAAATAAAAGTGAAAGAATAAAGATCAAATACAAAATATTGTACAAAATATACAAAACTAAAGTACAAAATGCAACCAAAATGCAAAAATGCTAAAAGATTTGTTATTGATGTAGTGCACATTATTTTGTAATAAATAGATAAAATGTGGTATTAAATATCTAAATATAAATAGTGTTAAAAAAAGTGTCTAAAAGTGTCTAAAGGTTCAACAAAAGTGGCTCCGTTTCCCTTGCATTTCACGCGGTTAAATTGAAAACACTTCAATGTCTCGTGACCTTCAGACAATGTGCTGAACCCCACATGTGGCCTCCGCTCGCCGCTCTCGCCTCCCATGGAGAGCCCGCGAAGGAAGAAGACCCACTGCGAGGAGGAGCCCCTCTTCATCCATCACACATCCCCAGGCTTCTTCCAGGTTGCCTGCCTGCCACGCCCTTCTGGCCGGCGCTCGTTCCACTCTCATTCATGCCTCTCTTCCTCCCGGAACAGGGGAGAGAAAACTAACAAGGTCACCTCACGACGTCACCCTGGTGTTGTGCCCACGGGGCGCGTGTGGGGCTCTGAGCTAGTGACCGGAATCTATGACCCCGGGCCTTTAAAACATTAACCCTTTCACCGCCACACTACAACGGGTTGACACTTTCACTACCACACTACAGACGGTTAACCTTTCACTACCAAACTACAGAAGGTTAATTATTTCACTACCACACTACAGAAGGTTAATTATTTCACTACCACACTACAGAAGGTTAACCCTTTCACTACCACACTACAGAAGGTTAACCCTTTCACTACCACACTACAGAAGGTTAACCTTTCACTACCACACTACAGAAGGTTAATTATTTCACTACCACACTACATAAGGTTAACGCTTTCACTACCACACTACAGAAGGTTAACCCTTTCACTACCACACTACAGAAGGTTAACGCTTTCACTACCACACTACATAAGGTTAACGCTTTCACTACCACACTACATAAGGTTAACGCTTTCACTACCACACTACAGAAGGTTAACCCTTTCACTACCACACTACAGAAGGTTAACGCTTTCACTACCACACTACAAAAGGTTAACGCTTTCACTACCACACTACAGAAAGTTAACCTTTCACTACCACACTACAGAAAGTTAACCTTTCACTACCACACTACAGACAGTTATAAGTAACTAATTACACTTCCTAGTCTTCCTAGAGTTCTCTATGGGTTATTTTTTGCCTGTCTTTGCCTCTTAAAATGGTTGCATTTATATATCTCTTATATCCAAAGCGCTTTACAATTTGTTCCTCACATTTTACCCATTTACTCACACATTCACACACCGACGGCGGAGGCAACCATGCAAGGTGCCGACCTGCTCATCAGGAGCAATCAGGGGTTAAGTGTCTTGCTCAAGGACACTTCGACACGCTGCCCGGGAGGAGCGGGAATCAAACCAGGAACCTCTGGATTACCAAACAACTGCTCTACCTCCTGAGCCACTGTCGCCCCTGTTGCATTGTACTATTAGCAGGAATTAATGGGGGCGACAGTTGCTCGGGAGGTAGAGCAGTTGTTTGGTCATCCGGAGGTTCCCGGTTCGATTCTCGCTCCTCCCGGGCAGCGTGTCTTATGTGTCCTTTTATTTATCAGCTCCATAAATAATGGGGGAATGATGAGGGGAATGATGGGGATCATTCTTTGCCAGGAATCTGGTAATAGCACGCATATTCAAAGACAAGGGAAGACATTTTTAATAAAAGAGAATAAGAGGAAATCCTCCAATGCTCCAGGAGAACTGCTGGAGCTTTTCGAGCCTGTTGAAAGGGTGTAGGCGTATATTCTGTGGCGTATACCCCCCCCCTCCCTCCCTCCCCTCGGTTTCCCTTACTTCCCTGATTGTTCCCCTACTAGCTTTTGTATTTGTTGCTTGTTACTTGTGGTTTTATGTCTTGTGTATTCATACTGTTGCTTGTTTCCCTGTGGTTCTATGTTTCTCTGTTCTTTGTTTTGCTTATTGTCAGCGTCTTTGGGTTATTGAAAAGCGCTATATAAATAAAATTAATTATTATTATTATTATTATTATTATTATTATTATTATTATTATTATTATTATTATTATTATTATTATTATTCGTTTTTGGGGGGGATCTGCTTCAGATAAGGGTAAATAAAGCCTTTTATTGTGTTGATTCCTCCAAAGATAGTGTGTGTAGTGTAATATAACCACCGCCATATCAGGAGATGGCAGTCAAATAAGGCCCTTCCTCTGGTCCTCAGCAATAAACCTGCCAAGGCGATCAGATGAACACACTTCTAGTGGCGCCAAAATGGCAGAACGTACACACTACTAACAGCGCCAATATGGCAGAACGTACACACTACTAACAGCGCCAAAATGACAGGGCACACAAATTAACGCACACAAACACTTGGGTGCATATGCACCGTCCACATGACGTGGAACTCTATGTATCCAATTATACCTATGTATCATGCTCTAGTCATACAACGGGTACAGGATACCACAGGCATTCCGCCTCCTCTGTTCTACACTGCGCATGGGTCCAACACACCTACCCCAACTGTAACAGAACAACTGACCAGAATGGACCCAGCAGAGCAGCTCCGATCGGGGCCCTCAGTTTGCCTCCAGATTCTGGAAGGCGTTTGCGACCAGCTTCTGCACCTCCATCAGCCTTTCAGACTTTGTCTAGAGGCACTTCCTACTGTAAATGCTTTTGTGGTATCCTTGACTGGTATTTCATAACAAAAATGTGTGTATAATTAGAAAACCATAATGCAAAAGTCTGGTGTGCCATAAGGAGGGATACTAGCATGACAGGAAACAGGTAAAACTGTTTGTTGTTTGGTGTTGAACTGTATTCAGGAGACAGTCAACAAACCCCCATTTAACTACTCAACTGTTTAGAACAAAGGAACTAGAAATGTCACACCCAACTGATACAGTCAACCAAGCCCCACTCGAATGACTGAGGACTGTGTGACTCACTTGAATAGAACTGTTTAAATCAATACAATTATAGATTAGAGACAAAACACACTGTTACATCATCACTGAAAACTGCAAATATCTGTGTATAATGACTAATTCAAAACAAGATCATATTAATTAAACTGACTTATTAGATAAAAGGTATTTGAATGTCATTTAGAATGTCAAACTGGTTATGAAGCTAATAGTGTCATTTCACTCCTGGTGTAAACCATATATAGGAAATAAGTGTCAATTACAACGCTTTAATCACAGTTGTATTACAAAGTGTCAGTCTGGTAAATAAAGGTTGGTGCTGGCTCCTGTGGACTATTTGGTATTAACCTAGAAGCAATAACTGTACTGGGTTAATGCTAGATAGTCCATAGATTCATTACACAAACCATGTATATGGGAAAATCAAATAATATAAAGCAGCAAAGGAGGGGGCCACCAGCAGACCCCCCGCTGTTGCGACAGGAAGAATACACGGACAGGAGATCTTGGGACAGACGGCCCCCAAAGAATCAAGAACCAATTGGAACAGAACGCCATATATATAGAATAACTGATTGGCTATCAGTCAAGTCAACTTGTGACATCATTTTGAGTATATAATAGAGAACGCATTGTTACAGAGACAGGCCAAACCCCCCCAGGGGGTTCTGCGTCTCTCTACCACCCACCCAGAGACTGCTGTTTACATGTGAGTAAATCATGGGAAAACCACTGTTGTTTAGGTTAGAGTAAGGTACAGATCCCTATCTGTTGAGCAGATTTACTCATGTGTAATGCTCAGTAGATTCTATTTCATTTGATAAACATGACTACTGTTTTATGTACAGACTGGGTTTGATGTGCAAACCTTATCAATCCTTTTGTACAACATGTTTTACTATGAAATAATCCCTGTATGTAAACAATCTTTTAATTCACTCTGAGCCCCGAGGCAAATAAATCATATGAGTTTGAATGAGAACTCTGTTGTCTGACTGCACTAATTATTCCTCTCTGGCTATTTTTGGGAGTCAGATGAGAGGAACCACATTGCCATTCTCCTTCTCTCCCTCTAGTTGGCAACCTCAATGCACTATCAACCTTAGAAATGTATAGAATATACGACACTTTTAAAGGTATGCTACGATTAGCCCTTCACGAAACATGTAACTGTTTTACCTGATGCTATTGTTGATGTGATTATGCTCCTTGCCACTGCACAAATGACCTTCTGTATTTATATTTGAATTATATGTTTTTTGTTTAATGCCCTGTTTTTATGTTGAAACTTGTTGTGTGCCGTGTTGGTCAGGACTCCCTGGAAGAAGATATCTTGTATCTCAATGGGACATTCCTGGATAAATGCCCATAATACCCTTCTGTGTTCATCCACTGGCCTGTCCCCTTTTCAGTGCCAGTATGGCTATCAGCCCCCCCCTGTTTCCTGAGCAGGAGAGGGATGTTGAGGTGCCCTCCGTCCAGGCTCACGTTGGTCGCTGTCGCCGGACCCGGAGCCGGGTTCGGGCGGCGCTGCAGAAGAAGGCATCTGTCAGGTCTCAACATCCGGCCAACCGCAAGCGTCGTCGTCCGGCCCCGGTTTTCCGTCCGGGACAGAAGGTCTGGCTCTCGACCCGGGATCTCCCCCTCCGGGTCGAGTCCAGGAAATTACATCCCCGGTTTCTGGGTCCGGCGGGTGAACCCGGTGGCCTACAGGCTGCTACTACCGACTTCCATGCGAGTTCATCCAACGTTCCACGTGTCTCTCCTGAAACCCTTTCTTACCTCGCCCTCGTCTCCACCGGTCCCTGCTGTTCCTCCGCCCGCATAATTAATTTTTTTGATCCACTTTTTCTCCTTATTTTTCTATTTTTCTCCCATCCCAATTTCGTAGTATCCAATTCTTCCCTCCCCTGTCTTGAACGCTGCTCGACTATGCCTCCCACTGGTCGGTCGTAGGGAGGATAGAAGCCTTGCATCACGTGTCCCCTCCGGTACACGAGGAGGCAGCCTGTTGCATCTTTTCACCAGACAGCGCGGACTAGGAATCCGGAGTAATTAGTCTTCTTCTTTTCTTCTATTTTTATACTGGATGGCCGGATGGCTTTTGCCTCTTCCTAGGCCCCGTCCACACGAACGCTGGTTTTAATATAACCATGATTGTATGTGCGCAGTTGCACTGTTCGGCCACACACAACCGGGGATTTGCTACACTGCAACCGCGGTCTTTGAAACCGGTGGCCAGGGTGAAGTTGTGCGGTTTTGCAGTTGCGTGTGGGCATAGCAACCGAGGTTATTCCCAGTGTTTACAGCAGAGCTGTCGCAATTATTTCCCATGTTCACGGCAGACCGCGGGGTAGAGAGATTATAGCAGAGCCAACTACACCAGTGTTTACAGCAGTCCCAAGTAGCGTTATATGAAAATGATTGTAACAAACTTTTGTTCGAAACGTATCGTCTGTGTTGAAGAGTGTTGTGATCGACTGATGTCTTGTCGCATTCCTGACCTGACGCTGAGAGTAAACATGTAGCTGCAGCTAAACTAAACTCATGTGTTGTCAAGTTATTGTTATAAGGAACCCAGTCCAGACTGCATCCCCTTAACAATTGTTTGTATTGAGCCGTATTGTATTGTACCCATTCTGCAATGTGTTAAATAACGTTTACATCCATTTCATATCGGTAACGTTACCACATTACGTTAGCATTTAAGCTATATACTATACATGGATATAGCCATTCACATTAGCATGTAGCTAACAACACCGGCGGTCTTTTGTGAGACTAAACTATCCGCTCTTGGTGGTAAATTGTGTTGCTGATGGTTTTGTTTCATCAACAAAATGAGAGGCAGAACACAGTGAATGTATCCGTTTGTTTATTGCAGTTTCTTTCTTTGCTGAAAATAATATGTTCCGTTGGCAAAATGATCCAGTCCAGCTGTGCTTCTAAACAGGAAGTTTACTTCTTCTTCTTCAGTGAATTAATGGCAGATCGCGACCCAACAGGAAGTTTAGTGAGCGTATAGCCTTTTCTGATTGGTTGAAATGGCCTTCATGTCTGAACAACATCGCCGCCTACTGTTTTGGCATTGTACTAAATGTATCGGTTACTGGGTTCCCAGCTCTGCCGTGAGTACGCAGTTATACACGGTTGTTCGCCTGTGTTCACCGTGTGGAAGGAGTTTTATTTTTTCAAACTTCGGTCATATTAAATCCAAACCCTCGTGTGGACAGGGCCAGTGGCGAGGAGTAACGCGTGGGAGGCTCACACTGCCCCCGATACTTCCTGTCTCTGCTGTGCAGGCGTCCCCCAGCCGACCTGTAGGAGTCGCTGTCCACAACGTCCAATCCCCACCCATCGACTTTCCACCCGCTACCTCTGCCAATTGAGATAGTATGACGACTGGCCCAAGACCGGAGTCTCTTGCATTGGTGACGAGCGTAATGTCCCAGCTCTCACCTGGGAGCAAAAGCCCTGGCGTTGCCCACAGTGGTAATTATTACCTGTCTTTCTGCCCTGATTGCCCTGATTGGTACCTGGTGTGTATAGTTTACTCTGCTTCATATGTCCTCCTTGTTTGTCGTTCACTGATTGTTACAGTGAGTACACTTGTCAGCAGAAGCTCTTATCGCTCCTGTCTGAGGATACGTTTCTCGCTGTGATTATCGTGTTTTGCATTATTATCTTTGAGTGTATGTACTTTGATGTGTGCGTCTGCAGCATCATCAAGTGCAGCGTTATCCGTAGATTATCCCGTTTTGGAGACTGGCTTTCTCCCACTGTTTAAGTGTTTTGTTTTTTGTATAGCGTTTTTGCAGAGACTGAGTTGTCTCGCCTTTTCTTTGCTTCGTTATATATAGGGTTTGTGGAGACTGTGTGTCTCACCCTTTTGGTTTGCTACGTGCTACACAATAAAGACATTGTTATATTGTGAAGATCAACCATTGAATTCCGCCTCCTCTGTTCTACATTGCGCATGGGTCCAACACACCTCTACCCCAACTGTAACACATACCCAAGATGAAACGTGTTTCCTAATATTGCATACATGTGACAAACATTGAGGTGTCTTGTTATTTGCCTATATGAACAAAAGTATTAATTCCATCTACCTAGCCTCAAATCAATAAACAAATATCCCATTACTTTTTATTTGTGTCCTATTAGCGGTTATATAATAATATGACAGTGATTTATTTCTCTCTACTAAGTGTTTTCAAGCAGTAAGTGGGACCACCTGTCATTTTAGGAAGAAAGGTCACCGAAAAGTCAATTTCCACAAGGAGCCATTTTCTTTTTATTCCTCGTCATCTGATTTATACAGGGTGGGATTCAGCTGCTGCCAGACCTGTCAACCCAACAGCGCACCAGAAATGCCAATAACAATCTCTCTCTGAGTGAGTGAGTGAGTGAGTGAGTGAGTGAGTGAGTGAGTGAGTGAGTGAGTGAGTGAGTGAGTGAGTGAGTGAGTGAGTGAGTGAGTGAGTGAGTGAGTGAGTGGATGAGTGAGTGGAGTGAGTGAGTGAGTGAGTGAGTGAGTGAGTGAGTGAGTGAGTGAGTGAGTGAGTGAGTGAGTGAGTGAGTGAGTGAGTGAGTGAGTGAGTGAGTGAGTGAGTGAGTGAGTGAGTGAGTGAGTGAGTGAGTGAGTGAGTGAGTGAGTGAGTGAGTGAGTGAGTGAGTGAGTGAGTGAGTGAGTGAGTGAGTGAGTGAGTGAGTGAGTGAGTGAGTGAGTGAGTGAGTGAGTGAGTGAGTGAGTGAGTGAGTGAGTGAGTGAGTGAGTGAGTGAGTGAGTGAGTGATGGTGTTTGCCTGGTGCTGCATGAGGAAAGAGGCAACAGGCCGGCAGATGGTGTGAAGGACTGAGGTGGTACTGGGAGGCCATTGTGGGGCCCGAGCCTCGCGCCAGAACCCCCTGGAGAGTGGACCTGTAGTGAGCAGGATGACGTCACCTGGAGGAGAGTGGACCTGTAGTGAGCAGGATGACGTCACCTGGTGGAGAGCGCAGACCTGAGCGCAGACCTGTAGTGAGCAGGATGACGTCACCTGGAGGAGAGTGGACCTGTAGTGAGCAGGATGACGTCACCTGGTGGAGAGCGCAGACCTGTAGTGAGCAGGATGACGTCACCTGGTGGAGAGCGCAGACCTGTAGTGAGCAGGATGACGTCACCTGGTGGAGAGCGCAGACCTGTAGTGAGCAGGATGACGTCACCCGGAGGAGAGTGGACCTGTAGTGAGCAGGATGACGTCACCTGGAGGAGAGTGGACCTGTAGTGAGCAGGATGACGTCACCTGGTGGAGAGTGGACCTGTAGTGAGCAGGATGACGTCACCTGGAGGAGAGTGGACCTGTAGTGAGCAGGATGACGTCACCTGGTGCAGAGCGCAGACCTGTAGTGAGCAGGATGACGTCACCTGGTGCAGAGCGCAGACCTGTAGTGAGCAGGATGACGCTATTTCTTGCACTACTTTCTTCAAGTCGGAGGCCTAGTGTAACGGAGGTACCGTGAGTATATCCACAGTCACGATGGACTTTCAAGTGTTGTGAAGTGACTGTGGCACGTAGCGGTACTGCAAGTAAACTCATCCACCCAGGGTTCGAATTATCATCTGAGAGCTATGGGGGCCCCCTGATTTTTTTTTTGTTACTATTATTTTCCTGAAATTGTGGCTGTTTTCGAAGTCATATTTAGAGGAATATCTCATTAGAATTTGTCTAATACTAAGTAATAATGACATCACACAACAGTCTAATCATTAGACTATTGTGTGATGTCATTATTCAGTCTCATTCTTAACCATCAATATTTGTTCATTTTCTTACTCACCTCTGATATATAATGCCATATTTACTTATTTGCATTTTGCATCTGATAAAATACAACAATTTAATTTGAAAAATGAGACAACTTGAATTAACTTGAATTAACATTTATTTGTCTCTGCACTTATAAATCAAAAACTAACAAAATAATCGAATGGAAAAAAACAGCAGCATTCATCAGGATACAGTAAGTAACATTATCATCTGATAATAAAATGAACATAAAAGCTGCCCTCTAGTGGCCGGCGATAAACTCTTCATACTTGTATAAATCAAAATAAATAATGTTATAAACAAATGTGCACAGGTAATCAAGCAACTCTGCATCTGTGCCCTTATCAAGTTCAACAAGGTCAAGAAAAACATTGTCCACATCTCCATCCCCAGTGACATCACATCTGACATAAATTATCATGTAAGCTTTTCCATGAATTGTGCTTTCATCCAGTGTTATACTGATACGTGAATCCTGCGATTTGACATGAGAAACAATTTTTTTTTTCATCTCTGTGGCAATGTGCTCTATGATCTGTGCACAAGAATGATCGGATCGGTGAGCTGGCCCGACTGTCGCACCGTTCAACTCATTAAGTGTCATAAGGGGGTTCAATTTGGTGAACGGCAACCTTTCTTTAGCGACGGTATATGCTGCCCTGAATGAACTGGCTGTCTCCTTGAGCAAAGCAGATGTGATTTCGCTCACTTTTCTTGGAAGCACTTCCTTCTGGGTTTGACATTCTATAGCTTGCTTATGAGCAACGCTATCACTGTGCAAGTATATTTTCTTCCTCAACTTCTTGCTCTGAGAGCTAGTCACAGTCCCATTCATCCACTGCTCTGCCAAATGGGCTCCAAATGATTTATTTAACAATATCTTGGCGTTTTTACATGGAAGGCAGCCAATGCATCCCTCCTTGGCAAATAACCAGCTATATTTATTTTTCCAAAAGATCCACTGACTCGGACCCCAGCATTGTGGTGGTTGAGTGGCAGCGCAGTCCAGGTCTAGTGGTGGAGACTCGGGTCTGGCAGTGGCAAACGGTGCGGTAACGGCGCACAGGTGCAGCAGAGCTAACACTAATACTAGCACTAGCAGTGTCAACTTCAGTGACAGTAGCGCTGCTAGCTGTTGCACTAACAGCGTCAGACTTTGGCCTTTTTATAAAACCAAAGCTGTCCAGCTTTGTACAGCCTTGCGGCGGGTTGAGCCTTTTTTTTGGCGGCATGTGGCGTACTGTTTAGTGTTTATGTTTTCAGTTGCAGCCTGCAGGACACAGACGGACCGGCAGCCTTCTGTTTACATCAGCTGCTTCTTCTTCACTAGGTTGGAGTAGCGTGACCAATGCAGCCTATTCCACAACATTAATTACTCTGTTCTTTTAAAAACTGAAAAGAAAAATATGATCTATTAACTATTTATTTAGGTAGCATAAATAATACTAATTCGTACATAAAAAAAATAAATAAAAAAAAAGATTATAATTTTTTTTGAGAGACCCCCACAGGGGGTCTTGACTATGGGGGCTCAGACTATAGCTATGGGGGCTGAGCCCCCATTGGTCCCCTCATAATTCGAACACTGCATCCACCCATAAAAGGCATGCAGACACGTTACCAAAAAGTGAATTCACCTCTTGGTCTGCGAGGTTGCCCGCGGCACGGGAGACCCGGGTTCGAGACTCACTCGGGGCAATCCCTTAACAGGGGTCAAACTTTAAACACAACGCAGAGATGGCAAGACGAGCCCGGCTACACACAAAAAAATTTAAACAAATAAAAAATCAAACCTTACTGTCATGCACTTGTCCTAATAAACTAACCTACACTGTAGCACTCAACACTTTGATGAACATTGTTACTCAGCTGATAGAGTTGTGCCCTTCCTGTTGACTTGTCGTACAGAACTTGTAAGTCGCTTTGGATAAAAGCGTCAGCTAAATGACTAAATGTAAATGTACACTAGTACAGCTGGGTGATAGAGCTGAGCTCTCAAGACACAACACACGTTGGTAGGTTTAACGTCTGATTATCACATCTCACAACAAAACAATAGGATTCCGGTTAAGAATTGGCAGAACTGAATAAATGTAAATAGGTTCTACTATATAACATCCGTTTTCACCACAGACTAACTCCATCATTAGTGATTTTTGCTGTAAGGTAGGACAATAGGAGAGGGGAGGGGAGGGGAGGGAAGCATATGGAATGTGAAAGACTCCAGCAGAAGGTTGAAGTGTCTCACAGCAGAAGCGGCAGTAGGGAGGGTCTTATCTTGAAGCCTGCTGGGGTCTCATGCTGTAGGTGTTGACAGGTAGAACACAACAAGTCACTTCTGGCCTGAAACTCTGCATCTGAGATTTTCAGGGGGGGGGGGGGGGGGGGGAGAAAAAGGATTAATTACCGCAGAACTTTGACAATACAATTCCACACGTGGAAGACCATGAGGAATGCGGATCCATATTCTGATTAGTTCATACTGAATAAGGACTCCTACTCAGAGAGTTCTCCATCACCTTCCAGGTCCTGTCGAACACTCGAACACTGTTAACCCTTTCACTGCCACACTACAGAAGGTTAACCCTTGGGGCGGCTAGGTGGTGTAGTGGGCAAGGCGCTCGCCACCAATGCAGGAGACGCTGGGTTCGAGCCCAGCTCTCTGCATTGCTATCAGCTTGGCTGGTCGTTCATATGTAGTAAATTCCCAAACATAGACTCATGATTAACTAATGTGTGGAAATATTTAGGCCTCAAAACAATAAGAAATATGAATGTGTGTGTGGTTACAGAGACGTGATTGCCATTGTAGGCCACACAGGTCGATTTACACATGACGTGAGTGGTCAAATGATTCTATCTATGACCGCAACCCAAGGACCATCTGCTATGGCCGGGGACAATGGGCTCTGTAAAGATCAAACAAAGACAAAAGGTCATGTAGACATGTTATCTCGCTGAAGTTTCCTGTCACACACACAGTGAAGTGTTATCAGCTGCTTACGGCCTGGGGACACAGACAGACACACACACATAATCACACACACACATTTTCGAATACACATCCACACACACACACTCACACACACAGAGACACACACATAGTCACACACACACACACACACATACACACACACACTCTCACACACTCACACACACACACACACACATACACACACACACACACACACACACACACACACTCACACACATTCACACATACACATACACACACACACACACACACCCAGAAGATCTCCAAGTTAACTATTTCCTGGTATATTGTTAAAATAGTAAATTGAATAAGTAAGTTAAAATATAATTAGTGTTTGGTCATACTAAAATGTCTACAATTAGTTAATGTGTCTGTGCTATTTTCATTTAGAATCAAAGGACTTATTGATTGTTCTATATGGTGTTGAAATGTATTCTATTAAGCTAACAGAATGGTTAGATATATGTTCTAAAAGTCAAACAGACTTAGTAATAAAGAAATATATCTGTGTTTAGGTAATCAATATATCTTGAGGTACATCAAAGTACTAACAAGTCAAGTAATGTGTTTAAGTAAAAGATATAAGGAAATGAAAATGATGCAATGTTTAAACTTTGATTAAGGTAGAGGGTTAAAGACAGCCTCTTTTTGCAGTAACTGTGAAAAGGGTTTGGCCTATAAGCCAAACCCCTATTTTCAAATGCCAGCTTAAGCAGTCCTGTGATTGGAGGAACTAATGTGATGATGTCATCAACTCGGAGACACTGGCCTGGGCTATAAGATGGGTGTGGGATGTGGGGAGAGAAACTCAAGGAAACAACAGAAGAACACTCTGAACCACAACCAAACCCACACAAGGACAAGACCTCTCTCACCATCTCCACCATCAACCCCAAGGAGGCCAAGGCAGAACGAGAACAAAAGGACTTTTTGGAGGGAAAACCAACTTCTTTGTTTTGTCAGCCAGGACAACAAAGACCAGCAACAATTTATCTTTATACTGAAAACAGACTGCTTTGTTTTGTCAGCCAGGACAACAAAGACCAGCTTTATACTGAAAACAGACTGCTTTGTTTTGTCAGCCAGGACAACAAAGACCAGCAACAATTATCATTCTTTATACTGTAATATTAGGCTGGTTGTTATCATCTTACGGCATAGTGTTTGTGATCAACAACCATAGCATCTTCTTATTGTAATTTGTATACATTCTTAAACTTTGATTAAACAACTGTTAAACTATCTTTCCTCCTAATTCCTGCTGCTCTTCTGCCTTTCGGCCTGCTCAGTCAGTTTGAAGAGAAGTGATCCCAGCTTTAAGGTATTTAATCACAACGCAGAGTACTAAGGCAACCCGGTTCTGAAGCAGAGCAGAACCGAAACAGCTTGGGAATCCACTTCATTTTGGTGCCGGACTTCAGTGAATCTAGTGCTCGTTTTATCACACAACAAAGGAAATTTTTTTTTTCCTACACGCCGGTCGACGAGGAGAACAACTGGTCGATCGTCTTCAAAGTGACTAGGAACAGTTACTGAGAGGTGAGTGTGATAATGTATGGACGCTCTTTTCGAACCGCGGAGGGGGTTGCTAAGAATTTAACCTCATGTAATCATGATGTAAGGGTAAATTAAATTGAATATTCTGGCTGGGGAGGGCGGCTCTGTAGTCACCGAGCGTAGTATATTTTATAGTAAAAATGTTAGCACTATGAACGGAGCGCCGTTGCCGGTCGGAACAAGTAAGGGGATAGGAACATGTCTTAGATTCGTGCTCAGAGTTAAGCCGGGATAGACACCGTGCATAGTATGTCTTAAAGTAGTGACTGAAGCACGCCGTTGCATAGTATTCTCTACAGTAGAAGAGTTAGCACGAGTAGGTCTGGTTTTAGCCTTGGGCACGGGCGGGCGTGCGGTAACAAAATAGTGCTTAATGAAATGTTTGCCGGTCGCGCCGCGTGCGGCGTTCGAGAGACGGAAATGTGCGTGAATGCTGATTTTGTATTTTTTAATTGTGTACTTTTTAATTGTGTTAGGAAGCGTGTATGAATGTATGTTTGGCGGATGTTTATGGTTAGGAGTGATTGGTGGGACGTGTGAGAGTATAGTTATGTTATTGTGTAATTTAGGGCACCGATTGGCCGTAGGGAATTTTAAGAAGAACGCCGGTTTTCCGAGGCCCGTCGAACGCAGCAGCCGTTAGCTGTGGTATTAGCCTCTGGACACCGGAGCATGCGGAGCGAAAAGTAGACGTAATTCAAATGTGTAAGGTCGATCGATAGTGTCTTGAGATTACGGGGATATGTAATGCACTTAAAAGTTTTCATATTCGTGGCGGATAAAATAGTTATGTAATGTTTAAGGTGATCGGGATTTTCTAGACCCGACCCGGAAGTCGTTCTAAGCTCGCCGGAAATGACGACGGAGGGGTCAAACTGGTGTTTTGATATTATGTTTTTATATTTCTAATTAGATCACTACACTGGCGTTTTGAGGGAAATAGGATTCTGTTGTGGGGTATGTGGTATTGTATTAACGTTGCGAGGGGACGGCCCGCGCGGCGGAACGGGTCGTTGGGAACGTTTTTATGGGATCATGGGAGCAGCTAAGCTAATGCTACTTAGCCGCGCTAACGGCTAAAGCGGTCGCCGGATGTGACGTCGTAAGCGCGCGCTAGGTTGAAGCTAACGAAGCTAATATGCTAAGCTAACATGCTAAGATAACTGTGCTGACGTCATGGCATGACGGGACTCTCGGTATGTCTCGCGAGGGGGCGTCCATCTTGACGGGGCTCCGAGCGTCCATCTTGACGGGGCTCCGAGCGTCCATCTTGGGAGGGTGCCGAGCGTCCATCTTGGTAGGGGTGGCGAGCGTCCATTGTTAAGGGGAAGGTGGAGTTTATTGGGAATACGGTAGGGGGCAGAAGTGTACAGGATGAATATGTTTGGATTCTGCTCACAGAACGTTTTCATTGTACACTCTCTCTCCCCCTCTCTTCCTCTCTCACTCCCCCTCTTCTCTTTCTCCCCCTCTCTTTCTCCCCCTCTCTCTCTCCCCCTCTCTTTCTCTCTCTCTCTTCCTCTCTCTCTCTCTCTCTCTCTCTCTCTCTCTCTCTCTCTCTCTCTCTCTCTCTCTCTCTCTTCTCTCTCTTTCTCTCTCTCTCCTATTTCTCTCTCTCTCTCTCTTCCTCTCTTTCTCCCCCTCTCTTTCTCCCCCTCTCTTTCTCCCCCTCTCTCTCTTCCTCTCTCTCTCTTTCTCTCTCTTTCTCTCTCTCCTATTTCTCTCTCTCTCTTCCTCTCTTTCTCCCCCTCTCTTTCTCCCCCTCTCTTTCTCTCTCTTTCTCTTCCTCTCTTTCTCCCCCTCTCTCTCTCCCCCTCTCTCTCTTTCTCTCTCTCTCTCTCTTCCTCTCTCTCTCACTCTCTCTTTCTCTCTCTCTTTCTCTCTCTCTCTCGCTTCCTCTCTCTCTCACTCTCTCTCTTTCTCTCTCTCTTTCTCTTTCTCTCGCCTCCCCTCCCTCTCTCTCTCTTCTTCTTTCACCCCCCCCCTCTCTTTCTTTCCTTCCCTCCTCCCTCCCTCCCCCCTTCACCTCTCTCCCTCTCCCTCTCACTTCCCCTCTTCCCCCCTCTTTCCCTCTCACCTCCCCTCTTCCCCCCTCTTTCCCTCTCCCTCTCTCTCTCTCCCACCCCCCCCCCATCTCGCTCGCTCCCCTCATTTCAACACCGCCTCTCTTCCATGTGCTTCCCCCCCCTCGGCCCCCCCCCCGAAACGCTTCTCTTTCTCTCCTAGGTTAGGGCCTGTATATAGTTTTTTTTTTATGGGTTTCAAACGCGGTGTAGTGCTAGGTATATTGTTTATTGCTGTTTACTGTAAGGTTTCAAAGGCGGTAGGCTGAGTTTGGGACTTGTTATGCGTATATTGTTGTTCCATATTCAGTTTTATTGTTGTTTTTAGGGAATTTCTAGTGCTGGCAGTGGTATTGCCTGCGTTGGCGCTACGCTTTGTTCGACAAGTCATTTATTCATCCTTTTTGTTCTTTTATACGATTCAATACAAGACACTGCAATCAAGACACTGCAATCAGGACATCGAGGAGATAGTAAAAAAAAAAGCTAAATATTCAAATGACAAACTTTGCATGCAATCACACTGAAATGTATAGGCTACCATGTCAACCTAAACGCTTTGTTCGTACTTCTTTCCTTACATTTGGACGGGCCCCGGCTGGGGCTCAGTACCAGTTCAGGTTGGTGGGCCGTAAGTTGGAGCATAATTGCTCTACTCGCCTGCGATGGGGGTGTGGGTAGACAGTTCATCGTGGCTCACTGTCTGCCTCCACGCTTTGTGCGCTGTGTGTGACTCGTCGGTGCTCGCTGTCACACTGCGCACATTTTTCATTTTACCAGGGGTACGGGGACTGCTAAACGTCGTGGCGGGGGTGGGCTCGCTGTCTGCCACCGCGCATTAACAGGGGTGCGCTAAGCGTGCACTCGTCAAAGGCTCGCTGCCACACTACGCGCGTCGGATTATATTGTGTGGGGATATTTGTGTGATTGGTTACGGTGGGGTCGGAGGTGCTGTATGTGTGTGGCAGTGGTTGTGAGTGGAATAATTTTTGGATATCCTTGAGTAAGGGGCCCGGGGTGTCACGTTCCAGGTTGCAAACTGGGGGTGATGCCGTGGGCCACAGGACGAGTTGGCCAGTGGAATCTCATTGGTCGGCAGGATTTTCAATATGGGGATGGTGTCGCCACCTGTGGTTATGAACGGGTTGTGTGGCACTGTTCTGAATGCACGGGGACTTCAGTGACATAAGGCACTGGAAATTGATTTCTGTTCCCGTGAGAAGAGCGTTATTTTAACACCTAAAGGGTTAGGTGTTACGGGGGATATATAATAACTGTGTGAGAGATTGTGAATGGAAAGTATGTGTGTTACGGATATGTGTAATGTAATATGAGCGAAATACATACTAGGCTTTCACGGACAGAAATAAATATAGTTACACATACACATAGTCATTTGCAAAGAACGATTAGGGTAAAAGTGAGATTATTCACCTAAATTACAATGTCCGATACAGATGTTTAGGAATGATAGGCTGTAAATAACAACTTTCTGATTGACCACCATCTCAGGAAACAGCTGATGGAAAATAAGTTCCCTGGAGTGGTATTAAGGAGGATCTTGACAACAGGATTGAGAATCTGGGTTTCCAATGGAGACAACTGGAAAAAAGATTAAGGCGGTGTCATTGATAAATCAAAAACGAAAATTGCACAAATGCTCTCATATGATCATAGTCTAGGAGATGCCCGACATTCCATGCTTAAAGACAAATGATGGATTGTGAATGGCAAATGTCACTGATAATTAAGTGTATTTTTTGCTTCTCTCTTTTCACAGCTGCTCCAGGACGGATGGCCGGCGCTGACAATTCCGAACCCCAACAGGGAAATCGAAGAGACTGTTGACAGTCAGGGGGTATAGTATCACAAGACCGAGATTATCAATTCCTGTTTACACCAATATAAAAGTGTGAGTGAAATTAACTCAAGTTTGGTAAAAATAGTTTGAATACAGAGAAACTTGCTTTCCAAACGGTGACGTTACGAGTGATTGAAGAAAGGTGAGAATGGAAAATACACAGATAGGAGCAACCGGAGGGTTAGATGCACTGACCATAGAAAGGGTAGACAATCTGTCTATTTCAACGACTGGAGATGTCACAATAAAAGTGACGAAGAGATGGCCAAAAATATTCAGGCCATTACAGAACCTTGTAGTTAAAGGAGGCCGGTGTAGAATGCGTACCCAAATCAAGATAATGCCGATAACCTCTGCAGACATTACATTGACCGAATTGGACGTTGACTTGATTGACTGGAATTTGATCGACTCCCCTTTAGTGTCCAGTGAGACGGAGGGACTGGAAATAATGTCTTTTACTCCGCCACAGGGAGTCGTTGCAGCAAGCGACCCAGAGACAGCTGTATTCCAAGCTGAAGTGTCCGTTGCAGATGACTGCCAGTTACAGACGTGCCTCCCTCTCGAAGATCACCTAGCCGAGGCTAGACGGGTAGTGGACTATCTCCAAGGCCTACTCCAGCCCACACAGCCCGGAGGGGAGACGGGTTCCAATCGCCTCTCTCCCTCTCCCTCTGGAGAACCAGATGGCCAGAGACAGGCCCAGTTGGGGCCACAAGGGGGTCCCGTGCCGGGACAACAACTAACCCCAATAGGACCACCCACGAGGTGGCAACCACGAGGAAAAGGTGTAGGCAAAGGCAGGAATCCGATTGGCTACCGTGTGCGGCAGGTGCACTGTTGGACGTGTGGGACCCTCGGACACATTTCCCGGAACTGTGCAGAGCAGGCCCATCTATCCACAACAGAGCGTGTTTGTGCAGGAACAGGTGGCGGGCCCCTCCCAACCACGGGCCCCTCTCAAGGAACTGTGACTGGACCAAATAGGTACGTGGCTTTCTCCTCCGAACAGGCTCCAGGGAACCATGGCGATGATGGCACACCACCAGGACGTGTTCTGGGCCCGATGACCCCAGGGTCATCCGGTCACAGGCAACTGACCCACCGGGTCCCACAACCCGGGGGAGACCGCCAGTGTTGTTGGGGCTGTGGAGTGAAAGGTCATTTTCAAAGGTCATGTCTGCAGAGGCCACCGGCAGAATAAAAATATATGCAACTGACTAGGGTAGAGGTGGGATATATTGAATGATAAAATATGCCCCTAATTAGATTAGAATAAAAAGTGAATAGAGGTGTTAGGTGATTAGATTATGAATGAAAGTTACTAAAAACGAATGTATGGGTGACTGACAAATGCATGAACTAATCAGACTAACAAGAGGATTAAATTATGTTAAACAGTTAATCGATATTAGACAGTGTGATGATGTGACACTACGGCAGCTAGTGATCAGTAAATTATCCATGCTCGGTCAACATTCAGATTGATCAAGAGGTGGACTGCATGATTAAGAAATTAAAAAGACTCATAGTTGTTTCTAGTATTTTATAGTATTGATAGAAGCGTATTAACAGTTATGAGCAATTGGATAGGTGTTTATTTACTTTTATTTTTACTTCTCTTTTCTAGTGTGTTACGAGCAGTTCCTGGCTTAGGCCGGGAGTGTACATTTCGTTTATTCATTTGATTTCCCTTTTTTATTTCTTAGTTAAAAATGAGCTAGAAAGCTCACAGGTTTGGTTTATTTTTTCATTTATTGATTTGGCAGCGTTTTCTTTGTGTTTTGTTTTCTGTTTTCTTTCTTTCTGTGTGTTTTTTCTTAGGGTACCTGGCAAGCTGGGAGTGATCTCGACACATCAGGACGGGGTAGTATATGTCTGTAAAATGGACTGGGAACAAAGTGAAGGAACATGAGCTAGTTATGGATTTTTGTTCTCCGCCCATTGAATACCCAGTTTTAGGGGCTGGGGGTGTGTCGTGGTTGGTAATAGTGTTGGGGAGCATGATTCTCTGTACATTAATGAAGCTCAATGGATTTGGTCGCTATTGGCCAAATTAGTATTGTGTAGGGTGTGAACATGTGCAATTGATAATTGGCTTGTGATGTATAAAATGTGTGTTTAAGGCGGACTGTGATTGTTGCCATACACACAGGTTACTGGGAGAATGGATGTCAGTGCTGTCCGGTCCGGGATGCAGCTGTCCGAAACCAGAGGAAGACGGTAACGATGTTTTCATGTGTATTTCACATCGAGAGGTGGAGAGTATACTGTTTTGACAGCATAATATAATGAGAGCCATGTGAATTTTTCAGAATTTTGAAATTTAATGATCTAGAAGCCATGAAATATATAGATAAATGATTTGGAAAAGAAAGTTGTCAAAGCTCAGACCAGTAAAGAGAGTCTGAGGGATGGAAAATTATGGATTCTCAATCAATTGTTGTGGTAGAAGTGATCCCCACTGTGCCCCGGAGCGATATATTCACTACAGGATACGGAGGGGAGATTGGGGGATCCACAGTCATCAGAGAGTGGTACAAGGAAGACCGAGGACTCCATCGGTACCGTTGATCCAGGACACTGGCTAGTGTCTACCCAGCGGTTCCATGGGGAACCACAACACTGCGGAGAACCAGGAGACGCCTACCTCGGGCCGGGAGAGTCTTGGCCAACGCAGTGACCGAGTCTTGAGGCTTCAGAGGGAAACGACAGACAACCAACGAGGAGACAGGCAGCTAGGCCTCAGCAACAACTCCGGCTGTCAACAGAAGCAAGGCCTCAACTATTGACCAGGGGGTCAACAAGCGAAGGGGGGGAGCTGCTATCGCCCCTATCGACCACCAGGTCGTCTAAGGAGGGGAGGAGAAACAAACCTCTTCCACTGATCCGAGGGTCAACCAGCGAAGGGGTCGAGCAGCCAGCAACGACCTCCCCATCGCTGTGAAGAAGAGAAGATACTACAGCAGGGGGCTCTACCCCCTAAGAGAGGATCTCCACGAGTCAAGATGTGCTTGACAGAAGATGGGGTGTATTAGAAAGGCAATTTGCTTTCTGAGTTGCACCCAGCAGTCGTGATATTGCACCAGCTCTGAGCAATAAAGAGGAGGCAGGGTCAAATCTAGAAAACATGGACCCTCCTCAAATGCTCCATTTGATCTTGGTACGAGAACAACTGTTTTAAAGACTGCACATGATCACAAAAACTGAAATGGCTAATTTGAATTTTAGGATCTGAGTGTGACAAATCAGATATATATTTTATCCTAATATGATTTAAAATGTCTTAAGTGTTATCTAGATAGTAGTGTGTAGAGATTGATATCTATGTTTGACATATTGAGGATAGGTAAACTATCCGAGTGGGGAACTGTAGTAAATTCCCAAACATAGACTCATGATTAACTAATGTGTGGAAATATTTAGGCCTCAAAACAATAAGAAATATGAATGTGTGTGTGGTTACAGAGACGTGATTGCCATTGTAGGCCACACAGGTCGATTTACACATGACGTGAGTGGTCAAATGATTCTATCTATGACCGCAACCCAAGGACCATCTGCTATGGCCGGGGACAATGGGCTCTGTAAAGATCAAACAAAGACAAAAGGTCATGTAGACATGTTATCTCGCTGAAGTTTCCTGTCACACACACAGTGAAGTGTTATCAGCTGCTTACGGCCTGGGGACACAGACAGACACACACACATAATCACACACACACATTTTCGAATACACATCCACACACACACACTCACACACACAGAGACACACACATAGTCACACACACACACACACACATACACACACACACTCTCACACACTCACACACACACACACACACATACACACACACACACACACACACACACACACACACACTCACACACATTCACACATACACATACACACACACACACACACACCCAGAAGATCTCCAAGTTAACTATTTCCTGGTATATTGTTAAAATAGTAAATTGAATAAGTAAGTTAAAATATAATTAGTGTTTGGTCATACTAAAATGTCTACAATTAGTTAATGTGTCTGTGCTATTTTCATTTAGAATCAAAGGACTTATTGATTGTTCTATATGGTGTTGAAATGTATTCTATTAAGCTAACAGAATGGTTAGATATATGTTCTAAAAGTCAAACAGACTTAGTAATAAAGAAATATATCTGTGTTTAGGTAATCAATATATCTTGAGGTACATCAAAGTACTAACAAGTCAAGTAATGTGTTTAAGTAAAAGATATAAGGAAATGAAAATGATGCAATGTTTAAACTTTGATTAAGGTAGAGGGTTAAAGACAGCCTCTTTTTGCAGTAACTGTGAAAAGGGTTTGGCCTATAAGCCAAACCCCTATTTTCAAATGCCAGCTTAAGCAGTCCTGTGATTGGAGGAACTAATGTGATGATGTCATCAACTCGGAGACACTGGCCTGGGCTATAAGATGGGTGTGGGATGTGGGGAGAGAAACTCAAGGAACAACAGAATAACACTCTGAACCAACCAACACCAGAAGGACAAGACCTCTCTCACCATCTCCACCATCAACCCCAAGGAGGCCAAGGCAGAACGAGAACAAAAGGACTTTTTGGAGGGAAAACCAACTTCTTTGTTTTGTCAGCCAGGACAACAAAGACCAGCAACAATTTATCTTTATACTGAAAACAGACTGCTTTGTTTTGTCAGCCAGGACAACAAAGACCAGCAACAATTTATCTTTATACTGTAATATTAGCTGGTTGTTATCATCTTACGGCATAGTGTTTGTGATCAACAACCATAGCATCTTCTTATTGTAATTTGTATACATTCTTAAACTTTGATTAAACAACTGTTAAACTATCTTTCCTCCTTAAATTCCTTCTGCCTTTCGGCCTGCTCAGTCAGTTTGAAGAGAAGTGATCCCAGCTTTAAGGTATTTAATCACAACGCAGAGTACTAAGGCAACCCGGTTCTGAAGCAGAGCAGAACCGAAACAGCTTGGGAATCCACTTCACATACTAACACAATTGGCAGTGTTAGGGGTGGGAAAGCTGATGGGTGGGGATTGGACGTTGTGGCAGCGACTCCTACAGGTCGGTTGGTGCGCCTGCGCAGCAGAATCAGGAAGCGACGGGGGCGGCGTGTCCCTCCCACGCAGACCCTCGCCGCTGAGAGATCGTGCTGTGCAGGTGAAAAGATGCGACGGCTGCTTCCTCGAGTACCGGAGGGGACACGTGATGTAAGGCTTAGTCCACATTGCAGCCGGCTTGTGGGAGGCATGGCCTAACAGCGTTCGAGACAGGGGAGGGTAGAATGGGAGAAAAAAGTAGATAAAAAAATAAAAAAGAAGGTTAACCCTTTACTTAACCCTATGTTGGCTTATGTTCTTTTCGGGAACGTTTTTAGTTGATTGTTGATTTTTTTGTTTGTTTGTTTGTTTGTTTGTTTTATCTTGCAAACTGTAACTTTTTTTGTTCTTTTCTGGATCGGTTTTTGTTGGTTTTTGATTGTTGATTTTATTTTAAATTTTTTTATATATATATATATATATATATATATATATATATATATATTTTGATCATTTACATTTTTTTAATTTGTTTTTGAATTAGGGGTAGGTTGCTCTATAAGCCTTCGGCTTCAAACCTATCCTTTTCGTTTGTTTATTTGTAAAAAGAAATTGAAAAATTATTTGTTTATGTTTATTTATTTGTATGTGTAAACATTCGAAATAAAATTCATTCATTTACTATCACACTACCGACGGTTACCGTTGTGTTGTGTGTGGCAGTGAAAGGGTTAACCTGCTGTCGTGTGGCAGTGAAAGGGTCAACCTTCTGTGTATTGTCGCAGTGAAAGGGTTAACCGTTTGGTAGTGCGGCAGTGAAAGGGTTAAGCTCCTTCCCAGAAGATGCCCCCCCCCCTGGTGCTAATGGGTTGTCAACCTACCTGACCCTGCCACAGTGGTCTCTCTCCTACAGTTCTTCAACCCGACTCCCACTGTCATGCCTGCCACCCACAAGACTGGCAGCTCCTTTGACCTCATTATTCTCCCGTGACTCCAGCATAATTAACACCCCTGTAAACAACCCCCCATGTATCCTTTTCACTAACTCTTGTGCTAAACTACTTGTTTATTTATGTCTTGCGTATTCATACTGTTGCTCATTCCCTGTGTTTCTCTGTTCATTTGTTTTGCTCATTGTCAGCGTCTTTGGGTTCTTGAAAAGCGCTATATAAATAAAATGTATTATTATTATTATTATTATTATTATTATTATTATTATTATTATTATTATTATTATTAAACCCCAAACTATCCACTCCAATTCACTTACATCTCATTCAGACACAACCTACGCTCCCTGTCCCCTCCACCCTCTCCTCTGACACCCTGTCCCCCTCCACCCTCTCCTCTGACACCCTGTCCCCTCCACCCTCTCCTCTGACACCCTGTCCCCTCCACCCTCTCCTCTGACACCCTGTCCCCTCCACCCTCTCCTCTGACACCCTGTCCCCTCCACCCTCTCCTCTGACACCCTGTCCCCTCCACCCTCTCCTCTAACACCCTGTCCCCCCTCCACCCTCTCCTCTGACACCCTGTCCCCCCTCCACCCTCTCCTCTGACAGCCTGTCCCCTCCACCCTCTCCTCTGACACCCTGTCCCCCCTCCACCCTCTCCTCTGACACCCTGTCCCCCCTCCACCCTCTCCTCTGACACCCTGTCCCCTCCACCCTCTCCTCTGACACCCTGTCCCCCCTCCACCCTCTCCTCTGACACCCTGTCCCCCCTCCACCCTCTCCTCTGACAGCCTGTCCCCTCCACCCTCTCCTCTGACACCCTGTCCCCTCCACCCTCTCCTCTGACACCCTGTCCCCTCCACCCTCTCCTCTGACAGCCTGTCCCCTCCACCCTCTCCTCTGACACCCTGTCCCCCTCCACCCTCTCCTCTGACACCCTGTCCCCCCTCCACCCTCTCCTCTGACACCCTGTCCCCCCTCCACCCTCTCCCCTCCACCCTCTCCTCTGACACCCTGTCCCCCCTCCACCCTCTCCTCTGACACCCTGTCCCCTCCACCCTCTCCTCTGACACCCTGTCCCCCCTCCACCCTCTCCTCTGACACCCTGTCCCCTCCACCCTCTCCTCTGACACCCTGTCCCCTCCACCCTCTCCTCTGACACCCTGTCCCCCCTCCACCCTCTCCTCTGACACCCTGTCCCCCTCCACCCTCTCCTCTGACACCCTGTCCCCCCTCCACCCTCTCCTCTGACACCCTGTCCCCTCCACCCACTCCTCTGACACCCTGTCCCCCTCCACCCTCTCCTCTGACACCCTGTCCCCCTCCACCCTCTCCTCTGACACCCTGTCCCCCTCCACCCTCTCCTCTGACACCCTGTCCTCCTCCACCCTCTCCTCTGACACCCTGTCCTCCTCCACCCTCTCCTCTGACACCCTGTCCCCCCTCCACCCTCTCCTCTGACAGCCTGTCCCCCTCCACCCTCTCCTCTGACACCCTGTCCCCCTCCACCCTCTCCTCTGACACCCTGTCCTCCTCCACCCTCTCCTCTGACACCCTGTCCTCCTCCACCCTCTCCTCTGACACCCTGTCCCCCCTCCACCCTCTCCTCTGACACCCTGTCCCCCCTCCACCCTCTCCTCTGACACCCTGTCCTCCTCCACCCTCTCCTCTGACACCCTGTCCCCCCTCCACCCTCTCCTCTGACACCCTGTCCCCCTCCACCCTCTCCTCTGACACCCTGTCCCCCCTCCACCCTCTCCTCTGACACCCTGCCCCCTCCACCCTCTCCTCTGACACCCTGTCCCCTCCACCCTCTCCTCTGACAGCCTGTCCCCTCCACCCTCTCCTCTGACACCCTGTCCCCCCTCCACCCTCTCCTCTGACACCCTGTCCCCTCCACCCTCTCCTCTGACACCCTGTCCCCCTCCACCCTCTCCTCTGACACCCTGTCCCCCCTCCACCCTCTCCTCTAACACCCTGTCCCCCCTCCACCCTCTCCTCTAACACCCTGTCCCCCCTCCACCCTCTCCTCTGACACCCTGTCCCCTCCACCCTCTCCTCTGACACCCTGTCCCCTCCACCCTCTCCTCTGACACCCTGTCCCCTCCACCCTCTCCTCTGACACCCTGTCCCCCCTCCACCCTCTCCTCTAACACCCTGTCCCCCTCCACCCTCTCCTCTGACACCCTGTCCCCTCCACCCTCTCCTCTAACACCCTGTCCCCCTCCACCCTCTCCTCTGACACCCTGTCCCCCTCCACCCTCTCCTCTGACACCCTGTCCCCTCCACCCTCTCCTCTAACACCCTGTCCCCTCCACCCTCTCCTCTGACACCCTGTCCCCCTCCACCCTCTCCTCTGACACCCTGTCCCCCTCCACCCTCTCCTCTGACACCCTGTCCCCTCCACCCTCTCCTCTAACACCCTGTCCCCCTCCACCCTCTCCTCTGACACCCTGTCCCCTCCACCCTCTCCTCTAACACCCTGTCCCCTCCACCCTCTCCTCTAACACCCTGTCCCCCTCCACCCTCTCCTCTGACACCCTGTCCCCTCCACCCTCTCCTCTAACACCCTGTCCCCTCCACCCTCTCCTCTGACACCCTGTCCCCCTCCACCCTCTCCTCTGACACCCTCTCCCCCTCCACCCTCTCCTCTGACACCCTGTCCCCTCCACCCTCTCCTCTGACACCCTGTCCCCCTCCACCCTCTCCTCTGACACCCTGTCCCCTCCACCCTCTCCTCTGACACCCTGTCCCCCTCCACCCTCTCCTCTGACACCCTGTCCCCCCTCCACCCTCTCCTCTGACACCCTGTCCCCCCTCCACCCTCTCCTCTGACACCCTGTCCCCCTCCACCCTCTCCTCTGACAGCCTGTCCCCTCCACCCTCTCCTCTGACACCCTGTCCCCCCTCCACCCTCTCCTCTGACACCCTGTCCCCCTCCACCCTCTCCTCTGACAGCCTGTCCCCTCCACCCTCTCCTCTGACACCCTGTCCCCTCCACCCTCTCCTCTGACACCCTGTCCCCCCTCCACCCTCTCCTCTGACACCCTGTCCCCTCCACCCTCTCCTCTGACACCCCTCGAGTGAGACTTTCTCTGCTCTCCTATGGTTTTATTAGTTCAGACAGGTAGGACAGTGTGGTTGGATGAGTTCTGACAGTGTGGTTGGATGAGTTCTGACAGTGTGGTTGGATGAGTTCTGACAGTGTGGTTGGATGAGTTCTGACAGTGTGGTTGGATGAGTTCTGACAGTGTGGTTGGATGAGTTCTGACAGTGTGGTTGGATGAGTTCTGACAGGTACAGTAGGACAGTGTGGTTGGATGAGTTCTGACAGTGTGGTTGGATGAGTTCTGACAGGTACAGTAGGACAGTGTGGTTGGATGAGTTCTGACAGTGTGGTTGGATGAGTTCTGACAGGTGATGGCAGGATGGGGATGTCATCATCATGACCTCTTCAATATTCAATATCAATATTCTCCAAAAGCATTACTACTGCCTTCTTCTTTCATCATGAGATCGAGGCCTCTGCAAAGAACCTCCATAAACGACTGTACGTCAGAATCAGAATCAGAATCAGAAAGGTCTTTATTTGCCAAGTATTTTTTACGCACAAGGAATTTGATTTGGTCGTTTGGTGCGACATCAACGGACAGACCATTAAGGTAGAATAAAATAAAATGGAATATAAACTAAATTCAATTAAATAGAAGTACAATAGAATGGAATATAATTATGAAACGTAAAATGTAAAACAAAAGAAAAAGGCCAGGGCTGCACAATTGTGCAACGATGTGTATATACACACTAATTAGAATAAAAATAACAATACAGTGGGATACCCTCCCCACTCCTTCAGACCATCGCACCAGATACCCTCCCACTCCTGACTCCAACCATCAACTCCTCTCTCAACTCTGTGGTGTTCCGCATCTTTCTAAAAACAAGTCACACAGATCATCAAAAAGCCCACCCTGAACCCCACCGTCATAGATAACTATCGCCCTGTCTCTTCTCTCTCTTCTCTCTAAATCACTTGAACGCGTCGTATCCAACCAGCTCACTGACTATCTATTACAGAATGACCTACTGGACCCCAATCAGTCCGGCTTCCAGACCAGACACTCGGATGTACTGCAGGCTGTGTGACATACTGTACAGGCCTATAGGGGCAGCTCTGCGTGGGAGTGGGATTCCAATTACCATTATGTCTATAAACAGAATGTTGTGAGTATTACCATGGAAATGGAACTCACACAGACCACATAACCCAACACAGTGAACAGTATAAAGCGATGGCATACCTCCGTATATAATATCGACATCCCCCAGAGATTCAGCTTGCTTAGAGTCAAAATATGAGCTGATCCTGGTTATAATAAACATGATATCACATTTACACATGTGCCGCCCAGCTCATAGATTGAATTCTCAAGTATCCTGAATAATATCAGAATATGGGGACTGCGGATGAAAACTAGCATCCTTGCTAAATCCGGTGTATTTACACTGCATTTATTTGTAGTGTCCATTAAGCTCTGTCCCGTCTAAATAAACAAATAAAGTACCCACCCACCCACCCACCCCCTCCTAATGTACAGTTTCCTCCCCCTCGTATGTATATATTTTCTGTTAGGATCGCTGTTTAACAGTATTGTATATTTGCATATATTGTATGTCACAAATGTAACAGTACTGTATATCTGTATGTCATGTATGTCATAATATATATATATCTATATATCTGTATGTCATCGTGTATGTCGTAAATGTCATTATGAATTGAAAATGGGGGACCCTGATGTAAACAAGACGAAAGTCTTTCTCTGGTCTGCATCCCCTTAACAATTGTGTGTATTGAGCCGTACTGTATTGTAAGAAAAAATGTTGCAAGAAAACGGTAAATGTCTGGCATCAACGGTTGCCAAGTACTTACTGTCAAATTACAGTAAAATCAAATACATTTACAGATTACAACCTTTAGTTAATTAATGCTTAATATTTTGATAAAAGGTAATTTACTGTATTCGTATGGCATGTACACTAGTAGAAAAACTAAAGTAATCTGTAAAATAATACAGTGAATTTCCCGTGAAATCTTTTTTTTTTACAGTGTACCAATTCTGCAATCTGTTAAAAAAGTTTTCAATCAATCAATCAATCAATCAATCATTAATGTTCATGTAACATTATCCAATGTGAGCTGTCCGAGTACAACATAAAACTGACATGTGTGAGTTTCCAGCAGGAGATCTATAGGATAAGCCACGTGTTGATGCCTGCTATGATCCCATGCTGTAGCTGTTGACAGGTGAGAAGTCAATGTCACCATCATCACCAGGATTAGAATGACTCATACTGGGGGGGGGGGGATGTCACTGAATGCTAATCATACCCCTTCCTAATGTCAATAGAATCCACATTTGCAATACAAATTAATGATTATAATTATATGAATATGCATTTGGATGTTGCGGCGGTGGTGTTTTTCACCGACAGAAGTGTGTGCACCTGTTTTGAGGGCGAGGGGCAAAGGACTTCTAAGCTTGCATTGCTTATTATTTATGCATGCGTTCGTTTTATTCAGATCCCCTGTTAATAAGCAGCCCCCCCCCCCCCTCCAACATTTTTAAAAGATATATACTCAATGGACAAAAACCAGATTAAACAACTTCAACACGATAAAGGATTTAAAGGAACACGTCAACATTATGGGAAATGTTAGCCATAACATTTAAAAATAATAATAATAATAATAATAAATGTTTTATTAAATAAATAAAATAATAATAAAATAGCTCTAACCCTAACTAACCTTACTGTCATCCATTTGTCCTAATAAACTAACCTACACTGTAGCACTCAACACTTTGATGAACATTGTTACTCAGCTGATAGAATTCTGCCCTTCCTGATGACTTGACGTACAGAACTTGTGTCGCTTTGGATAAAAGCGTCAGCTAAATGACTAAATGTAAATGTAAATGTTACCATCTTCTCCAGAGTCAGACAAGGAGATACAGTAGATACCAGTTTCCTCTCTGTGTGTGTTCAGTAGAAAGCTAACCGGCTGCAAGCGAAGAAAGAGGGGAAGCGCATTTCCCATAATGTTGGCATGTTCCTTTAACAGCTACTGATCTGCGCCATAATATCAATCACAGAAGGACAAGGAGTCATTCAGTGGTTGAACAGGTTGATGATCAAGTGCCTTGTGCTCTAGGGCTAATGAGACCCATTGTTCAGTGAACAACCTTCACCTTTAGCCTAATTGAGAATTCAAGGCTCTACGATATGCAAATCAGCAGCAAGCACCCGTTGCTATTTACCGGGAATTTCTAGTCTGCAGCTCGTTCTTTCAAGAGATATACATTACATTACATTTTACATTTAGTCATTTAGCCGATGCTTTTATCCAAAGCGACTTACAAGTTCTGTACAACAAGTCTTCAGGAAGGGTACAACTCTATCAGCTGAGCAACAATGTTCATCAAAGTGTTGCGTGCTACAGTGTAGGTTAGTTTATTAGGACAAGTGCATGACAGTAAAGTTAGTTAGGGTTAGATTTTTTTTTTTTTTTTTTTTTACTTTATTTTTTAGTGTTTATCGCTTTTCTGGTCAAGCATGACCGACAGATGTAGAGTGAAACGGGAGAGAGAGCAGGGGAAGACATTCGGCAAATGACTGCGAGTCCGGGAATCAAACTCGGAGTCAACCAGGTCCGTGACGCAGCACGGTATTCCGCGACGCAGCGCGGTACATGGTGTGCTACTGGAGTCAGTCAGCTGGTTCTTTTTAGCGTTTATCGCTTTTTCATCGCATTCATACTTGGTCAAGTTCGACCGACAGAAGCAGGCTGAAAGGGTTCAGATGGGGGGGAAGACACTCTGGGAAAGGCACGGCTGCCGTCCGGGATTCGAACGCGCTCAGCCCCAGATCCGTGACGAGCACGGTTGTCCACGGCGCTGAAATAGCACTCGCGGTACGTGGTGAGCTACTGGAGCTCCCCATAGGGTTAGATTTTTTAATTAAAAAAAATAATAATTATATATTTTTTATTTATTTCAGGTAATGGTTGAAGAAGTGCGTCTTTAGATGACGGCGAAAGATTGGACGGGTTTCAGCTGTCCTAACTGGGGTGGGTAGTTCATTCCACCATTGTGGGGCAAGGACTGAGAATAGGCGACTTCTCTTTGATGACCCTCCCGGAGCTCGGATAGGAGTAGGTCTGAGGCAGCCAGAAGATGCAGAGCGTAGGGGTCTTGAGGGTGTGTAGTTAGAGACCATTGACCGGAGGTATAGGCGGGAGCGGTTCCCTTCGCTGCACGGTATGCCAGGTCGAGGGCCTTGAAGCAGATTCGTGCAGTAATGGGGAGCCAGTCCAGGTCCCTAAGAAGTGGGGTGACATGGGCCGACTTCGGTAGGTTTGAGATCAGGCGGGCCGCTGCGTTCTGAATGAGTTGAAGAGGCTTGGTGGCAGTGGCCGGGAGGCCAGCGAGCAGTGCGTTGCAGTAGTTGAGGCGGGAGATGACTGTTGATTGGACGAGGAGTTGGGTGGCTTCTTTTGTCAGGAAGGGGCGGATCCTTCTGACGTTGCTCAGGAGGAATCTGCAGGTTCTGGTTGTCGCTGCGATGTGAGCAGAGAAGTTCAACTGGTCGTCGAGGACAACACCAAGGTTCTTGGCGGTCGGGATGCGGTCACAGCTGCATTCTCGACTGTGATGGAAAGGTCGGTCAGGGGGGAGGATTTGGCCGGCAGGTGTAGCAATTCTGTTTTGCTTAGGTTCAGTTTGAGGTGGTTGGTCGTCATCCAGGCGGAGATGTCGGATAGACAGGCCGAGATCCGCTCAGAGATGTGGATATCTGAGGGAGGGAAGGAGAAGAAGAGTTGAGTATCATCGGCATAACAATGATACGAGAAGGCATGAGACGTGATAATGTTACCCAGTGATTTAGTGTAGAGGGAGAAGAGAAGGGGTCGTAGGACCAAGCCCTGGGGGACACCCGTCCGCAGGGGGCGGGTGGCCGACAGGGTCCCTCTCCATGACACTTGGTAGGAGCGGTCGTTGAGGTATGATGTCAGCCATGTCAGCGCAGAGCCAGCCACTCCCATTCCTGCGAGGGCCGCAAGGAGGATCTGATGGTTGACTGTGTCGAAGGCTGCAGATAGATCTAAGAGAATCAGGACAGAGGAGAGGCCTTTTGCTTTTGCTAAGTGAAGTGCCTCTGTGACCGCAATGAGGGCCGTTTCTGTGGAGTGGCCAGCCCGGAAGCCAGACTGATTAGGGTCTAGGAGGTCATTCTGTAGGAGATAAGCAGTAAGTAAAAGCTACTCAGCTTTCTGGGTGTGCTATATTATGTGTCCACATAATGACAGGGTTGGGAGGGTTACTTTATAAACGTATTCTGTTACAATTAGGAATTACCTGTTGAAATGTTGTACTGTCTGCATTTTTACTTCATTGTACTTAGGTTGTACTTTAGTTTGTATATTGTATTGTATATTGTATAGTGTTATTCCTCTTTTACTTACTTATGGGGTGGGAAACTGTACATTGGAGGGAAAGTTGACCCACCCCCTGTGTACCTTACCCCACTCTCCCGTACTTCCAATACAAAAGAGGGGTCTATTGTTACACTTGAGTGTTTCACATAGCCAGACCTCTCGCCATACACTATGTTCAAGTGATAAGAGCCTACGGGTGTCTCTATCTATCTCAATCACCTACTCGAGATAGAACCCTGTGGCCGCCCGATATCCCCCAGCGAGGTGCTAAACTCGTCAAGTTCTTGGGTCAATTACTAATCCTAATCACGCTTATTTCATAGTCACTAGATAGTTATATCCAGTTCATATGAAGTATAAGCGTAGAAGAGTTGTTAACCTCTTCTTTGTTTGTAATAAACCGAATGTATGTCTGGGAAAACTCCTTGCCTATAATAATTATTATTATATCATCATTATCATTATCATCACCATCATCATCATTATAGTAAAAGCCTATAATGCTAATCATTTGTAAGCCTGATGATATTACTACTCTTTTAATAAGTATTACTACTGCTAATAGTGTAATATTAGCGTAATAACATTAATGATCATTTGCAAGCCCCATAACCTCCGATCAGTTTGACAGGTCCATCGATCCGTGGCCCGATAGTCCGGCCCTGCAGTGGCCAGACCCTCAGATTCCCACAAATCCAATAGGCCCGTTGAATACAGAGATACTGGCGCTTGCATGCAACAAATAGTGATATATATATATATATATATATATATATATATATATATATATATTATATCCTTTATATAACTTTAGCTAAAAGCAGTAACCAGCAATTGATCTAATCCGTATGGCTTCCAGAATATAAGTATACCGTGTTACCTCAGATGAGAGCAGGGCGTGGCCAGCGTCGTGACACATTGTGATAGAACAGCACAAATGAAAGCAGTCCACGAATTTGATAAAAGTATTTTAACAAAGTTGGTTTAATTAGAAAAAGTAAGTTACAAAGAGACTGTATTGGAGAAGTCCAATCCAGGAATAATAAGTATAAAACAAAACATCTCTCTCAAGCAGACAAAGAAAAAACTCTCTTGGTTGCTATGCTAAGAGCTTAGCATAGCTCTTTGAATCTAAAAAACACGGTATTGTTATAGGGACTCCACTCTGAAAAATAAACAGACTAGGTTCCAGTACAGCGCTCAACTTTGTCTGCTGCTATAAAAAATCTCAATTCTCTAACCCGGAGCAAGCGAGCCGGGCCTTATATACCCAGGTTCTGCATCATATCAAGACATCTTATTATTGGTCTAAAAATACAGTCATGTCATTCTACCAGCCAATCAACACACAATTCAGTAAGGATGAACTCTCTTCCCTTTCTAGTCGTTACAGTAACTGGAAAAGTAACAGATTACTTTGTGTTGGGAAAAACCCTAATACGTCACTTGTCATGTTTATGCATGTTTGCAATGATCAAAATTTTACAGAAAGATAGATATAGCATATATATACATGTACAATTCAATACTCATATATAATGGCTCTCTGCCCCAGAACTGCAAGGGTTAAAACCATGCAGCAGCGATCCACCTTCAAGGTCAGCACTCTGTGGCCACATTCCTGGCTTCACGAACAGTAAGAGAGGCCCCTTCTCTATCCATTCTGACTGTGCAGCCTGCCCCAGACACAGACACACACCATATATATATGTCTATATCTAGTGCAAAGCGCACAGTATATATATACATATACACATATATATATATGTATACATATCACATATAGACACATACAGTAAACATATGCTTAATCATTTACATCATAATCCTAATTATAATAGAACATCATACAAGTGACATAAGGCAGAGAGGTAACAGGATGTCAATATAAAAAGTGTCACTAGTTGTTTGTGGGACTTCAACACAAGTGTTCAAGTTCTTTATTTGTCAAATACACAACAATACAGGGACATTGCAGGTTTTTGTGTTTCGAGCTCAGACTCAACAGTGCAACGTTAAGATACAACAATGATTACAAGAATTGAAACGATAAGTATTAGTAGTAAGATTAAATTAAATATAAAATATAAAATAAGAAAATATAATAATATATATATATGTTATATAATATTTGTGTGCTAATGTTGCACACAAAAATTGTGTGTGTGTGGGGGGGGGGGGGGGGGCTTTAACAGCAGTGACATAATATTTATCTCAAAACTGCATCTCTTTTTCCTTTTCGGTGCCATAAACCTACGTTGTCTCTGAGAAAACTGCTGGAGACAAGCGAGACGCACTCTGCACTTAGAAACACTCTGCAGGTGATTGTGTCTGACCAGCCAGGGGAGAAGGGTGTCCAGGCTGACGGCTCTGTGATGCACGGTGCCGCTGGAACAGGGCTTTCCAGCGGGGTCAGCACTTCTACACACACGCTTTTCTGCTCCAGCATACAGACAGCCTCACTGATGGACCGATGCCTGTGCTTTTGTACTGTGTGTGTGTGTGTGTGTGTGTGTGTGTGTGTGTGTGTGTGTGTGTGTGTGTGTGTGTGTGTGTGTGTGTGTGTGTGTGTGTGTGTGTGTGTGTGTGTGTGTGTGTGTGTGTGTGTGTGTGTGTGTGTGTGTGTGTGTGTGTGTGTGTGTGTGTGTGTGTGTGTGTGTGTGGGTTTATGTAAGTGTCCCCGTTTAAAATATGTGTCTGTATAGAACGATGTGTGCATAATTGTCCGCGGTAAATTCTGCACAAGTGAGTGGATGTGTGAGTGAGTGAGTGAGTGAGTGAGTGAGTGAGTGAGTGAGTGAGTGAGTGAGTGAGTGAGTGAGTGAGTGAGTGAGTGAGTGAGTGAGTGAGTGAGTGAGTGAGTGAGTGAGTGAGTGAGTGAGTGAGTGAGTGAGTGAGTGAGTGAGTGAGTGAGTGATTCTATTTTATTTTATTACGGATCGCCATTAGCTGGTGCCATAGCAACCAGCTAGTCTTCCTGGGGTCCACACACAAAAAACATTATTTTATACAAATTATTATTGCAAAACAAAATGATTAAAAGTCAGTACTCAACACACAATGGATAATGGAACTAACAATTAAGATGGCTAAAATTACATGCATGCACAGAAACAGAAAACAAAAAAAACAAAACAAAATATTTTACAGTGTTAAATACAATTTAAGATTAGTTTAAAAAGTGAATCTACTGTAAATGCAGCAGAGGTTTTGAGGCAGGTTATTCCAAATAGTTAATGCTCTAAAAATAAAATATCTCCTTAAAGCGTTGGTTTTTGGACCTGGCAAATCAAGCTGCCCACTACTGGAACCTCTAGTGTAATGCTCATGCACAGTATTACTAAAAACAATCTGTTTATGTATAAAAACAGGAGTTTACTGCTCATGACCAACTTGAACAGCACAAGTATCAACAAGACAATCTATTTTCAACGTTAAGCCAAGAGAGGCGGGCATGCATACTGCTCACATTAGACCTTAGTGAGTGAGTGAGTGAGTGAGTGAGTGAGTGAGTGAGTGAGTGAGTGAGTGAGTGAGTGAGTGAGTGAGTGAGTGAGTGAGTGAGTGAGTGGATGAATGGGAGTTGAAGATTGTTATCTACTACAATTTTGTCCTGACCCTCCCGCTCTCCCTCCCTCCCTCCCTCCCTCCCTCCCTCCCTCCCTCCCTCCCTCCCTCCCCCTCTCGCTCTCCTTCTCTAGAGAAAAACTGCTTTTTGGAAGGGGATAAAAATAACAGTGAGTCAATAAGAGTCGTTCTTCAGTTGAAAACTCTCAAAGTCAAACGTTGCTCCTCCAGACACATCCTCGCTTCACAGAGTTCTCTTGACCGGTGAACTCGACTCGTTGTCCTTCCATGAGAATAACACAGCGATAAAGTTGCCTCGAGGACAGAGAACTTCTCCGTCTCTCTCCAGCTCCACCTCGCCGTGTGTTCCTGCACGTCAGTGTGTCTTTTTTCACTTTAAGATAAGATAAGATGACCCTTTATTGATCCCCTTGGGGGAAATTCGGGTGTCAAAGCAGCATGGGGGGGGATACAGGATGAGGAGGGGGGGGGGGGTGATTTGCTCCCATCTCCCCATATGGGGAGGGTGTAGACTATCCACAAGTTTCAAGTTTCAAGTTTCTTTAATAGTTGTCATACAGAAGTACAGAATACTTTCATACAAAATGCTTCTTACTGTTACGCTCCAGAGACTGTGCTAGACAAGATAGTATCAAATAACATAGTGCATGTAATTTAGAAGAAGAAAATGAGGTCACAGTGTTCGGTATAGACATATGTACAATGTTCTGAGTTACCATATAATAATATACAATACTATGCAGTGTACTAATGTACAGTACTATATAGTGCAAAGCAGAAATGGGATGAGGTACAATTTAGGTACAATTTACAGTAAGGTGTACGAGTTGTAGTGCAATCCTTCATCAATAAATATAAAGTGTGGGGAGTGGGTGCTACAGTGTGTTTGTTTAAAGTGGGTGTGTGCTATAAAGTGTGTGGAGTGGGTGCTACAGTGTGTTTGTTTAAAGTGAGTGTGTGCGTGTGGATGTGTGTGCTATGTGCGTTTGGTGGTTGTTGTTGTGTAGTGTTCATTGTTTGTTTAGCAGCCTGATGGCCTGGGGATAGAAGCTTCTTCTGAGTCTTTCTGTGCTCGCCTTGAGACTCCGGTATCGCTTGCCTGACCGCAGCAGTTCAAAGAGGCAGTTGTTCGGGTGACTGGAGTCTTTAATGATTCTCTTAGCCTTGCCCTTGCAACGCTTGTTGTAAATGTTCTGGAGGGTGGGGAGCCCCCCTCCAATTGTGCGTTCGGCTGAACGTGTCACTCTTTGTAGTCTGCTTCGGTCTTGTGCAGTGCTATTCCCAAACCAGGAGGTGATGTTGCCGGTCAAGATGCTCTCTATTGTACATGAGTAGAAGTTCTTAAGGATCTTCTGACTGACTTGGAACTTCCTTAGGCGCCTGAGGAAGTAGAGGCGTTGTCGTGCCTTCTTCACCACACTGTTAATGTGTATGGTCCATGTCAAGTCCTCGGATATGTAGGCTCCGAGGTACTTAAAGCTGTTGACTCTCTCAACCGGTGCCCCGTCGATGCTGAGGGGGCTGTAGTCCTTGACCCCCGACCTCCTGAAGTCCACAATCATCTCCTTTGTTTTGCTGACGTTCAGGGAGAGGCTGTTTTCCTGGCACCATCCCGCCAGGACCTTGACCTCTTCCAGGTAGGCCCTCTCGTCGTTGGCAGAGATCAGGCCCACCACCACTGTGTCGTCAGCAAATTTGATGATTGTATTGCTACTCCGCTGAGCCACACAGTCGTGTGTGTACAGGGAGTGCGGGGGCAACAGTAGCAGTCGTCTGGCAATCCGGAGGTTCCCGGTTCGATTCCCGCTCCTCCCGGGCAGCGTGTCTTATGTGTCCTTGAGCAAGATACTTAACCCCGAATTGCTCCCGATGAGCAGGTTGGCACCTTGCATGGTTGCCTCCGCCGTCGGTGTGTGAATGTGTGAGTGAATGGGTAAAATGTGAGGAACAAATTGTAAAGCGCTTTGGATAAAAGCGCTATATAAAAAAGCAGCTATTTACCACATGCTGCCCTACTGACGGTCTGGGGAGGTTGTAGACCACCACATGCTGCCCTGCTGTCGGTCTGGGGAGGGTGTAGACTACCACATGCTGCCCTACTGTCGGTCTGGGGAGGGTGTAGACTACCACATGCTGCCCTACTGTCGGTCTGGGGAGGGTGTAGACTACCACATGCTGCTGCCCTACTGTCGGTCTGGGGAGGGTGTAGACTACCACATGCTGCCCTACTGTCGGTCTGGGGAGGGTGTAGACCAGACCTGGGCATTGTACGGCAGATGATTCTGACCGGCCCGCGAAAGATTACATGATAATACAAAAATAAAAAAAAATATTTTTTTTTTACTTTTTTCTTTTCATGTCAACGTTCACACGCACAATATACGCTTACCTAGGATTTGACTTGATTCAACAACAAAGCAGTCGGGGCAAGCCGAAAACGGTCGAAAGTGTGGTTATTTGAAGTTTGGATTTTTTTTTTTCAACTGAGGTAGGTAGATTAAATTTTTTGAGACTAAAGTACAGAAAAAAGGTACCGTTGGGTACCGGTATCAATTCACAGGTACCGGTACCGTATGGGTTCAAATGTGAACGGTACCCATCCCTACTGAACACACAACTGCAGGGCAAGGGCATTTTTGCTCATGAAATGCATAGCCATGTGAAAGCCTTCATGACAAAGTTGCAATTAATTTCAAGGCAACTAGGCAGCAACAATCTCAAACACATGAAAACCCTGAAAGAAGTCAAACCATCAGCTGATCACCGGCACAGGTACTCATCCATGTTGGGAGCACTGCATGATGAATTTTCAAGGCGTTTTCAAGATTTCAAAAAGGTTGAGGATGAAATGCAGCTGGTTTCCTCTCCCTTTGAATGAATGAATGAATGAAAACTTTATTTAACAGATTGCAGAATGGGTACAAATGGGATGGGTATCGTTAGGATTTTATCGATACTACTACTCTTATCGATACTGCTTAACGGTTCGGTACTTTATCGATACTCTTATCGGTTCTTTTTGGTTCTTTTTTTGCAAGAAAAAAAGACAATTAATTAAGAACAGAATCAACATTGCTTTATTATTTATAAATACAACTTTATAAATAAGTATTATAAATAAATATAATTTCTTCAGCAACAGCAGCAGCAATGTTCTTTTATATATCTTTATAAATAAATATAATAAATTAATATAATTTCTTCAGCAACAGCAGCAACAATGTTTTAAATGTGTCTGACTCTGAATTATAGACTTTTTATAATAAACAACAAATGCAAAAGGCTAACAGAACTGTGACACTCGTTCACCCTATCCTCTGTCATCCTTCCTCTAGCTGCTAGGGAGAAAGGACTTTGGGTGGTGGAGGGAGGTAGAGGGAGGATGTGTGGTGGCCCTGGGCTCACTGGGCTGGGACATAGTGGCTGACGCCTCAGCTTGACGATCTATAAAAAGTTTAGATTGTAGTATTTGTAGCTAAACAATTGTTTTGTTTATTAGCCTATTTGTAATAATTCGTTATTAGCCTAGGCAACTCCGTATCTTGGCTTACGGCTGCAGTGGATGCAGATGGAACACTGCGCGCAAGGCAGTCGAATACGCGCATTTCTGCACACTAATATCATGTTTTGCCAAGATGTTTTGATAAATTGATTTGCTCGTATTGCCACCCTTACTGGCAAATGTTTTGTTGCACTTGTGGCAACGTGCATTGTCGGCATTGACCCTTGTAAAGTATATCCATACTTTAGAACGCTTCGCTCTATCCGCCATGATCACGACTCAGTGCATGCAGAGCTGCTGTCTGTGTGCAGCGCGCTATAGCACGGGGCGTCGGGGACAGAACTTTCATTAAGGAGTACCCGTATGTAGTACCCGTATGTCTATGTGTAGCACTAGCGAGCGACTCGCGAGGAGTGTGTGTAATAATTGACTCGCTGGCTGCGGCTCGCTTCTCGTGCAGAGACAGAGAGAGGATCGTTCGCAACTTTTAAATAATAATAATAATAATAATAATAATTTCTCTAGAGTATCGATAGCAGTACCGAGGACGTCAGAGCTTATAAATACTCCGGTATTTTCTAATATAGTACCGGTTCCCGTTTAAAACCGGGGTCCGGGGGGCATCCCTGGGGATGCAGACCTGAGAAAGACGTTTGTCTTGTTTCCATCAGGGTCCCCCATTTTCAATTCATATAGACATTTATGACATACACAACATACATGACATTTATGGCATAGGGACATATAGGTATTTAGTACTGATACATTTGTGACATAAACGGTATTCCAATATACAGTACTGTTACCCCTAGATCCTGACAGAGTATATACATATGATGGGGAGGGGACTGTACATTAGGGGTGGGTGGGTGCATGGGAGAGAAATATACATACGGCGGGGAGGGAATATATACATGCGGTGGGGAGGAGACTGTCTATTAGGAGGTGGTGGGGGTTTTGGGCATTTACGGTGGCCAGTTTCGAATTGCAGCCTCCCGTAGGTGCTCTTTAAGAGCGGTTTTGAATGTGGGCAGGGATTCACATTCCTTTACAGCTTTGGGTAGGGCGTTCCACATTGTTGTGGCATAATTGTGAAACGTGTTTAGTCCCTTGTTTGAGCCGAATCTGGGTTTAACATGATTTGTTGAGCTTCCTCTGGTGTAGTGGTTGTGGTATTCACTGACCTTTGGGAAGTATTTTGACATGTACATGGGCACCCCGGTCGTATAGTGTATCTTGTAGACCAGGCCCATTGCAAGTTGCTGTACTCTGTCGTCTACTCTAAGCCATCCTAGGTTGTCAAAGTGGGCAGGGGTGAGGTGGGTTCTGGGGTTCAGGTCAAGTAGTAATCTGACCAGTTTGTTTTGTGATGTTTGTAATTTTGTTTTAAGCGCCTTTGAGGTGCTTTGGTACCATGAGGTGCACGCATAGTCATAGTACCCTTGAATGAGTGCTCCTGCCAGAGTATTCAGGGTATTCTTGTTTACCAGAGAGGAGATCCGGTACAGGAATCTAGTTCGTTGGTTGACTTTTTTTATTACATTGGATGCCATTTTGTCACAGGAAAGATTTGCCTCTAGGATGGAACCCAGGTAGGTAATTTCGTCTTTCCTTGTGACAATATTGTCACCCACTGTAACTGAGAAGCCGTCGGTCTTGTTGAGTTTGTTATTTGAACCGAAGAGAATGGACTCTGTTTTGCCCATGTGTAATGATAGTTTGTTATCAGCGAGCCATATGCAGATTTTGCCTAGTTCCGAGCTGAGGGTTTTTTCAACCTGCAACTTGTTCTTGTCAGAGACCAGCAGGGCTGAGTCGTCCGCAAACAGGAACAAGTTGCAGTCACAGGCTGACGACATGTCATTTGCATAAATTAGGAAGAGTAGCGGTCCTAGTATGCTTCCTTGTGGAACACCACAGCTCACTGTGAGGGGGGGGGGTAGAGTACCGTTTACCTCTACCATCTGTTCTCTCCCCTCCAGGTAGGATTGCATCCAGCTCACTGATAAGCTATCAAAACCAATTGCTTTTAGCTTGTCCATTAGAATGGAGTGATTGACAGTGTCGAAGGCCTTTTGTAGGTCCAGCATGACCATGCCGCAGTATTTGCCCGCGTCCACCTCTTGTTTGATGTGGTCGTTCAAATAGAGGAGGCATGTGTCAGTGGAGTGGGACGTTTACCTGCAGTGTTGATAGTGCACCCACTGATGTTCAGCTTGAACTCATTGACCTGCAGTCTGATTCACTACTGAAAGAGCACTTTAAGTCAGCATCACTGCTAGAGTTCTACTCTGCTCTCAAGGAGGAGAACTTTCCAAACATGAGGAGACATGCTCAGAAGATGTTGGTTCTCTTTGGATCCACCTACATATGTGAACAGACATTCTCAGTCATGACGTTTACCAAGTCCAGGTACAGATCATCTCTCACTGATGAACATCTGGCAGCTGTGCTTCGCATCTACACCTCAGACATGCAACCTGACTTTGATGGACTTGTTAAAGCTCAACAGAGACTGGATTTATCACACTGAATGAAAAAAAAAAAGAGCTGAAGAACACTAAAATGTGGAAATATAACAAGTGAAATGGGACAATGGGGCACAGTTCTGAAAACATTAAATGTTTAATATAGGCATGTAAAGTAAAAAAGGCTACTGGGACACTTTTCTTTACACAGTTCAGTGACATGTCTTGTTTATTTTGGCTATAAGATGATGTGATGTCTTTAGAACGCTAAGAAAATCCTTGTTTCAATAGTATATGAAACTCAAAATAATAACTTTATTTGTATAGCACTTTTTCATACATGCCCTTTGTTATTAATGTTTCACATTTTGTTTATCATTTTGGAAATAAATTCTATTTGAATAAATGATATTTTTGAAAGCTAACCTCACCTTTTAATTGCCAAATAATAACATACACTCTTACCAGGGGTCAAAACAATGCCATCTACTGCTTTTTATATAGAAATAAAATGTATATTATGCATAATTGAGTTTGGAATTTTGGCCCGGCCCTCCAACATATTTTCAGTTGCTCATTCGGCCCCCCGGGAAAAATAATTGCCCACCCCTGGTGTAGACTACCACATGCCTCGTCTGTTGGTCTGGGGAGGGTGTAGTCTACCACATGCTGCCCTACTGTCGGTCTGGGGAGGGTGTGTAGACTATCACATGCTGCCTTACTGTCGATCTGGGGAGGGTGTAGACTACCACATGCTGCCCTACTGTCAGTCTGGGGAGGGTGTAGACTACCACACACATGCCTCCTCCGATACATATGGAGTCGCCAGCCGCTCGACAGCGAGGAGTTTCACTGGGAGAAAACGAAACATGTGCGGAGGTTCACTC
>NC_140168.1:21947635-22165135 GCF_963971535.1 Notolepis coatsorum | reverse complement strand
TTCCCTCCACTCCTAATTTTTCCAATTTGCTGTGTCATTTACACTTAATTGAGGCGCGCACTGAGATGTATTACTCTCACAAATAGGGTGATATACTTTATCGAGGGTCTGCCTTCTATAGCGGGGGGGGGGGGGGGGGGGGGGTGGTAAACCAGACGTCGATGGGGGAGCGGTGCGGGGGGGAGAGCCTTCCCTCGCAGGCGGGGGGAGTATTGTAAAGAGGCTCTAATTATTTCTCTCAGGCAATCCCGGGCCACTTTATGGTCACTTTGTCCTTCTTCGCCCCCCTGTTTCCCGCTAGTGTTTGCATCTCATATCTAAAGCAATTAAGAAAGAAAAGCGTGGGCACTGGGCACCCGAATGGCGAACCATGTAATGCGCTGCATCGCGGCACGGCCGACCCGGGTTCGATTCCCGGACCCCGGCGTTCTTTGCCGAATGTCTTCCCCTGCTCTGTCTCCCATTCTTCCTCTCTCTCCCTCTCTCTCTCTCTCTCTACCGGACTGCGCGGTAGTAAAAACCAATAAAAATCGACCAAAAACATGGCCACGTCGTGGCGTTGGAATTGAACGGAGCCCGAGCAAGTCTTTTTTTTTTTTTTATTAACCCTTTCACTGCCGCACTACCAAAACGGTTAACCCTTTCACTGCGACAATTCACAGAAGGTTAACCCTTTCACTGCCACACAACAGCCGGTTAGCGACTGTTAGCGACGGGTTTACGTCCTGTATCGGAACGCCGCTCAGGCAGACCACCGTTCTCTCGGTTACGGGGGAGAAGTGCGACTTCGTTGCCCTCGACTCTCCGATTGTTTTGCAAGTCGAACGGCTTATTTCCACTTAGTGAGTTCAGAGACTCCGGTCCTCTATATATATATTTGATTTTATTTAAATTTTTTTTTATCTTTATTTCGAACATGTAAATAAATAAATACAAACTATATAAAAGCAAAACTGTTGACAGAGTCACCTGCGGAGCAAAATAACAGTCATGACGACGAGGTCTTCTTTAGCCTTAACATGGCGTGGTTTATTATTATGTACATTTTCACCACGAGACCTGCTCTCCATGAGAGCTAGAGAGAGAGAGAGAGAGATAGAGGGGGAGGGAACAATCCCTTATACCTGCTACCTGACGTCAGCTGCTATAGCTGCGTCTCCTTACGCCTATAGCGCCCTCTTGTGGAACAGTTAAAGTGCAGGTACATTCAAGCATATTATTACTTACACTTAACAAAAACAAATCATTGATCAAGAAATAAAATGCAAAAGATATATATAAATAAACAAAAGCAAAACTCAATTTACATGTTCGAAAATGAGTAGGAAGAAGTATACACTTATTTAATCCTACCCCTTTTCCACTACTCAAATGAGGGTAGTAATTTAAAACCTTACAAAACAAATATATATATATATATGCAAAACAAACAAAAAACGATATATGTAAAACATGAAAGAAATTAAATAAAAATGTAAACAACCGTGAATGTCAAATCCCTTCCTCATCCCTGTACCTCGTGAACATCATTTGCTTATATATATATATATATACTGAAGTCAAAGGCCAGTTTATGAAAAGATGCCCCCCCCCCGCTTTACGCACCCCCCCCCCCCCCCCCACCATCTCTTGCATTCTTTCCTCCGAAGGTAAGTAGCCCTTAATCAGCATAAGCGTTTTATGTGTTCAAAACTTTCCAGCGACATCGGGACTTTACCACACTTGTTTCTTGTTTTTCGGAAGCACACAGGGCCCCCCTCCAGGCTCCGGGATATTACCGTCTCTGAGCAGCAAGCGGCAGAGAGACGCGTCCGCCTCACGCCTCTCTCACGCCTCGGAGCAGCTTACTTCCAGGCTGTGATTTTCGCAGGAGTTTTTTCTTTTGGCAGCAGATGTTCCTCTCCTCCCCACCCGTTGTTCGCCGCTCCTGAGCGACAGAGGGGACACCCATCAAAATGCCATCAGGACACGGAGCGCCCGCCAGACAAAGCACGTGCCCAGAATGCATCATTTGTGAGGGGGAGGGGGGGGGGGGCTGGGCTGCCCCCAACTACGCCTCCTTCTCTCCTGCCAACTTGATTATTTCCAACCTATCTCCTCTCACCTATCCGTCACGCAGGCTGCCACAGTAGATAGAACACAGCAATACACCTTAGCAGACGAAACACTATGGCAACGGGTAAGTCTCGACCCGGAGCCGGCTGGGATTGAATTGAGTAATTGTGTGTGTGTGTGTGTGTGTGTGTGTGTGTGTGTGTGTGTGTGTGTGTGTGTGTGTGTGTGTGTGTGTGTGTGTGTGTGTGTGTGTGTGTGTGTGTGTGTGTGTGTGTGTGTGTGTGTGTGTGTGTGTGTGTGTGTGTGTGTGTGTGTGTGTGTGTGCGTGCGTGCGTGCGTGCGTGCCTGCGTGCGTGCGTGCGTGTGCGCGCACGTGCGAATAAATCGATTAGAGGAGCGCTTGACGGATGGGGTTTATAGGGGAGCGCGACACACCAGAGAATTAATTTGGCTGGGCGAAAATACCTCCGCCAGGTCCATTCATCTTGGCAGAAAATTTGGCAATTTCCTCTGGTCTGGGGGCTCAATTAAGGAACGTTTCCAACAGTTTGGGGGGCGAGAGGGGGGGAAAAAGCCACGTTGAGGGACGTGCCAGACGCTTGTGTTAATGATGACAGATTTTATGAATACAGGATGAGAGAGAGAGAGAAAAGGTGAGAGGGGTGAGGTTCGCGGGTGAGAAGGTAAGCTGGGTGAGTACCGGAGAAGGGAAGGTACACAGGTGTCAGGAAATCCTCCGCCGCAGAGCACTCAGGACAGAAACACACCTGATGCGTCGGGAAGGTCAATGATCCACCTGTGGCTGTTTTCAAACCCCTCACTCTCTTACAGCGACAGCGGGTGCTAGGGTTGGGTACCTTTCACATTTGAAACCGATACCGGTACCCAACGGTACCTTTTTTCTGGTTCTTTAGTCTCTAAAAATGTTATCTACCTACCTCAGTTAAAAAAGTAAATAATCCAAACTTGTAATTATTTACCGTTTTCGACTTGCCATTGCCCCGACTGCTTTGCTGTTGAATCAAGTAAAATCCTATAGGTAAGCGTGTATTGTGAGCGTGAACGTTGACGTGAACGTGCGGCACACTTCATAGGTTTTGTTTCGCGGTAAACGAAACGTTAACATCATCTGACTTTTTTTTTGTTTTTTTACAGTACCGAAATGTGGCACCGGCGGATCTCACGTGAATCGGTACTCGGTACCCTTAAAAGTACCGGATTCGGTACCCATCCCTAGGGGGTGCCCGCCGGCGCATTAACGCGACTAACCAATGGAATGACGCAGCGAAAAGGCGGACGCCCCGGGGTTAGTCTGCCCCAGCGCCCCCCATCCACCATCCCGGGGGGTGCCGCCCTGAGCCCCTCATCCCGAAACACCTCCACGGATGATTTATGTCGCAGGGTTCGTTCCGCGACCTCAGAATCCGCCCCGTGTCCAAACCGCACCTGTCACCGCGCCGCCGCCGCCTACACACGCGCTTACTGAAGAACAAGCCGTGCGTGCAAAATGGCAATTTTCCACCCACCTAGAGAATGAAAAAAGAAAGGAGAGAGAGAGAGAGAGAGAGAGAGAGAGAGAGAGAGAGAGAGAGAGAGAGAGAGAGAGAGAGAGAGAGAGAGAGAGAGAGGATCTAATCCATTGGTAAGGTAAAAGAAGGGATGTGCGGTGATAAGTAGAACAGGTGCGCGAGGGGGCTCTGGATCCTGCTAACGAGGGAGCTGAACTGCACGCTCCGCTGGCCAGAACATCTGTCAGGCTCTGGGTGCGAGTTGGGCTTTTCTACAGTACCTTCCGGAAAAAACGCAGTTTGCACAGCGAGAGGCGGCAGATGGTGGAGCGCTTAATAGGCATAGAAATGCAACGAACCGGCGGACGGGTGGAGTAGGCGTAGCTCTGTACGGTGGAGTAGGGGGGCATGGAGCTCTGTACGGTGGTGGAGTAGGGGGGCATGGAACTCTGTACGGTGGTGGAGTAGGGGGTGCGTGGCTCTGTACGGTGGGGTTGGGTGGAGTAGGTGGGTGCGGAGCTCTGTACGGTGGGGTTGGGTGGAGTAGGTGGGTGCGTAGCTCTGTACGGTGGGGTTGGGTGGAGTAGGTGGGTGCGTGGCTCTGTACGGTGGGGTTGGGTGGAGTAGGTGGGTGCGGAGCTCTGTACGGTGGGGTTGGGTGGAGTAGGTGGGTGCGGAGCTCTGTACGGTGGGGTTGGGTGGAGTAGGTGGGTGCGGAGCTCTGTACGGTGGGGTTGGGTGGAGTAGGTGGGTGCGTAGCTCTGTATGGTGGGGTTGGGTGGAGTAGGTGGGTGCGGAGCTCTGTACGGTGGGGTTGGGTGGAGTAGGTGGGTGCGTAGCTCTGTACGGTGGGGTTGGGTGGAGTAGGTGGGTGCGGAGCTCTGTACGGTGGGGTTGGGTGGAGTAGGTGGGTGCGTAGCTCTGTACGGTGGGGTTGGGTGGAGTAGGTGGGTGCGGAGCTCTGTACGGTGGGGTTGGGTGGAGTAGGTGGGTGCGGAGCTCTGTACGGTGGGGTTGGGTGGAGTAGGTGGGTGCGTGGCTCTGTACGGTGGGGTTGGGTGGAGTAGGTGGGTGCGGAGCTCTGTACGGTGGGGTTGGGTGGAGTAGGTGGGTGCGGAGCTCTGTACGGTGGGGTTGGGTGGAGTAGGTGGGTGCGGAGCTCTGTACGGTGGGGTTGGGTGGAGTAGGTGGGTGCGGAGCTCTGTACGGTGGGGTTGGGTGGAGTAGGTGGGTGCGGAGCTCTGTACGGTGGGGTTGGGTGGAGTAGGGGGGTGCGGAGCTCTGTACGGTGGGGTTGGGTGGAGTAGGTGGGTGCGGAGCTCTGTACGGTGGGGTTGGGTGGAGTAGGTGGGTGCGGAGCTCTGTACGGTGGGGTTGGGTGGAGTAGGTGGGTGCGGAGCTCTGTACGGTGGGGTTGGGTGGAGTAGGGGGGTGCGGAGCTCTGTACGGTGGGGTTTGGGGGCGGGGGCGTGCTACGGGAGTTGCGGAGAGCCGTCCTCAGGTAAGTCTAAGCTCAGGGTGTTGCCCGGTCTGACCCCCACCCCCCCCCCCCCCCCCTTCCTTTCCCACCCGACGGAGGAGAGCCTAACGAGCTCATCACACTTAACGAGCGCGTAATTGCCAGTGTCGCGCGGCGTCCCCGAAGGTCAGAGTGCAGGTTGCCGTGCCAACAGTGGAACGGTCTTGGCACCGCCTTCCTGCCAGCTCCTCGTCGCGCGGCTCGCCTCGGGCCCCCCCCCCCTCCCCCCGCTGCGTACACAATGTCACGGAGGGAAGGACGCGGAGAACTTCCAGGAACACGAGAGGCGGCCTGATGACGCGGGAGGGAGGGAGGGAGGGAGGGAGGGAGGGAGGGAGGGAGGGAGGGAGGCTTTAGTCGACTGCGAGGGAAGAAAAGTAAAATGTTTAATTTCACACCGTGAAGACACACAACCCAGGCAGGCACACCAACCTCACTTATACGAGACACAGGATCAACTGTCTTACGGGTATTTTGCTCTAACCCCCTTTTTTTTTTTTTTTTTACTGAACATAATCGGTGATATGAATACCATTGGTGATTTCACTGTGTGATTTAGCATTGTGTGTGTGTGTGTGTGTGTCAAGTTCAAGTTTGTTTATTATTCAGAATACAGAATACTTTATGATGAAATGCTTGTTTCTGTATGAGCCCCTGAGAGTGTGCTACATACAGTAAAAAAAAAAGTAAGTAAAAAAAAATGTAAAAGTTATTAAGAAGTAAGTAAAAAGTAAGTAAAGGAATGTTCACTCAATATACATATATACAATATACAGAGTAAAATGAGTAACAATGCAGAAATGAGATGAGGTACAAAACTTAGGGTAGGGTGCAAATGAGGTATTAATGTAGTGCAATGTGTGTGCGTGTGCGTGTGTGTGTGTGTGTGTGTGTGTGTGTGTGTGTGTGTGTGTGTGTGTGTGTGTGTGTGTGTGTGTGTGCGCGTGTGTGTGTGTGTGTGTGTGTGTGTGTGTGTGTGTGTGTGTGTGTGTGTGTGTGTGTGTGTGTGTGTGAATCTGTTTGACACAACTGTCATCCTGGAGGTTGGCCCCCCGAGTGCAGCTTTCACGGAGCGGAGAGAGACCGTTCGCATGGTCCTTAAATTCTCTGCTTCGAAGTGGGTTATGCTTAGAGTTTATCTTTAGAGCAGGGCGATGGACCACCAGCCCTGATTCCAAACTCTAAGCATAACCCACTTCGAAAGAGGGCCAAAGCATAACCAGTTCGAAGCAGAGAATATATATGTACAAGGCGGACATTTCTATCCCAGAGCCCTTCGGAGCTAAACCAATCAGAGAGGGTCTTCGCAAACTGCGGCTATGGAAAAAAAGCACGCGGCTCGTGGAGCTTCCATGTCCTGGACTAATCGGGGGGCCCCGGTCAGAGGAGATGTCAGACTAGGTGACCCGGGTCCGGGGTGGGACCGAGCCACGTCGCACGTTCCCACTAGAGCTGGGCCGTTAACGGCGTTAACGTGCTGCGTTAGCGCAAGACTAGTATCGCGCGATAATATAATTGACGCAGTTAATCTAATTTTTTTTTAAATAAATCCACTGGAGCAGTTGGGGGTTAATTGCCTTGCTCAAGGGCACTTCAGCGGTTGGTGTTCCTGCCGGTCCCAGGGATCGAACCGGCAACCTTCCGGTCACAAACACGCTTCTCTAACCTTTAGGCCACCGCTGCCCCACGGACTGAACTGAATTGAGTGACCTGACTGGTTTATGGGAGTTTAACACACATGCTGGACTGAAAATGAATTGTTTGTTTTATAGAATAGAATAGACTTTTAATTGTCATTGCACAGTATACAACGAAATTGAAATGTTTGCTTATGATTTGAATTGAATCCAATACATGGACATTTTGATTTTGAATTGAGCATGACTCTTGAGTGGTTTTTGAATTTATGAAAAGGTAATTGATTGTTACATTTTAGCAAACTAACCTATGATTTAGCTTGCTCAGTAGTCTAGGCCTACTATTAATTTAATTATTTGTCTACCTTTATGTGGTACAGTCTTATGCCGGAGCTATAGGCCTAATTAACCAATTAAAAAGGTAATTTGATTTGCATTGGCAGGGTTTGGCCCTGTCTGGCACCCAACAGGAAAAATATTATAGGCACTATAAGTAGACACCGCTACATAAAACAAGCTGGTCTGCCTGAGTGACTGGTGGAAGAAGGAGAAATAGAGATTGGACTGATTGAGTCAAGCCATGTCACATAGTTCAAGTTTGAAACTATGTGAGAGTGTGCTAGATACTGTACTGTTCTGTACTGGTAATATTATTTATTTGTGTTAACTTCTGAATAAAACAACTTATTAAACACAAGTACATCTTATTGAACATTATTTTGATATTTCATTACCAATTATCATAGCAAAACAGCTTTTTCAAACAGTCTAATGCATTTTGGAAACGGGAGATGGGCTCATGGTGTAATGGGCCACCTGGCCTGAGAAACATAAGGAGGAAAGAAAAAGTAAGGACTTACTTCTGGTCATTATTTGGGTAGAACACACATATTTTGAATGCCTTCGGCAGACATTTTTTTTTTGAGCCATTTTAATCTAGATTAATCTAGATTAAATCCAGGATTGCAGATAGATTAATCTAGATTAAAATAATTAATCTATGCCCACCTCTAGTTCCCACAGACAGTGCAAAATCTTATTCAAGGACTTTCAAGTACTTTTCCAAGCGCTATTTTTCCATTTTAAAAGGGCATTTAAAAGGATACAATTCACTTTTAAATGCTGTTTTTGATCGAAAAAATATCGGATCCAATATTTATGGCTTAAAACTAATTTCCGACAATTAGTTACACTTTAAATAAAAATAAATAAGTATATGTCTTGATTCAGAACTATTTGATAATGGATGAGCAAAACATTCAATGTGAATGGTTGATTTTAATTTCAAGGACTTTTTAAGTGTGGTTTACCACGTTGAGGTCCGGGGGTGGGGGGGGGGGGGGGGGGGTAGCAAGCGAGCGAGTGTCCACAGGTATATTGTTTTTTCGTTTTGATTTTGGTGTTTTTTGTGTGCAGTCTGTCTCAATTATTGTCTTACCATGTTGTGTTAAGTTGTTGCATTGGGATGTCTTTTTATGTATTATTATTATTATTATTATTATTATTATTATTATTATTATTATTATTATTATTATTATTATTGTTATTGTATTGTGATATGTCTTTGTTTCATGTTTGAAAAAATAAAATAAAAATATTTGATCACAAAATGAATTTCACTTGTTAAAAAATTTACTGTTTTCAAGGAATTCCAGGCCTTGACTTTTTTTTGTCAAAAATCAAGCCCTTTAAGCACTTTAGGGACCTTGTGCGAACCCTGCAGGGTTCTGTTGATGCCAGGTGGGAGTCACCACAGGGTGGTTCTGGTTCTGATGACAGGGTGACAGAGTGACAGGGTGACAAGGTGACAGGGTGGCAGAGTAACAGGGTGACAAGGTGACAGAGTGACAGGGTGACAGAGTGGCAGGCAGTGTTGGGAACTAGTTCAGTTCATAGTTCATAATTCAAAATGTTTAACTAAAGTTCATGGTTTCAAAAATGAACTAATTTATAGTTTATAGTTCTTTTTTCAATACGTACGCGAGCTATTATTTGTAAAAATTATTGCCAGAACCCATATAGAACCACAGACTGCAATCAGAATACTGGCATTTGCAGAACGCTTTGCTGCCGCCCATTCAGTCCAGTAGCAGCTGCAGCTTTCTTACAGTATATTTTCAAAAACATGAGGAAAAACTTAGCTTGAATTGTCTTTATTATGAAAACAAAAACAGGACTTTTGCTTATTCTCAATGTGCCGTTTAAGGTTTGCTGTCGACGTCGTCGATGTACGGACTTGCTTCTTCAAACCGGTGGACAACGTTTTTTTAGTTTTTTTTTCCGTCTGAGTCAGTAATTTAACGTTAAACTCCTAAAGCTGCTCTCGGCTTCGTCCATGATACTAATGCTTGCTGATTCCACGGTTCCACATTGTTTGTTGTGAGGAGTCTGATGATGTATATTTTAGTGCGACAGCCACCCCGGGCACCCCGGGCAGCGTGTCGTAGTGTCCTTGAGCAAGACACTTAACCCCCGATTGGTCCCGATGAGCGGGTTGGCACCTTGCATGGTCGCCTCCGCCGTGAATGGGTGAATGTGAGGAACAAAATTGTAAAGTGCTTTGGATAAAAGCACCATATAAATGCACCTTTACCTTTTACTGCATTTATATAGAGATTTTATCCAAAGCACTTTTACAACCTGTAAAACCATTCACACACAGATGATGGAGGCAACCATGCAAGGTGCCATCCTGCTCATCAGAAGAAGTTAGGGGTTAAGTGTCTTGCTCAAGGACACTTCGACGCGCTGCCGGAAGCTCCAGCTCACAAATCCCCACCTCTCCCAATACTGAGGAAGTCGATCACTGTTAAGTTTCTGCTGCCAAAATCTGCAAAATTCCTTTCATAAGCTCCACCACTGATTCCTCCCTGGGCACCATCGATTCTATCAAATGACTTGCAGATCATAACACTACTAGGCTATTTGGCAACTAGCCATTTCAACTAAATTCTGGAAATAAACTTAAACCATTCCAGAAAGTTGGTAGCTCTGCAAGGTTACAATAACATTGGCAATTTCACTGTATTATATTATACGTGTCCCTATGGGAACTCCACACAGCGGGTTATATTATGTAATAATTACGTCTGTAGACAAGACTCTGTGGGGAAATTGAGGTCCCAATTACATGCCCTTAGTCACACAATGTACAGTAGTGGCTCCGGAGGTAGAGCGGTCATCTGGTAATTGAAAGGTTCCCAGTTCGATTCCGACTACTACTCCCGGCAGCGAGTCCTTGAGCAAGACACTTATTAACCCCTAACTGCTCCCGGTGAGCAGGTTGGCACCTTTTGCATGTTTGCTTCCGCCGTCGGTGTGAGAATGTGAAGCATAAATTGTAAACGCTTTAGATAAAAGCTCTATATAAAGCAGTCCATTTACAACAACCTATTCAGGCCTCAAGTTAGTTTTCCTCCCAATCTACCTGCCTGCATAAAAGCCTACCTCCTCTACATTTCTCTCCCTCACCGACAATTTAGCTGACGTTTTTTATCCAAAGCGATGTTGTGGAATTTTTCAATCAGCCAAACAGTGAAGCTGTAGAAATTCAGAATGAGGTAAATTTGTATTAAAAAAAAAAGAACATAGTTTATTTATCTGTTTCCATGGCCATAAAAAGAAAATTATCTGTTTATCATCAGAGACACAGGAGCGACGGCGTCTGACCAGAAAGTGACAGCGAGCTTTGGTCAGACTTACAATATATACATAATTGACATGACGTAGATAAGATGGCAAATTAATAACAGATCTGACAAGAAAGGTAAACAAAAAATGCCCTAGTGAGAAAATGAAAACAAAAGATGGGTCTAGGGCTTTGTTGTGTCTCATGAGTCACATTAGAACTGGAGTCGAAAATAACCTTGGACGTCTCATATCTCCTGGCCCTTTTGGCTGTAGTTTTAAGAAACACTGTCAGACTGTCGTCCTAGTGTCTTGAGCTGTTATACTAGTTGACCATTGTTAACTAGTCCAGGCTGTACAGAGAATATGTATTTAACACAGAGCTACGCACATGTCCAATTTTATAAGCTGTACAAATGATGTAACGTATAACCATTTACTATTACAGCGACTTACAAGTTCTGCACAACAAAAAGTAAACAGGAAGGGTACAACTCGACAGCTAAGTAACGTAGATCGTCAAACAGTGTTGAACTTGAGTGCTAATCTGCATAGTAGTATAGACATATTAGCATAGTAGGTAGTAGGATAAGCCATGTAGATTCCTTAGCAGCAGAGTGCATACTAGTACAAGACTGAGAATAGCCTGCTTCTCTTTGATGACCCAATGGCTCTACTTTCTACCCGATTACATCCAGAATTCACCCGTACTCTTCTTTAAACTCCTGTCGATAAGCTCCTCAAAACCTTGTTATGTGGCCATGTATGGTATGGCAATGCACAGAGGCATTGACCCAGCCGCCAATGTCTTTTCTTGAACCTGTGCCCTATCATTAAGATTTAAACGGTACTACTTATCCATCCGGTATTTTAACAGTACTCTGGGTCGATTCTTTTTTATTGTTTTCTAAGAGAAAAACACGGAAAAAAAATTGAGAACAGAATTAACATTGCTTTATTTTCTCATATGTACTGTATAGAAATGTACATTATTGAGTAGCAGGTGTGACAGCATTGTTTTAAAGAAATCACTATTACAGACTAAGATGTGATGTAAAATAAATAAAATAAACAATTATTTACAGCAAAAGAAACACGTTTGGATAATTTACTGGTTTTAACTATGGGCTCTAGGCTGCTAGCATACATAACGGCATTTCTATAAAAACACGTTTTAAAAAAATATTTTCTCAATGTGATTTGGTGGAAAATTTTAATAAAAGATTTTAATTGAGAAAATGAGCTTAATTGCCCTGGCTATTTAATTAAAACCGCTTATTATTTTTTTGCAAACCAAAACAACATACTTTATACTTATAGCACATGCATGAGCCTGGTCTCTTTTGAAAGATGACATTCTGAAGTTTCTGATTCCAGAAAAAAAATCAGTTTTAGTGCTAACGTAATAGAGTAACATAGGTCTGAACTTGAGTTGTAGAAAAACTTGTTACTCAAGTTTTTCTGTAGTTAGTAGTCCAGAGGTAGTATTTCCCCAGAAGGTGGTTTGGCTTACAAATCCAGACGGAGCCATAGCCTGAAGCCTTATGTAGTACATATCCAAATTTCATAAAGATCGATTCAGAAATGAGTAATTAGGAGTGATTTTGGTAAACTGTGTACAAAGAAAAACTCAAGTTTTCTCATAGACTTCAATTCATTTGGCTGTTTTTCTCTTCCTGTTAAATAATTTAGTTTGTCACCTAGATCCCTGATTCATACACCCCCACATGGTGTTTCATTGGTAAGCCACACTCATTGGCTACAACGATCCACAATCATTTTCGAGATCGGATATAGATTGACGGAACTACTGCGCCAAAAGTCGGGAGTGGTATTTTGCACAATACCGTGTACTTTGCACAAGTCTCAAATACAGGCATGTAACTTGAGAACCGCTGAACGGATTTTAACGATCCACAATCATTTTCGAGATCGGATCTAGATTGACAGAACTACTGCGCCAAAAGTCGGCAGTGGTATTTTGCGCAATACCGTGTACTTTGCACAAGCCTCAAATACAGGCATGTAACTTGAGAACCGCTGAACGGATTTTGTCGCTATCGACAGGCAACAAATAAGCCTTCAATTCGATATATATATATTGTATTACAAAATATGCACACCCGAGCCACTAGGGGTCACCAAAGTGCCGGTTGCAAAAGGTCCGAAAAACTTCCCATATGTGGGACGTTGCATGCTAAGAGGAAGGCAACTAGCCATTTCAACTAAATTCTGGAAATAAACTTAAACCATTCCAGAAAGTTGGTAGCTCTGCAAGGTTACAATAACATTGGCAATTTCACTGAATTATATACGTGTCCCTATGGGAACTCCACACAGCGGGTTATATTATGTAATAATTACGTCTGTAGAGAAGATTCTGTGGGGAAATTGAGGTCCCAATTACATGTTGTTAGTCACACAATGTACAGTGGCTCCAGAGGTAGAGCAGTCATCTGGTAATTGAAAGGTTCCCAGTTCGATTCCGACTACTCCCGGCAGCGAGTCCTTGAGCAAGACACTTATTAACCCCCAACTGCTCCCGATGAGCAGGTTGGCACCTTGCATGTTTGCCTCCGCCGTCGGTGTGTGAATGTGAAGCATACATTTTAACCCTTTCACTGCACACTACCAAAACGGTTAACCCTTTCACTGCGGCGGCACACAGGTTAACTCTTTCACTGCCACACGACAGCCGGTTAACACTTTCACTGCCACACGACAGAAGGTTAACCCTTTACTATCACAACCGACGGTCGCCGTAATAGTAAAGGGTTAACCTTCTGTCGTGTGGCAGTGAAAGGGTTAAACGCTTTGGATAAAAGCGCTATATAATAAAGCAGTCCATTTACAACAAGCTATTAATTTCAGCCTGGTGAATAGAGCGTATCGCTGAACGACTGCAGTGAAAGACTGAACAGAAGACCCACTTGTCTAGAACTCGACAAGGTAATTAACTTGTAAGCTACAAAGCGCCGTCCGCCCTGGTTATTAAGAGTAAAAGCACTTATACAACCAAGCAAACAGCCAGCCACGGAGGCTCTTTACAGTCCGTTCATTTGGAATCTATTCTGTTATGTTACGTTTCTGTTATGGTGTGAAAGTGGCGATTTTTGTCGGGCTGACTGACTCATCAGTCGACAGTGTTCATCATTGTGGAGAAGTGAATCGGGGCAATCTGGCTGCAATGGTGGATCAAACTATAACACAGCCACGGTGTTATTTTGCGGTGGCGCACTGCCACCTGCTGGTTGTAATGGATATGTGCAGCTCAAGGAATACCGTGTTGATTTGATATAGTACATTTGTTTAATACTGTAAATTAGCCCATTAATAACTTGTGATTATAGCCTAAAATGTGGCACTAACTTCAGCAGGCTACGTACATCTTCCAAGCAACAAAGACTGTGTCTGAACAACCCCTCAGGTCTCTAAAACATCTCTCGTTAAATTAACTCACAAATGATAATAATAAGAAGAATGGACACATACTAGCCTGCAAGACTAACTAAATACAATTTTTATTTACAAATACCCAAGCCAGAAAAAGTACATAACCAGGGTCACTGGCCTCTTGAAGACTTGACAGCTGTATCTGTCTCTAGTATGTGGGGGCGACAGTGGTGGAGGTAGAGCAGTCGTCCCGGTTCGATTCCCGCTCCTCCCGGGCAGCGTGTCGATGTGTCCTTGAGCAAGACACTTAACCCCTAATTGCTCCCGATGAGCAGGTCGGCACCTTGCATGGTTGCCTCCGCCGTCTGTGTTTGAGTGAATGTGTGAGTGAATGGGTCAAATGTGAGGAACAAATTGTAAAGCGTTTTGGATAAAGCGCTATATAAAAAAAAACAGCCATTTACCATTTAGTATGTGTGTAAAGGTACAAGTGGATGTCACAGGGTACGGGTGGATTGGATTTTGGACACGACTGGCTTGATCAACCAACAAATGGACTCCAATCCGGCGGCCCCTTAATCCCCCAAAACAAAAAGAGATACCTGCTCAAAGCAGGCACTGATGTCAACGGCCTGTATTTCCTCCATACAAAAAAAACATAATTTTACATCAATATATATAAGTATATATATAAAAGAAAGTTTGATATTTCCCATTGTCCAGCATTGGGTCATTCTGGTGGAACACACCCCCCATGACATGATGATGATGTCATGACTTGAATCTATAGGTATATAGCAAAAAAGAAAATTCTAAAGGGTGGAGGACAGACGGTCGTTACGGCTGGTGTGCTGGTCCACACAGTGCCGTGAGGCGGTTCTGTCGAGAGAAACACAATGAGACAACAGGTAAGACACAACGTGACGTATTACACGTATATGTAAATACATACTTTTTTTGTATTTATTATTATAATTTTTTTATTCTATTTTTGGTCTTTCTGTATTTTTTCACCCATCCCAATTGAGTCGTTATGCTAATTCCCTTCCTGGTCGTTTCGCGCATTGCCCCACTACCACATGCCTCCTCCGATACATGTGGAGCCGCCAGCCGCCTCTTTTCACCCGACAGCGAGGAGTTTCACTGGGGGAACGTAACGTGTGAGGAGGTTCACCCCCCAGAACCCCTCCCTGCTGAACAGGCGCCCCGACTGACCACCAGTAGGAGTCGCAGTTTACAACGACCAGGACACACACCCCACCGGCTTCCCACGCGCTAATACTGCCAATTGTGTTAGTAGGGACGACTGACCAAGCCGGAGGTACCGCTTTCAGCTGGATTCGATCCCAGTCTCTGCGGTGGTAGGCGAGTGCTTAGTCCACTGCGCTACCCAGCCACACCTTACATACCAACTATTTTGCCTGTTTTATTCTCCACCCATCGATCATCCATAGCAACACTACTATCACCGACATCTAAGAAGGGAGACCCCCCCCCCCCCCCCCTTGAACGGCCCTTCTAAGGTTTCTCCCCTCCACATTGCCTGTGGTGCTAGGTTTTTCCTTACCTTCGCTGGGGTATGTCTGGGAGTGTTGCATTTATTTATTTTACATTTATTTTGGATTACATGGTGGGTTTTTTGTTCTTGATTTATTGTGATGTTTCTTCTTGACTTGTTTAAAGAAGACTTGTCCAGCCCATGAGGACATTAACTTGTGATTTCGGGCTTTACAAATACATTTGGCTGCAACAACTAATAGTCAACTAATACATTATAAAAATCATTGGCAACTATGTTTATAATCGATTAGTTGGGTCTGTGTTATGATGCACCTCCATGGCTTGTTCGTTGAAGCCATTTGATGTATAGCAAAGCCGGTTAACACTTAGTTTGTGTTTTTATTATTATTATTTAAGCCATTCAGCTCTTTTCAAACTGAAGCCTTGTTTAAAAAATTAATTGCACTCTTGGTGTATACCATACATTTACAAATGTGCAAGTTGTTTGAAAGAGCATTGTACAAATGGACAAGGAATAACATTTATTTATTTATTTTCCTCTATTCTGAACTAAATCCACACTGGCATTAATAATCTTCTAAAAATGGATGCTTCATGTATTACCGTAAATGTTATTATATGGGGGTTCGTGGACTAACGCAGATCTAATTGGGGTCCTCCTTGACGTGAATGTCTGGGGACGTCCGGTTTGATTTTATGTAAGGTGTTGCTGTTTAGGCTCAAGTGCAAAACTATTTAGCTAAAGAATAAATAAATCTTTTTGGCTAATAATGACTCAATACAAGTCAAGTTGGAAGAGATATTAATAACTGTACCTGGAGCAGCCGGATGCTCTTCAGGGCGTTCTCATCCAGCAACGACAGGTCAACTGAGTCCATCTGACTGGCCAACAGCTGGACACACTGCAAAACAACAACACAGCGGAGAGGCTTTTAGTCGGGCTGTTAAGACACTCAAACACATACAGTACACTCCCAAATATACACACAGATCAGTAGATGTAACACTCCAGTGAATAACAGGCTCTTATTAGGCTTCAATCACTGAACTCACCCCACCTTGATTTGGGACAGGCCTCTAATTCCTTTTCCACAAAAACCTTGCTCAGCAAAGAAATATTAAATTGTTTATATAAACCAGTATGAATATTACTTGTATGACATGTACACATCATTTAAATGAAATTAATTATTATTAACACTTCATTGCACCAGATCGGCAGATCCCCAGATGGCCGGTCAAATGAGGAAAAAGTGAATAAAGATGTTGGTGACACAGTGGTGGTCAATGGCAACCTTCTGGCAGGTTTACCGCTAATCCTCATGCACCTCCCACTTTATTAGGATGTAATACTAGCACATACCAAGTCCAAGTATGCCAAGTCTGCAATGCGGATTTTGTACAGAGAAAGTAAAAACGAACAGCAATTTATTTTTATAAAAACAGTTCTACATAGCTTCTGGTGACTTGGAAGAGGGATCTATAATCTCAGCCTCCAGGACAAAATCAATATTCTCCACGTGTTTTCCAGCTTTTCTAGGTCACACTGGGATCCCCAAGCCTAACCTAGTAAACGCTCACCTCTCCATTGGGATCCCCAAGCCTAACCTAGTAAACACTCACCTCTCCACTGGGATCCCCAAGCCTAACCTAGTAAACGCTCACCTCTCCACTGGGATCCCCAAGCCTAACCTAGTAAACGCTCACCTCTCCACTGGGACCTCCAAGCCTAACCTAGTAAACACTCACCTCTCCACTGGGATCCCCAAGCCTAACCTAGTAAACGCTCACCTCTCCACTGGGATCCCCAAGCCTAACCTAGTAAACACTCACCTCTCCATTGGGATCCCCAAGCCTAACCTAGTAAACGAATGCTCACCTCTCCACTGGGATCCGCAAGCCTAACCTAGTAAACACTCACCTCTCCACTGGGATCCCCAAGCCTAACCTAGTAAACGCTCACCTCTCCACTGGGATCCCCAAGCCTAACCTAGTAAACGCTCACCTCTCCACTGGGATCCCCAAGCCTAACCTAGTAAACGCTCACCTCTCCACTGGGATCCCCAAGCCTAACCTAGTAAACGCTCACCTCTCCACTGGGATCCCCAAGCCTAACCTAGTAAACGCTCACCTCTCCACTGGGATCCCCAAGCCTAACCTAGTAAACGCTCACCTCTCCACTGGGATCCCCAAGCCTAACCTAGTAAACGCTCACCTCTCCACTGGGATCTCCAAGCCTAACCTAGTAAACGCTCACCTCTCCATTGCCGACCGGCACGTTGATCACAATGTCGTCACTGCTGGCTGCAATGGGAGAGCCGTTGACTGACATGCTGTAGACCCTCTCTTTATGCTGGACGCTCCTCACTGCAGGGGTCCTGGGAAGCCTGAGAGAAGCAGAGAACTGTGAGCAGGCCAAAATCCACCCCTCAGTACTTGGAATCATTTGGGTTATGGATTGGTCATTTTAATATGCGTGAGTCAGACTTGAATACTAGGGATGGGAACCGTTCACATTTGAACCGATACCGGTACCCAACGGTACTTTAGTCTCTAAAAATGTAATCTACCTACCTCAGTTGTAATTTCTAAACTTAATATTTAATAAATAAATAATGTTTTATTATCATTTACATCTTACTGATGTAAAGCACTTTGAACTGCAATCCCCTGTATGAAAAGTGCTATACAAATAGTTATTATTTATTTAGAACAATATATATATATATATATATATATATATATATACACACATTACACAGTCACACACATTAAAAAAAGATGTTTAACAAATTAACTAAACATTTTAGACATCTATATATTTAAATACAAAATAAATAAAGGTATTGTATTTTACAAAATAACAAGTACCGGTATAAAACAAGGGTAAACAAACCACTCTAGCAGCAATTAACTATTCTGCTGATAAAAGAAATAGTCAAATACACATCTATATATTTAAATAACAAATAAATGAAAGTATTTTACAACAGATTACCGTAATTTTCGGACTATAAGCCGCGCCTTTTCCCCCCATTTTTCGACCCTGCGGTTTATATAACGGAGCGGCTTATATGTGACTCGACGTGACCAAACCCGAAAATGTTAAAATCGAAATATTGCTTTTTTGACTGCATTGAACTGTTATTTATCTGTTACCCTTATTTGCTAAACTTAATACAACTTGAAAATGAGTTAATTCTTGTTATTTGTCCAACAGTATTGTGTCCCAATGCTAATTACATAGGTAATTAAACATTAAAACACCTGTGGCTTATATATGTACACATCATTAAATTTAGCTGATGCGGCTTATATTCAGGTGCAGCTTATAGTGCGAAAATTACGGTAAACAAACAATCTAGCAGCAATGAACTACTCTGCTGCTGATTGAGTATTCTAGCAGTTCTTTTCGCTCCACACTCTGTGTTCCCCGCTTTGGCAGCGCCAGCACATAACAAAAGTGGAAGTTTGGAGATAGTGGTGTTTCAAGAGCAGAGGTGGAAAATGAGCTACACTTTCTAACAACCTGCCCAGTGTGCCCACTGTACCAAGGTATCGGAGACACGTATACTCCCCATGAATTGCAAACACCCAAAGAGAGTTTGAAAACATGTATTGTGCCGCTGACATTAACGTGCGGTTTCGTTTTGCGGCAAACAAAACGTGACGTCATCGGACTTTTTTTTCTCTTTCTCATTACCGACAGCGACAATAGGCACCGTTGGATCTCACGTGAATCGATACTCGGTAGTACCGACGTGTTTCGGTAGGTACCTTTAAAAGTACCAAATTCGGTACCCATCCCTATTGAATACAGTTAATTTTAATATGTGGGAGACTTGAATACAGTTCATTTTAATAATGTGTGCGAGACTTGAATACAGTTCAAGTTTCAAGTTTCTTTAATAGTTGTCATACAGAAGTACAGAATACTTTTATACAAAATGCTTCTTACTGTTACGCTCCAGAGACTGTGCAGTAAGAAGCATTTTGTATAAAAGTATTCTGTACGACAACTATTAAAGAAACTTGAACTTGAAACTTGAACTTCATTTTAATATGTGTGAGACTGGAATACAGTTCATTTGAATATTTGGGAGAATGGAATGCAGTTAATTTTATGGCATGAGAACGAAAGCCTTATGAGTCATGTAGAGCAGGGGTTCCCAAACTTTTCAGGCCAGGGCCCAGAAAATAAGGCGTCAGAGAGCCGCGGCCCAATGCACATCGTCTGGCTTTTTTTTTTTTTTTTTGCCAGGCGACCGATTTTTTAAGCCAAATATCACTTCAATCCTATTAAGTTAGTTCAAGTTAGTTATTCATTTATATGTGCTATTTATGAGAGGGCTAACTTGTTGCAAAATAATAATGATAATAATAATAGCCTCATTAAAATACTATTGTTGCTTCGGTTGTTTTCAGCGTTTTATGTGCATAATCTGTTATTTAGTTTGAAATGTTCGTTGAAATAAGTAGATTTTTCGTTTTTGTTTATTTATTAAGTTAATATAAAACCATATAGTCACATTTTAGAATACAATAGAATAGAATTTTAGAATACAACTAGAAACACTGTCCTGGCCTGCTTCTAAGTTCAGTGGCCTGACAAAAAAAGAAAAAAGAAAAAAAAAAAAATTTAAATCATCTCGCGGCCCACCCGTGGCTGCTCGCGGCCCACCTTTGGGTCGCGACCCCGACTTTGGGAACCACTGATGTAGAGTAACAGTGGGACACAGCGCTTTCACCACGAGAGACAGACTGCTGGGGAAGACAGTGGAGCTACCAGGTGAGCTACACAATAAGAAAACAGACACTTTCTGTAAACGCTTGTGGTGCTGAGCCAGAGGTTAAAGTGATGTTGAAATGAGGCGTGTAGGATGATGTAGGATGATGTAGGGTGCAGCCTCATAGTGTCGGCTGATGTAGGATGATGTAGGATGATGTAGGGTGCAGCCTCATAGTGTCGGCTGATGTAGGATGATGTAGGACGCAGCCTCATAGTGTCGGCTGATGTAGGATGCGAGTGTAAAAAGACACCCGCATGACATGTCGTCATGTAACTCGAGAACCGAGGCACGGATTTGGTCGAGTGAGGTGGCGTTGGAACGGCAACAAATAGATCTTTAATTCGGTAATGTATATGTTTTGCGGAAAAATGCAGCCCGAGTCGCTAGACGCTCGCAAAGTGCCGTGACTTTGTCACATTCCGCCCACGAATACGTGCCGGTGCAAGTTAAGAGGTTAAAAAAGGAACAACGTCATTTAAGACCAATTCTGATCCCTCTTTCAACCCCCCCCCCCCCCGTTCCATTTCCACAAACTGCCCAATAATGGGGCTGTAAATACTCCTTACCTGGGGTCAAAGCGAGGGGTGATGAGAGGAGTGGTTCCCATCAAGCGAGAGGAGTTGAGCGTATTATTCCGAGCAGGAGTCAGCAGAGGGGCCCTGCTGGATCTGAACAGACAGAGAGGTGCGTTAGTACTTAGTAGTACCAGGGACGGCTCCATCCATACAGACGACACAGATAGACACAGAGGTGTTAGTAGTACCAGGGACGGCTCCATCCATACAGACGACACAGAGGTGTGTTAGTAGTACCAGGGACGGCTCCATCCATACAGACGACACAGATAGACACAGAGGTGTGTTAGTAGTACCAGGGACGGCTCCATCCATACAGACGACACAGATAGACACAGAGGTGTGTTAGTAGTACCAGGGACGGCTCCATCCATACAGACGACACAGAGGTGTGTTAGTAGTACCAGGGACGGCTCCATCCATACAGACGACAGAGATAGGCAGCTGCACTAACTAGTTGAGCTAAAGCAAAGGGTCCGACGTTGACTGCAACTGACTAATCTATCATTTATACTTGTCAAGAGCCAATTGCGCAGTCTTCAGTATTGGCATTAATAAATCAGATGTCAGCATGCTAATATGTCATGTTCTACAGTAGGACTTACTACTATTATTTAAAAATGTTTGGACTTTATGGTGTTTGTTTTGTTCTTGATTATTGTGATGTTTCTTCTTGACTTGTTTAAAGAAGACGTGTCCGGCCCATGGGGATATTAACGTGTGTGTTGTCGGGCCTTACAAATAAATTTGATTTGATGATACCAAATAAAACAAGTCATTAGAATAATAGAAGTCTACGTTGCTGGTAGGGCTGAGCCCAAACATTTGGACCTTCGTTCGTTACGTTGGCATTCGAATTCATTCGGGGGAAAAAAAGAATCTATGCGTCTATTCATTCTGTTTAAACCAATGGGGTTTTTCTTCACAGTTGCAGATAAAGATTAGGCTACACTAATAAATTATAGTATTAAAAACTGATGAGTTATATTCATTAAAGAAAGTTGATTTAAAAGAAAAATACAAATTTAATCAGACAACTTTATTTAAAACGTTTTTTAGTTTATTTTTTATTAAAAATGAAGGTTTGAATGTCCGTTCGAAAAACCCTGACGAAGTTCGAATCCCAAAAACAGGCTTCGGGGACAGCCTTTGTTGCTGGAACGTTTAATTTAGAACGTATACAGTACGTGTGTGTGTGTGTGTGCTTGCGTGCCGAGGCTCGCTAAGCCTTTCTCCACGCATATTCATTTCTGGAGCATTTCTTTATCCACTCTGGTTGGATGGTGTATTGTACTTGTGCTGTATAATAACAATACATTGGAATCTAATCTCATTTTGAACAGTCGCAAATCGATTCCTGTTGTATGGATCGATTGAGTGCAATGCAGAACCTCTGCTGTTCGCCGTTTTCGCTTGTCCTGACAGCCTAGAATATGACACACCCACTGATGATGTCACAGTTCACAAGGAAAAACAAACTATTTTTCGGTTCCAACTGAGCACCGATTTTTCACGTTCCGAACCAATTATTCACGGTGTGAACGCCCAACGCACCGGCCGGTTTGAGATTACATTCGGGAACCAGCTCCAGCACGGAGCCCGGCCGGTGTGAAAGGCCTATCTGAGGTTTGGTTTTGATACTGTTTGGAGTTGACTGGGCAGTGAAGTCTAGTGGTGTGGCGTCTAGAGGGTAGGGATGTAAACGTATGTTTCCCATGTCAATAAAGCCCATTTGAATTTAATTGAAATTTAATTAACCACACGATAACAGTCTCTGTGATAACGCTGCACACCAATTACATTCGGGGGGAAAGACGACTCTGGAAAATAGGTGCTGGAGTTCTTCTGCCAGTCACCCTACCCTCAGTTAGACAGAGGTTAACAATGGAATCAAGGCACCCATGCAAAGAAAATCCCAAAGAAAATCCCATTCCTGCTGAACTCCCATACGAGTTTCTTATATTGGAGCTTGGTACCTGGCAACGGGGGTCTTCTGCTTGCCGACAGCCTTTGCCTTGTTCGACGTGGTAGGAGGCTTCCTAGATTTCCCCTGAAACAGGAAACACACAGACAGTTAAGACACGAAATAAACACTTCCGTTTAAGCCAGGGGTCAGCAACCTTTACTATCAAAAGAGCCATTTTCCCCCCTCCCACAAAATAAAATTCCTCTGGAGCCGCAAAACTAATTTACCGTTAAAATTAAGATAACAGTGTATAACATTTTATATATAGTTATCCCCAAGCATACCCCACATTTAGCATAAAACGCCTGACAATTGCATACCCAAAGTAATTTGCGATTTATTATACTTTATACTTATAGCACACCGTTTGTTGCATTAATGGAACTATAAAGCAACAAAAAAAAACATTTTGACTTTTTATTGTTGTTTTTACCTGTTATAACAAAGGAAAACCTCAAACTCTTATGAAGAGAAAAAAGACTGGCTGTGTAGACCTATTTTGAAATAAAACACAGAAGAGGAGAAAAAACACTGGCATCTGTAGACCTACTTTGAAATAAAACCCTGAACTATGCAGGTATATTTGAGTCTTTCCCTTATTTGTGGAACATTTATAAAATAAAAAAGTAGTCCACTTTGAAAAAATACTACCATGTGTAGACCTACTTTGAAATAAAACCCTGAACTATGCAGCTCTATTTGAGTCCTTCCTTTATTTGTGGAACATTTATAAAATAAAAAAGTAGTCCACTTTGAAAAAAATACTACCATGTGTAGACCTACTTTGAAATAAAACCCTGAACTATGCAGCTCTATTTGAGTCCTTCCTTTATTTGTGGAAAATCTATCAAATAAAAAGTAATTTTTTTGTTGTTTCTCACCACATATCCGGCATACAGGTAAGCCTGCATCGTTAGTCGTGAAAGCAAATTAATCTGACCACGCTGAATTAAACCCTCTATTTTCCTCAGACTTTCATTTTTTTGGATTTATCCATGGTTCTGTATCGTTAGTGGCTTAGCTTGGCATCACACTGCACTATCTCGCGTACGTGCACGCGTACTGAATAAACCACAAATGTACCTCTAATACCAGTATTAGTCTGACCACACCCCTCATCAGCTTACCTTCATAAGCAGGTGTGTGGTCACCTGCTCTCCTCCTTCTCGCTTTCACCACAAGGAAGAAGTGCCTCGGTAGATCCCCACACTTGACACCATGATGGAAGAAATTGGATTAGGAACAGCTTTGGGAAACAAGGATACGTTGACATCATATCTTTATTTTCTCTCTCACTATTTTTCGAGAAAATACGGCGATATTGTCTTCGTTCTGGAGTGTCTAGAAGATGATGATCATTCTAAAAACCCTCCACCGGTTTTCGTATTGGGAGCACGCCGCTGCATGCTTCTCAACTGCAGTTCCTTGCTGTGTTTGTTGGGGTGAAACCTGTCAGGCCACAGCTGAACTGTCGGACATGCCGCTGTTGTGAGGAGCGGTGCGTTCCAGGTTGGGTGAGTAGTGTTTGCTGGCGGGCTCCACTTGTCTGTTAGTGCTATGGGGGCTACTTGACAAAGTTTATGGAAACCGGCCCCAGGCTAGGGTCCTTTGTTCAGCCACCTAGGCGACAGAAGGCCTTGGTCTGGAGACCATTATAGTTTTAACTAGTGGGCCGCGACCATTGACACTGGTGATCCCTGTGTGTTCTGGACGAGTGGATTCTCTCTGTCACCGTGTTAAGGCCCCATCTTTCATATCCAAATGAGAGTATTCCTTCACGAGGGGATATGTGCATGTAATGTGCGATAGCGGCAGATTCATGTTCAAAGTCAGCTACACAGGCCAGTTGGTACTGTGCTGATTTCCGTCGGATGTGGTAAAGTCACCGTTGTGAAGCGGTGTTGACATCTTGTTTTCTCTTTTCTCTTAAAAAGTGAGGAGAGGTTCAGAACGGCGGCCTGTCTGGGTGAGTGTTATGTCATTGTTTACATGTTCATAGCTTACGGTTAGCCAGTCAGCTGTTAACTGCTGCGTTAGCCTGCTGGATCGCTGCATGGCCTGCTTAGGGCCTACCATTAGCCAGTCAGCTGTTAGCTGCGGGGCTAGCATGTCGTGGTCGCTAGGTAACGTTAGCTTGCTGCTATGGCCATGGCCTGGCGCGGGGTAGCTTAGCTTCTCGCGCGCCGCCGTGGGCTCGCTTCTGATCGTTAGCTTGATGCTATTCTGTTGAACGTGCTTTGATTTTAACATGTTTTACACTCTTGACCACGACGTCATCCTTGACAGGGGATGTTTTCGTCGACCCTGCCCTGAGCCAGGACGGCAAGGATTGCATCAACAAAGGGACCGTTGCGACGGGTAGAGCGGCGACGCTGCCCGGATCGAACAACACAGGACGGCTGTGTTTCTACGGTGTCTTGAGACTGCACTTCGCTGATCTGCGTTCCGGGTAGGAACGGGGTTGACCAGACCTCATAACACGTCTTCTGGTTTTACTTTGCTAAATGTATTGTGAATAACGGTGTTTTTCCCAAAACGTGTGTTGCTACAATGCATTTAGGATACGTTGCGGGTTATGTGTGAGCTGTTTTTGTCACTGGCAGTTAGCTTCTCCGTGCAAACGGGATGTAATGATCTGGTTGTTGTGTGAGAAACACGGCCGTGTACTCACAACTAAGGTAACTAACCTATGAAGCTATGCTTGGTGACAAGTGAGTAAGAGAATGTTCTTTCTCAGACTGTAATGACAATGAACAGTGTGTTCACACATTAACAGGTTTTCCTGTTTTAACTGGCCGTATTGAGGGTAAAATAGGAGGATTGTGTTTTTCCCCCCCGGTTCCCTGGGGACTTTATCACCTCCTATCAGACATGTTGTGCATTAATTGTGTCTTTTGTGTGGTAGGGATACGATGTAACTCTTAGCTTGATTGCTGAGGTTGTGCTAAATCTGCTGGAGAAACTTATTTCCTAAAGGGAAATTGGTTTGGTTGCTGTCATGTGTGCTTAGCAAGGCCTGTGGTCGATACTAATCAAGAATGATGTATTCTCTCATTGTGAAAAAAACGGCGTTCCTCTGTTGAGTGTTTTTGCCATTTTTTGTAGGTGATGATGGGTTGTGTGTGTCATGTGACCTACAACTGGGTTGTACTGGCCACAGAAGCACATGTGTATGTTGGACCGGGGTTCTTAGAGCCCTCTCTATTCTGTGTTTTTCCTTAGTAAAAATCAGATAGCAGGTTAGCTCATGCGCTGTGTGGAGCTGTGAAACGCTTCATGGAGCTGACTATGACTGTGTCATATTCTCTTTTTGTCGTTACGTCGTATCATGGGTGTGGGGTCGTAAAGGGGTGAACTGGTAACCTTCCTCTCCCCATTGTTCTGTCGGTCAGGGGTACACCCCCTGTCCTTCAAGGTTCCCGTCACGTGGCGGTTCGGCACGTTACGGGGGGGGGGGGGGGGGGGGGGGGGAGGGAGTTCCTGGTCCCACGGCCTGGTATATTGGGCGTGTGCACCGCAGGAATTCCCCCGCCATAGAGTACGTCACCGTGCGCGTCTCTGTTGGTAGGACTTCCGTGTGCTGTTCAGGTCCATGTGATGGATCTGTTTTCAGGGGGGGTGGTCAGGGCTCCTCCTCACCAAGCGCCTATTCAGGCCTTCTGTGAGTTCGGACTCCTTCTTCCATGTGAGGAAGCCTCCATCAGAGTACAGAGCCTTCCTCCTCAGATTGTCAAAGTGAGTGGACCCTCTAGAAGGGTCCTTTTCTATTGTATGTATATTCGATTCAATTCGTTTATTGAGTGTGTATGGGTTCAGTGCCTCTTCCCCGGAGGCCCTAAAACCAGTTTTTTTACATGGCTCAAGGTGCAATATATTCTTTTCAATCTGTACAGCTCGCGTGGGAAGTCTCTCTGGGGATCCCCGTCTCTTTCCTATGGGAGGGTGGTGGGATGTAAAAATGTGAACATTTTTTACCCCGGCTGTGTAGACTGGGATACATACTGTTGATGCTTCCTTCTTTCTATTCCAGAAGTGTTGGAGTTAGGGAGTGTCACACCCCTCTTGTCGTTCCCCTGGGCGCCTTGGGGATTCAATGACAGGTCTAAATAGCCTGTTCATTGATGGGGGTGTGTCCCAACGCACGTATAGTGCTAGCTCGCTGTAAACAGGCGATTGACTGGCACGCCTTGGTTGCTTGTGGTTGAAACAGCGTTTTTATAAAGCAACTGAGAGGGGGGTTTTTCCTCTTCCGACGACCACATCCCATGACCTGGGTGGGTTGTCGACGGATTCTCGTTCATGTCTGGGGGATGATGACGGGATGGATCTGAACATATGTGGTGGGGTCTCACGCCCTTGGGGTGGGCCACCAGGCGCGGTTCGTCCGAACGTCTGGGTGGCGCCTTCTTTTCATGTTAAGATCAACACGCATATCTGCCCTTCTCCTGGAGTAGGCATGTCGGCGTGGTTAGGGCACGGGACTGGTTCTGGTCACGCTGGTCCAGATCAGTTGAACCCGTTGTCCGCCGGGGATGCAGATCTGCTGTTCTGGTACCCTGAGGGACTTGGGCTTTTTTCAGGGGGAAAAATGCCAGGTCGGTCTGGGTGTCACAGGGTTAAGCGCTATGGAGACCCTGGTTGGGTATGTTTTTACTCAGCACTGTCGTCATGGCTTACAGCCATGCCATTCTGTACGCGCTCGATCTCGTCGGATCTCGGCCGCTACACAGGTTGGTCCTGGTTAGTACTTGGTTGGGAGACCACCGGGGAATACCAGGTACGGTGTGCTTAGGGGCTGGTTCTCCATTATTTTTCGCTCCTCTCTCACGCATGGCGAAGAGGGGCCTGTGGGGGTGGTTTTTTGACCTCCTCTGGTGACCCTGTGCTTCCCGTACCGCCAGGCCCGGTCCGAAGTGATGTTTGCGACCCGTAGGCCTGGGTTAACCCTTTTTGGAAACTGAAACACTTGTACTGCGGTATAGCTGGTGTATACCCGCAGGTGTGTTTTGGAGTTTTTTCTTGAGGGGTTATAGGAACAACCACCGCATTGGGTAACACCGAGGTGGTTGATTCCCTGGTGTGTTGGAGCAGTGTCAACTCCCGGGTTCACCGTTTGAGGGTGCCCCTGCACGTTCATGACGTCTGCCAATCGTGTCAGCCTTCTCTGCCTCGACCCCTCTGGGTGGGGGTTTTTAAATGGAGGCTTGGTCATGCAACACCGCCAGCTTACGCTCCTTCCGCCGGGGCGGCTGTGTTCAGCTGTCCCCTCTGGCGCCTGTCTCGTCCGCAGTCTCCAGGCTAGGGTTAACAGCCTGTTGCCTGGTTTTTCCCCGGTGCGCTGCCTGCTTCCGTTGGTTAACCTTTTTTGTGTGCTTACGGCCATGCTGACTGTCTGTTCTGCAGGGTTAGTGTGCCAGGCGGTGTACTGTTGGGGGGACGGGGCCCGCTCGGCTTACGGCCATACCGACCTGAACACGCCCGATCTCGTCCGATCTCGGAAGCTAAGCAGGTTCTGGCCTGGTTAGTACTTGGTTGGGATACCGCCTGGGATTACCAGGTGCAGTGACTGGGGGGCCTTTGTCCGAATACGCTGGCGATGTGGGGGGCGGGGCACTACGTGCCCACCTGGTGGGGTCTTGATGCTGGCATCATGGACTTCTCCGGGCCCCCATTCCAGGGAGTCCAGTCCTTTTGGTGGGTCTGGGTCTTCCTTCGCGCTCCGCTGCTACGGCCTTGCCACGGGGTTGGGTTTGTCCTTGACCCCGTGATTCTGGGGGCAGTAACGAGGTTGTTCCTCCGTTCGTTCCCGGGTGGCATGCGGGTTGTGCGTGTGTGTAGTCGTGGGGTCAAGCCACGGTCTGCTCACCCTGTGCGTTAAGTTGCTTGAGTGCCTCTTCGCACGGTCGGGTCCGTCGCCTTCCCGTGAAGCCTCTAATAGGGGGGATACCCTCCATTAGGGGGGGTCGGGGGGGCTCGGCCCTCCCTGTTCTGATGGTTTTGGGGGGCTGTCAGCGGGGTGTATTTGTCAGCCAGTGGCTCCGCTTGGCCTCCCTTGTGCAATGTGATGCCAAGCTAAGCCACTAACGATACAGAACGATAGGTTATGACTATAACCAAGTTCTGTTAGTTAGGGGCGATGCTTGGCATCAGACGGCCGCTGCAGCCCTTGACCTCACCTTGTGGTGAAAGCTTGGGAAGGAGGAGAGCAGGTGACCACACACCTGCTTATGAAGGTAAGCTGATGAGGGGTGTGGTCAGACTAATACTGGTATTAGAGGTACATTTGTGGTTTATTCAGTACGCGTGCACGTACGCGAGATAGTGCAGTGTGATGCCAAGCATCGCCCCTAACTAACAGAACTTGGTTATAGTCATAACCTATCGTTAGCTTACTGGGGGGTCGGAAACTCAAGATTAAGCCAGGGTGTGACGTACTGTATATTTTAGTTGACAAAATATTTTTTCATTTCAGTGTCACAGTATGACATCGATCTCCAAAATAAGAACAAAAAAAAAGTAAAACAAAAAAAAAGTAAAAATGTTTTTTTAAACCAGGGAGCCACCGCTGATTGGCTAAAGAGCCGCAGGTTGCAGACCCCTGGTTTAAGCTAAAGGATGCTGTGAGTCAGCAGATACCATGGCCTCCTTCCTTGTGACCGACACATGTGATGTAATGTTGGGTCAGAATGCCGGTGCTTATTGAAAACAACTACCTTCTTCACTGTGCTCTGGTCCCCCATGTTCTCCTCATCCTCGGAACCCGTCTTGGCTGTGGCCCGTTTCTTTGATGCTGCAGGAGGAAGGGGACGGAAAGTTCATCAGCGGTGTATGAGAAAGCATTAGGGTCAAAGCATTAACAGGAGCCACGTGGTTGTTGCATGCAAGTAGGCGGGGGGGGGGGGCGGAGACAAAAACAATACTGGGAGAATAGCAAACCAGCTTGTAGGGCTGCCAAAACGTCCGGACCTTCGTTAGTTACGTTGGCATTCGAATTTTTATTTTTAGTTTAAAAAATAATAATTACAATTTTTTTTAAAGGGGAACTATCTTATAATAAATTGCCTTTTTCAGTGTTTAGCATTGTTTCCTAGCTATGTGGACTTATATTAATATGATCTATGTCTCTAATTCTCATATTGGCGCATTCTTCCAATTCTCCTCACTTTCACCCTCACTGAACTGAGTCATCTGATAATGTGCTGATTTGTGATGTCAGAGAGACACCGCTGCATGATAATCAGCTGAGTTTCCACACAGTTCCCACCGTGGTTTAGGTGCCCAGATCTTGAGGTAGAAAAATGCTGTTTTTGAGGACTTGATTAGAAATACAAAACAATGAATTAAAAAAAATTAAAAATTACAGAGGTGTTCCATAAACTCACAGGAATTGTGTAAAAGTGCCCAAATAGTGAAAGAAATAGTAAAATAGTTCCCCTTTAAATGTATGTGTTTATTCATTCTGTTTAAACCAATGGGGTTTTTCTTCACAGTTGCAGATAAAGATTAGGCTACACTAATATTATAGTATTAAAAAAAATTATGATGAGTTATATTTATTAAAGAAAGTTGATTTAATAAAAAAAAAATACTAATTTAAATCAGATTAATCACTTTATTCAAATTGAGGATTTTGTTTGAAGGTTTTTTATTTAAATAAAAGCCTTACCTGCTTGTGACTTCAAAAAGGTTGAAATATAGTCCAAACTCATTTCAATCGATTGGACTACATCGTGACACGACATATGGTCACACCCCTAGTAGTGTGTGTGTGTGTGTGGTAGGGCTGTCCCCGACTAAGGATTTGGATGGTCGACTATGATTGGCCAAAATGTGCCATTAGTCGACTAGTGGCAGACAAAAAAAAAGTATAATATTTTTATTTTTTATCATTCCATTTGGGCTGTGGGGGGTGCTTAATGTCTGAAGGAGTCAACTGAAGGCTTCTTGTCCTCTGCAAAAGCATGCAATTGGTCCACTGATGGATACATCTTGATATTTGTCTAGTCTAGTGTGTTCATTAGATGGGTGAAATCCTCTTTCAGTGCCTCTGTGCCTGTTTTTGTAGGCAGTTAGCCTCTGGTATGCGTGCCATTAGTGTTAGCCACGCTTCTAGGCCTCTTTTCTTTTGGAAAGAATGATTTAAAAAATATATATACATTTTTATATATATATATTCGACTAATCGACTAATAGGGGTCAGCCCTAGTGTGTGGTAAGGTTATTCAACGTTCTGACGTTAATAGGGACCAGTAATCGGAAACACAGAAGTTTGTGTTGACTTAGGCGTCGGTTACACCTAGGGTGTTTTCATTTAGTTTTCAAGATGAGTTTCGCTTTCCAGAGCGCAACATAGTGACAGTTTGTGTTGACTTACTCTTTTGGACTGTTATAGGAGGCATCATGAGAACCTCTGCCAGGACACTTTCCACCGTGGCAGCATCTTCTTCCCTCTGTAAACAAGACAAACAGGAGGGCAGAACGACATGACACACAGAGTGACCCAGTTTTATAAATACTAGTTCCTGATTATATGCCTAATATAATATAGAAATGTAACAGATGATGGATAAATAAATAGTGACCATTCTGAAGACTTTACATGCATGGTTTGTATGTTATTCTGAATCGGGATACATGTCTTGTGCAGCACAGTATGAGACATTATGGTACAGTATGAGACATTATGGTACAGCACAGTATGAGACATTATGGTACAGCACAGTATGAGACATTATGGTGCAGCACAGTATTTACTGCAATTTAAGGCCTCAGTATGAGTTTAAGACGTGAACATGGTCATGTTTGTTGAATAAAAAAAAAAGTTAAAAAAAAATCTTCGGAAAATCACGTGATCGGCCCCGATCCCGATCACGTGATCGGATCGGGACATCCCTAATTATGGTGCAGCACATTATGAGACATTATGGTGCAGCATAGTATGAGACATTATGGAAAACATAATAGATGTTACGGCAACTCACCTGGACTTTATCTTCTGGTGACATGATGGGGTGCTCTGACCCTAAAGAGAAACAGAGGGGTTATTTAATTTTACCTTAATCTGATGACTGTCTTGAATGATCATGCAGTCGGGATGGTTAGAGGCTTATGTGTGTGTGTCGTCCACTTACTGTAATGCTCCAGCCAGTTCATTGTCCTGACTGCCTTGGGAAGCTTGATGAGAGCCATGTTGTAAGCGTTGTCTGCATCTTTCAGTAGCTGGTTTTTCCTCTCCACCAGCGTCTTGCACACAGTTTTCACTGTGGAAAAAAGAATCCGCCAGTGATTGACTGGAAACTGCCGAACCCTGAGCCAACGTGTGATATCCCAATATACATTTACTGGCAATGGTGGCTTTTATCTGGGTTGTTATATGGAGAGTAATGTAATTGGTTGAGGATTACACGGTACATTTTCAGTATATACACAGTATCTGACCAACATACCTTCGAGGTCGAAATCTTGAAGGAAAGCATCTAGCTTGGCCGTCTTGGTTTTGTTTAGGTGTTGTTTGGAAACTTTGGATGTCTTTTTCCTGGGAGCCATGGCTGTATGGGTGGTTGACAGAAAAAATATGATTATTTGGCTAACAGGAGGCACCACACTAAGCTACCTTAACATTGATGTGACTTACTAGAAGAAAGTAGACTTTAATATTGGCTAGCGTTACTACACCTTACAAGCCAGGGCGCACTGTGATGGCCCTAGCACACGAATGAACACGGACGGGCGGCTGCCGCTTCACTTCCGCTCCCATGTTAACGGACGCTACTGTGCACACTGGCCGCAAGCGGGAGCGCGGCTCCCGGGCGGCAAGCTATCTTTTCCGCTTCACGGCCCGAACTCACTGCTCACGAACGAATTTCACGTGCGGCTCCCTCGTGAAATCGCGCGCCTGGTCAGGCACACTGGACCTACGACTTGAGCGTGCGGAAGCGCACCGAGGAAGGCATATTTACATTGGGACAGCTGTAAATGCCTAGTCTATATGCGAAGTCAGTCATTTTAGAATGATGATCAGTGTGACTGTACTCCTGAAAGAGCAGCGTGTAGCCCCAGCAGCAGCAAGAGCTTATTATTATTATTATTATTATTATTATTATTATTATTATGCAACATTGTAATAGTTATAGGTATAAACAAACATACAGACAAACATTCAAGGCGTTTATTTGCAGATACAGACACAGCTGGTTGAACAACATCTATATCTGTGGTAATAATGCAGATATTCAATTGTATTTCTGTGACAATGCGCGTGGCGCGCCGCCTCAAATAGGATCGAGGCGAAAAAATAGCTTGCCGCTCGCGAGCCACTCGGGAGGCGCGCTCCCGCTCGCGGCCAGTGTGCCTACTATCGTCCGTTAACATGGGAGCGGAAGTGAAGAGGCAGCCGCCCGTCCGTCCGTCCGTGTTCGTTCGTGAGCAGTGAGTTCGGGCCATCGGATTCGAGGCGGCGCGGGAGGCGTGCGCCACGCGATTGATTGATTGGAAATTGTATTAACAGATTGCAGAATGGGTACAATACAGTACAGCTCTCTCTTTTTCTCTCTCTTTATTCTCCCTGCCTTTCTTTCTTTCTCTCTCTCCAGTCTCTTTCTCCCCCTCTCTTTCTTTCTCTCGTTTTCTCTCTAGAGAGAGAGAGGGGGAGAGAGCGCTCGTGCTGCTGCTGGTTCTATCAGGGCTCCGCGCTGCAGCACGCTCAGAGAAGTCGCGATCCCGCTAGGAACCTGTGCGTGAAATTCGTGCGCGTTCAATATGCCCGTCCCGTGCAGGTAGAGGCCCCCCTGGTGTCCTGGGTTGTTGACTATCTGACGGGCAGACCACAGTATGTGCGCCTACGGAGCCGTGTGTCAGACAGACTGGTCAGCAACACCGTCTCTACACCAATGACTTCCACTATCGTTCAGAGTCCTGCCACCTTCAGAAGTTTTCTGATGACTCTGCGATAGATAGTGGGATGTATAAAGGACGGTGATGAGAGGGAATACCGGGAACTGGTAGTGGACTTCATCACATGGTGCGATAAAAACCACCTGCAGCTAAATGTGGCGAAGACCAGGGAACTGGTTGTGGAGCTGGGGAAGATGAGGAGGAGTGCACCTGTGTGACCCCCGTTTCCATCAGGGGAGTCGATGTGGACATGGTTGAGGATTACAAATACCTCGGTGTGCACATCGACAACAAACTGAACGGGTCAAAACACGCAGAGGGACTCTACAAGAAGGGCCAGAGCCGACTCTACTTCCTCAGACGGCTGAGATCCTTCAACGTCTGTACAAGGATGTTGAGGATGTTCTACGAGTTGGTGGTGGTGGGCGCCTTCTTGTACGCTGCCTGTGACCTGCTGGGGCAGGGGTCTGAGAGCGGGGGACACAAACAGGCTGGATAGGCTGGTCAGGAAGGCCAGTAACGTGGTTGGGGTGGAGCTGGTCTCTCTAGCGATGGTGGCAGAGAGGAGCAGCCTTGCTAAGCTCCATGCCATCAGGGACAACCCCTCCCACCCACTACACACAGACTTGGCTGACAGGAGGAGCATGTTCAATGCTAGACTAACACTCCCAAGATGTAGCACTGAACGGCACATGAATTCCTTCATTCCAACAGCCATCAGACTTTACAATGCATCACTGTGCCTCACTGAGCACAGAGTGACAGTTACCATCTTCCTGGAATTCTACTTTTAAAACAACACTGTTCAATATTACACTGTAGACTTCTGTATATTTTATACTAGAATGTATACACATAACATAGGAAATGTGAATCCCGGTCCATACTCTGTTAATATTAGTATCTTGATTGATTGAAAACTTTATTAACAGATTGCAGAATGGGTACAGTACAGTTCAATACATACAATTGTTAAGGGGATGCAGACCAGAGAAAGACTTTAGTCTTATTCTTAAGGCCTATTTTATTCTTATGCAATTTGTTTTGTTATTCTTATTCGTGACGTTGTTCGGTCTAAATGTTTACTGTGAGCGATTTGTAGTGTCAATCAAATTTCCCTCGGGATGATTAAAGTATTTCTATTCTATATAAGGGTGCTGGTTAGCTAGCAACTGCAACGTTAGCTAACGTCACGTAAAATATTTGGCTATAACGTTAGCTTCCCTTTCGATTCCATTCACTCCACCGATGCATGCAATGGAAATGGAAACGCTATGCGCTAATATTACAATGTTTTATGTAACATTACACTCAAAACAAAACGACTAGACAACGTTTAATCGTGTGCCTTTACCTGGTGATTAGCTGTGTTGTTTAGCAGCTAGCTCTCTGTTCTCTCTCCCTCCACAACAACAAAGCAGCTTCTTTTCAAATCTCCGCGCAGCCGCAGAGGAGGAGCCGAGAGAACTGATCACCCAATGACGACGCTGTTCTACGTCACTCCAGTAGGGTAAATCTGCAGTGCCGCAGACCGGGGCGCGTCTGTGAATGAATGAATGAATGAATGAAAACTTTATTTAACAGATTGCAGAATGGGTACAATACAGTGTTAAGGGGATGCAGACCAGAGAAAGACGTTTGTCTTGTTTACATCAGGGTCCCCCGTTTTCAATTCATAGTGTAAGTACCTATTTCGCTATTTTGGACATTAGGTCCTATTTTCCGTATGTTACTTTATGTTTCTAGTGTCCTATATACTTTGTTTCTCGCATGCGCAGTAGTGCACCGCACAGTACAGGCCCCGGTCTGCGGCACTGCAGATTTAACCTACTCCTTCGCTCAGCTACAAGGTTAATTTCGACCAACCAGAAACCAAACGTCAATAATGACGTCAGGAGACCGGAACTTGAGTACAACAACAGCAGCAGCATGGCAGCAATATTATACACCCATGATGTAAACAGGAAGGGTTTTGAAGGGTTAAAGTAGGGTAACAACTGCATTTTTTGGTTGAGCGTTTTGCCTTGCTTATCGAAGGAGCCGTTAAACCTGTGTGCATCCACATGAGGGGACCCTGATGTAAACAAGACGAAAGTCTTTCTCTGGTCTGCATCCCCTTAACAATTGTATGTATTGAGCTGTACTGTACTGTACCCATTCTGCAATCTGTTAATAACGTTTTCAATCAATCAACTTGTTCTCATGGCTGGAAACTAACTGATGCCTGAATGTCATTTGCGATGTCCAAGCCAGCACTATTATTATCCCTCCAGCAAGTACTGAGGAAATGCTTTCAGTGTGTGGAGAACAACCAGAAATTATGGAATTCTGCGTTGACAGAATGCACCCCTTTGGTGGTGTCTCTTGGCAATTTAGCACAGCAGCTGAGGGCTCTCTCCAATGTCCAGATCTCCAACACCCCTCTGAGGTCTTTCCCTGACCTGCAAGAGCGTCTGCACTTCAAGCTCACACAAGCAGTGGATACCGTCTTGGTGAAACTCGAGGAGAAAATGTAAGTGTAACGCAATGCAATTATTGTACATCATGTAATATATACCGGTAGTTATCAACTGTGCTGCCTCTCTAGCCAAGTCCTGCATCACAATTTACAGAACTACACCTTAGGGTAACAGCTCTGTATATTTGCATATCATATGTCACAAATGTAACAGTACTATATACCTGTATGTCATGTAAGTCCCTATGCCATAAATGTCATGATGTCATGTATGTTGTGTATGTCATAAATGTCTATGAATTGAAAATGGGGGACCCTGATATAAACAAGACAAGCCGTACTGTATTGTACCCATTCTGGAATCTGTTAAATAAAGTTGTCATTCATTCATGTTTAACAGTGTAGGCCTACTGTATATTTGCCTTATCGTGTATGTCACAAATGTAACGGTACTGTATATCTGTGTATGTCAGATATATGCAATCTGTTAATAAAGTTTTCAATCAATCAATCACACTATCCCCTGAAACCAAAAAGACTGACTTTGTGGTCTCTCTCTCTCTCTCTCTCTCTCTCTCTCTCTCTCTCTCTCTCTCTCTCTCTCTCTCTCAGGTCTTGTCTCCAGTCTGTGCGAGATGCTGTCAGTAACCAGGTGTTTGGAGCCTTCCAGCTGTATGATCAGAACGTGGACAGTCTGGACATGCCCACCTGCACCGAGAGGTCTGCCACGTTCCCCTCAGTCGCTGACATGTTGGCGTGGCTTCAGGACGCAGAGCGCCACTATCGCCGTCAGTATCCTTTCTGTTAAGAGTCTCAGGAGGGACATGAAAAAGCTGCATGAGCTTAGGGCTGGGCGATAAAATGATAATTATTGCGATATATTTTAATAATCGATAATAAAAAGAATACCGATATTATAATTATTTGTATTGTGACCTGCGACAGGGCAGCTTTAAAACCGGAGACAGTGGACAGACTTGTCTTTCTTGCCTGCAACTTAAAGTAATGGCTTTGCTTGTCCAAATGACAATACTGACAAAATTGAGATGTCTTTTTCTCTTTACTTTGTTTGCTTTCTAATTTAAAATACAGTTTGAAACCGTCTGTACACAGTAGGCTATGTGTGCTAGCAGAGCTAGGCTCCAGTCGTGAGTCATCATGGTGCACATGTGCGGTGGTTTGTCCACCAAAAAAGTGCCAAAAGATCGAAAAGAAACTAGCAGAGCCAGAACTGTTCAACTCCCCTGGAGCCACAGCGAGCAGAGAAGCCGGTTTACTTTCGCTTTCAAACCAGCTGCAGCCAGAGAACTGGAGTGTGAGGGGCTCTAACACTAAAGATGGCGGCAATGACAAAGAATTGCTGCAAAATAAACATACATCTGTAGAAATCGTCGGAAAGGAGAGACGCACAATTTCTATCTTGCGACAACACCAAGTAGTGTGTAATTTATTATTCTTTTGGCACAAGTGACAGCTGTCAGATCTATGCCGTGCTAAACTCTGACAGCTCCTCGTCACCAAACATTTTATCAATGACATTCCACCAGCGCGTCTTCTCTAAGCCCAACCCCCAAAACCAACCTCATTAAAGTGACAGTGCCCCATCAATACATCAAAACAATCTAATGGTGAATTATGTCCATAGCACCCACTACACATCTGTTGTTTAAATAATAATAATAAAAATATAGATAATTATCGATATCGAACGATATGAAAAATGTTATTGTGATAAACATTTTGGCCATATCACCCAGCCCTACGTGAGCTGATGTTGGTCCATGTGGAACATCGCTATGTCCCAGAGGAAGTATTTTGGAATAGGTGGTTCCATGGGTGGCCAGGGTCAATGGCTGATCCTTCCTGCCCCTCATCCTAGTGTAACTGAGTGGATTTGAACCTGTGTCCATAGGATCCACAGGCGGTCGCACTAACTAGCTGAGCTAAAGGGTCCGACCGTTAGCAGTAGTTTACAGTCGTGCTCCCCCCGAGAAGTGTGTCGTCCTTTCGTCCACGTGCGCACTTTCCCAGAGGTTAAGGCACTGAGATCCCACCCTCATTGCTACGTGAACCTGGATACAGATTCACAGGGCAGTGAGATCCCACCGCTGTCACCAATGTAACCGAGTTGATTTGAACCCGGGCCGGTACCATAGGGCTCCACAGGTGGCCGCACTAACCAGCTGAGCTAAAGGGTTAGACCCGTTAGGAGGTGCTGGTTGACTGCGACTGACTCTTTAGTAGTTTACACTAGTAATACTCTTAATAGTATTTCATCACACGCAGTCTTGACTGTGCAGTTGCAGTTGACTGCCCGACAATTCTTTGGCCAGCTGCATGTAGACCTCGCAGAGGCCGTCGGCACTACCCTCTGCGCTACCCTCTGCGCTACCCTCGGCGAAGTATCCACTTTCACATTTGAGCATAAAACAAGCTTAAGGATGAGAATGAGATGAGGATTATTTCTTGCCCATTTGTGTGGTTGTGTGTGTATTAGGGATGCACCGAATGGGAAATTCTTGGCCGAAACCGATACCGAAAATAGAAAACAGTTGGCCGAAAACCGAATGCCGAAAGGCCGAAAATTATTCATAGAATAGAATTTTTTTTTACCAATGTTGTGGAACATTATGATTATGGAAAAATATATGATTATGGCAAAACTTAACTTAAATAATAAATAATCACTATTATGGGTCCATAAAACATTTATTCAGCACTTCTGAATGCATACAGCACATTAATTCCATCTTTTCTCTGGCTGCCGCGGCGGACATCTGTGCTCTACTGAGCGCACCTTTCTAGTCCCCAGTTGAATGTGCTCTCTTGACTCGGCACAGTAGACGCGCGACGTGTATGCTCGAGAAAGATTATATTATCAACGACAGACAGCGTCAATGTGAGAAACACTACCCCCCCCCCCTCTCGCTCTGAAGAATATGCATATTAGATCACTCAGTGATTAACCGCGACGGGCATATAGTAAATAAGGATGTTAAACACGCATTTATTGGATGCGTTGCGCGCAGAGTTTACATAGAAACAGCGCGACTCCCGACAGCGCGACATCATCACAACAACACGCGTTAGGTTACAGGTTGTTTCTGTTTCGGTATTATATTTTCTGTGAAAAAAACTCTTTCGGCCAAAAGCCGAAAGGCAATTTTTTGCCATTTTCGGCCGAAAACTTTCGGTAGCCGAAATTTCGGTGCATCCCTAGTGTGTATAGTATGTAGGGCTGTCCCCGACTAAGGATTTGGATAGTCGACTATGATTGGCCAAAATGTGCCGTTAGTCGACTATTAGTAGACCAAAAAAAAAGTATTATATATATATATATATATATATATATATATATATATTTTTTTTTTTATCATTCCATTTGGGCTGTGGGGGTGCTTAATGTCTGAAGGAGTCGACTGAAGGCTTCTTGTCCTCTGCAAAAGCATGCAATTGGTCCACTGATGGATGCATCTTGATACTTGTCTAGTCTAGTGTGTTCATTAGATGGGTTTAAAATCCTCTTTCAGTGCCTCTGTGCCTGTTTTTGTAGGCAGTTAGCCTCTGGTATGTGTGCCATTAGCGTTAGCCACGCTTCCAGGCCTCTTTTCTTTTGGAAAGAATGATAAAAAAAAATAATAATAATAATCTTTTATAAAAAATATTTTTTTATTATTATTATATTCGCATTATTATTCGCATATTGGCAGTCGACTACGGCTCCTTTCGACCGATTAGTCGACTAATAGGGGTCAGCCCTAATACTATGATATTACTATCATATGGCATCCAAATGTCCTCACAAGCACAGAACCTGGAAAACTGGACTTCAGTATGACATTTTATTTTTTTTAATTAGGGTTAAGTACGTAGTGGTGATGTTTAACGTCGGGTGTTATGGATTAAATGTAAGGCGTGTGACTGTGTGTGCGTTGATGGATGGAGGGAGGGAGGAGGGAAAGCAAGGGAGAGGATTTTTGTTTTCCTCAACTATGTGTTCAGATTTGTGAGGAGGAAAGCTCTGTTGCAAACCCTGAGGCCTGGTGACCTCAGCCTTCTGGAGTCCGCTCCCAAGAGATGGGAGTCCCTGGACTCACCCAGTGAAGAGGAGGGGGTCTCAGGTAAGATATGGGGGGGGGCTCACCCAGTGAAGAGGGGGGGGTCTCAGGTAAGAGATGGGGGGGGGGGGCTCACCCAGTGAAGAGGGGGGTGTCTCAGGTAAGAGATGGGGGGGGGGGGGGGGGCTCACCCAGTGAAGAGGAGGGTCTCTCAGGTAAGAGATGGGGGGGGGGGCTCACCCAGTGAAGAGGAGGGTCTCTCGGGTAAGAGATGGGGGGGGGGGGGGCTCACCCAGTGAAGAGGAGGGTCTCAGGTAAGAGATGGGGGGGGGGCTCACCCAGTGAAGAGGGTCTCTCAGGTAAGAGATGGGGGGGGGGGGGCTCACCCAGTGAAGAGGAGGGTCTCTCAGGTAAGAGATGGGGGGGGGGGGGCTCACCCAGTGAAGAGGAGGGTCTCTCAGGTAAGAGATGGGGGGGGGGGCTCACCCAGTGAAGAGGAGGGTCTCTCAGGTAAGAGATGGGGGGGGGGGGGGCTCACCCAGTGAAGAGGAGGGTCTCTCAGGTAAGAGATGGGGGGGGGGGGCTCACCCAGTGAAGAGGAGGGTCTCTCAGGTAAGAGATGGGGGGGGGGGCTCACCCAGTGAAGAGGAGGGTCTCTCAGGTAAGAGATGGGGGGGGGGGGGGCTCACCCAGTGAAGAGGAGGGTCTCTCAGGTAAGAGATGGGGGGGGGGGGGGCTCACCCAGTGAAGAGGAGGGTCTCTCAGGTAAGAGATGGGGGGGGGGGGGGGGGGGGGCTCACCCAGTGAAGAGGAGGGTCTCTCAGGTAAGAGATGGGGGGGGGGGCTCACCCAGTGAAGAGGAGGGTCTCTCAGGTAAGAGATGGGGGGGGGGGGGGGGGGCTCACCCAGTGAAGAGGAGGGTCTCAGGTAAGAGATGGGGGGGGGGGGGCTCACCCAGTGAAGAGGAGGGTCTCTCAGGTAAGAGATGGGGGGGGGGGCTCACCCAGTGAAGAGGAGGGTCTCTCAGGTAAGAGATGGGGGGGGGGGGGGGGGGCTCACCCAGTGAAGAGGAGGGTCTCTCAGGTAAGAGATGGGGGGGGGGGGCTCACCCAGTGAAGAGGAGGGTCTCTCAGGTAAGAGATGGGGGGGGGGGGGGGCTCACCCAGTGAAGAGGGTGTCTCAGGTAAGATGTCATCATATATCATGAATCAGTATTAAAAAGAAGAAGGGGGGGAAAAAAGACCAATGGTCCCATCCTCAAAAACACCAATAACTTCAAAGTCGGGCAGGAAGTTTACTTTATCATCCACTAACCACACGGTAGCTTTTAAAATTCACAAATAAAAAAAACTAAAATGTTTAAACGTACCAGAGCGTCCTCGTGCTGGAAGAACACAATTTAATGCACGCTCTTCTGGGATCTCTTTTCTCCTATTGTGCTCTTCCGCCGATTCCATCAACTAGTGGTCAAAAGCCTTTGGATACCTTTTTAACACTTTCAGTGCCCAGCAGGGGGCGCACATTTAGTGCTTGAATGCCCACCATCCACTTCAATGTTAGCATTAATATCGCCTAATCTATGTTTTAAATTATGGCTATGTGTCTAATCTGCCCGTCGCTTATCAATGACTCATTTCCAGTCAACATTGTCGAAGCGGATTGTTTTTTTATCGGTTCATTTCCGTTTTATAGCATTTTGAAAAGCCCTTGTTTTCAAGAAAAAAAAATATTCCATGATAATCGCCCTGTACTGTAATATTCTAGAATGTTGTCATTTTTCGGCCTATTTATGAATCGTTTTCAAATAAACGCTAGATTATCGATAGTATATGTGTACGCGTGCACGCTGGTGCCGCGAGCTGAAAATCGATTCTCTCAGTTCCTGATCGCTCTTACAGTCAAACAGCCATATCACATATAGGGGAAAAGCTTATATCTCCGTGAAAACGGGTCTGATTATCCTAAGACTGGTAAAATAGATTCCTTACCTGAGATCAGATGGTATCCAAATGGATTATTCCAATTCCTGATCGCCATTCCAAAAATCTATCCTTTTATTGATCCAACGCGTATACTGTAAAACACATATTACACGCTGTGCTGAGGGTCCAGAATGAATCTGATCGGCTCCGGTTACATGCGTGAGAAGTAAAATGTGGATTCCAGAGTTTTTTTTTCTCATCCATTTTCATTGAGTCCAATCCAAAAGGGTGCATTACCATCTGGGAGACGATAGGGGGCGCTTTTTTCACATCTGAGCACCTGGCGGGGCAGGTTTACCAACGGTAGACTCGGTTGATGAAATATGAATTCAGATCGCTAATAAAAAAAATAAAACGAGAATTCTCGTGATGGGCATTCAGGGGGCAGGGGTGATAACCCGAGATATCTCGTGATGGGCATTCAAAGTGTTAAAGGATCATGCCAGTGTAGCTTTGACTTCTTGGCATTACCAGAGAGTGTTCCCGTCTTTAACAATTGTGTTTGTGCACAGGTGTGCACAGGTGTATGTTTAGGCAGACATCAGCCTGCCTTTCAGACTGCCATTGATGTCGAAAAGGAGTGGAAACACACTCCATGAAACATGGAAGTCACTAGGAATAGGCAAGTTACCCTTGTGAAATCCACAACACCTTTTGCTTTAGCTTTTGCGAAAGTAATTTGCACCCGGGAGTTCCTAACCCAACTGGACACGCGAAAGTAAATGGCGCTGTGGCGCTCACCGGGGTGAATTACCTCTGCCTACTAGCAACTTAACTACTTTCAAACAATTGTCATGGAGTACAAACTGTTCCACCTCTTCTCGACACCAACGGCAGTGTGACTGGTGTTTAGTAAGGCAGGCTGAGATTGACTAAAACAATATCCGGTAATAGTGAGAGGTCCAAACTACACCGGTATGGTCCTTTACCAAGTAAATGGTGCATTTATATAGTGCTTTCATCCAAAGCGCTTTACAATTTGTTCCTCACATTTGACCCATTCACTCACACATTCACACACCAACGGCGGAGGTGACCATGCAAGGTGCCAACCTGCTCATCGGGAGCAATTAGGGGTCAAGTGTCTTGCTCAAGGACACTTCGACACGCTGCCCGGGTGGAGCGGGAATCGAACCGGGAACCTCCGGAATTACCAGACGACCGCTCTACCTCATGATCTACTGTCGCCCCACAAGTGATAAACAAGCTGCACCGCAACACACTTACCGTACTTTATGGAGGCAAGATCCGAAATACATGTCCTTTTCCTAATATGTGAGCATATCTTCCACCTGAATATATCAGAGAGAGTCAGAGATTGTATTTGCCATGTATGGACGAATCCACATTGGAATACAGGTACAGAGCTACACTGTGTCTACAACTAATCCAATACAGGAACAGAGTAGAAACGGTACAAAAAAAAAAAAAACAGACAGTATAAAAGGGACAAATGCTAAGGTTGATATCAACATCCCCATAAGTGCATATCATAGTAAAGTGCATAATAATGCATAGAGGCACAATTTACAGTAAAAGTGCATGTAATCAAAGTGCGTGATGCACAGACACACAGAAACAGCACTTCCACAACCTGACTAATAACACACCAAAATAAAATAGAATATAAATATATATATAAAATATATATACTGTATGACAAGTAATCGGATCTGTGTCTCATTCCAGATACACTCTGTAAAGTGTCCTTCTTCATGGAGTCCCAGTGAAGAGGCCTTGATGAGGTCGAAGACGAGAGGAACAGAGCTCCTGATGTACTCTAGATATAACCGGATCAAGATATATTGGATATACATTTGGATTTTAACGTAGTGGGTGTATTACTCTAAGGAGTGTCACGCTACGGGAGAAAACATTGCTAGCCCTGTTGATGGCTACAAACACCTCATTCCACGGGACTGTGGATGAGAGATGGACGATTCGGCTTTGGAAAATTATCTTTCCAATAGTGGTGGGGGAAAATATCGATATTTTATTATGCACATTTCTTTTACTTTTTTTGTATAAGGAAGTTGCATTGTTAATTTCAATACCTGTAATAGTACAGTAGTCCACACACACACACACACACACGTGCATTCAGTTAAGTTGGAATATGACTGTAATACAAACAGTTCAGTTTGTCAGGTACATGCAACATAGATTACAGTGTTGACATCTTTCTGCTTGAGAAAATCCAATTTGCTGCAATAAAAATGATTGACGTGAGATGAACAGACAAACTTATTTTTATTAGATAAAACATGTTGACAAAGTTTTACTTTGCAATTGAAAAAAGGTAATATATTGCAATATTAATATCGCAATATATTTTTTATCGCAATACTATCGTATCATGACTTAAGTATCGTGATAATATCGTACCGTGAGGCCTCTGGTGATTCCCACCCCTACTTTCCACCATTTCCACAGCGACTTTGTAAGAGGCAACACATACTGTACTAAAATAAAGAATTTGGTTACTGTGCTATTTCTTGGGAAATGACTCGTACGTAAGAGTGTAGTTGTGAAATAAATCAAATCTAGGACACCTGGGGGGGGGGAAAAACGACAACAACATAATTATTAAAACACTCTTTAGAAACATTTAATACATTTTCAAAACTATTACTCAATGCAAATACAAATTCAACCAGGTTATTATTATGTGACAAATCTGATGCAATGCACAGAAAGGCACTGAAAGAACTCACTGCAATCTTCACAACACAAGCAAACGGAACCGCGCTACAACAAGTAAAGTGTTTTATCGACTCGCTAAACCTAGATTACAACAAAGACCTTTTCTGGCTTTTTCACAGAATAAGCAAGGAAATATTTTCTTTCTTCAGGTACTACTATATATACTGTACCAACAGTGGCAGTAAAGGCCAGATATCAAATCGATATGTAAAAAGTTATCGGAGATGAAGTCGAAAAAATAAATAGATATACAAAAATAAACAAGTTTATTGAATACATTCATAAATAAATTACATACCTTCATAATATAAGCTAAAACTCAGATTAAAGGGGAATGGCACCCATTTTAGTGTGTTATTCTCCAGAACAGTTCAGTCAGTGTGTGTGAACACGCACCACTCAAACAAGCTTGGAATCAGAGGGAACCCTCCGATCTGTGATGTCAAATCTGGGGCTGCTCCCGAGGGAGGTGTAGTGGTTACGTCGTTGCTGTTTCCGGCCGGTCCACCTTCGCAAAATTGCAACGTATTTCCCCATTGCCCATTCCTAAATCGTCTCGCTTAAAACAAATAAAAGCATGAACATTTGCATGGTGTACCTTTCTGTGCGTATTCATCCACAATCTATAGCTCAACATGAAAATATGAGCAATTAATTGTAAAAAAAAAAAAAAAACGCCTAATTTTATTTCAACCAAAAATGCTTAAACTATAATGTTAGTGATAGAAAGGAACTCATTTTGTGCAAAAATGGAAAAGCTTTCCAATGTTCATCATGAGGCAGAATTGTTACAATAGCCGATAATCCATTTTCCCCAAGGATAAATCCCTATAGCTACGGGTGGACCTCGCGGGCGGTCCAAAGTGACGTCAGACTACACCTCCCTATAGACAATGAATCGGGCTGTGAATTGACGAATCTGTCTGCGTGAGCTCTTACACCCAAATGAGGGTCAGACCATCTAGGAATGCTAGAAGATAAACCCCATTTGGGTGTGTTAAGAGCTCACGCAAACATTTGATGGCCTCATAGAGCCAGATCCTGAGTCATTGTCTATGGAGCAGCCCCGGATTTGACATTCTAGTTACATCATCGATTTGAAGGGTTCTCTCTGATTTCTAGCTTCAGGAGAGAGTGGTGGTGCATTTTCAAGAACACCGATTGGACGGCCCCGGGGCACAGGAAGAACATAATATGATTTGTTAAAATGGGTGGCATTCCCCTTTAAAAAAAAATGAAGAGGTAATGCAGAAGAATAGAAATTCAGCAGTTGTACATTTGAAAGCCTTCCGAGTCTCAACCATAGATATATATATAAAGACTAGATGACTCACCCGCGCTGCTGGCCAACGGAGACTGACGTTGCCACATGGTGGCCATCTTGCTACAGGGCAGGACGCCCCCACTCATAACGTGAATGAATGTCTATGGTGCATGTACTATTGAAATAACCATAGCTTGCTCAATTCTCAACTGTTTTGGTTTGATAAAAACGTCGGAGATGTAGTTATCATACTGCATACTCATAATGGACTTTCATATGAAAATACTAAATTTTTTTAATAAAAACTCTTTCAAGCAAGAATCGGCCACCTTAATAACGTTTGTAAATCCGTCAAGATTTCAGCGAGTTAAGAGTCGTTTTGTTTGTGCAGATCACTCAACTTAAAGCAGTAGTTAACTGTAGCAAGATGGCCGCCTTGCGCCATCTAGTGTTTATATATATATCTATGGTCTCGACAGCAGCCAAGTCATCTGGTCGCTTCAATGTCCCTGTGTCTCTCTACTTTGTCCATCTGCTCCTCTCCCCCGAAGCGCCTCCCCCCCCTCCTCCTACACGTACTCCTTCAGGGGCAGGCTGGCGTCTCCTTCCCCCCCCCCCCCCCTCCTACACGTACTCCTTCAGGGGCAGGCTGGCGTCTCCTTCCCCCCCCCCCCCCCCCCCTCCTACACGTACTCCTTCAGAGGCAGGCTGGCGTCTCCTTCCCCCCCCTCCTACACGTACTCCTTCAGGGGCAGGCTGGCGTCTCCTCCCCCCCCCCCCCCCTCCTACACGTACTCCTTCAGGGGCAGGCTGGCGCCTCCTCCCCCCCCCCCTCCTACACGTACTCCTTCAGGGGCAGGCTGTTCACCGTGATGGGCTTCGGGGGCTCCGGCGCCGTGGCGGGCGTGTTGGCGAAGCTGCGGCCCGTGTAGCCCCGCCGGTACCCGCCGCCGCCGCCGCTGCCCTTCTCCATGTGGGGGCAGGTGCTGCTCAGCACGGCCCCGCTGATCATGAGGATCACGGCGGACGCCCAGCCCAGGTAGATGGCCTGGCCCAGCTCCCGCTTGTGCATGGTGGGCACGTTGGGGTTGTAGAAATCCCGCACCACGGTGTTGGCCGTCCAGGAGACGGGCACCAGCACGCACAGGCCCGTCAGGATGAACAGCACGCCGCCGGAGAGGGCGATGCCGGCCTTGGCCCGCCGGTCGTCCCCGGCGCAGGTGGTGCACTTCATGCCGCAGCAGGACACGGTGCACGAGAGCCACCCGAGGAAGATGGCGACGCACATGAGGGCGCGCGCCGCCTGGATGTCCGGCGGCAGCGCCAGCATGGAGTCGTAGGTCTTGCACTGCATGTGGCCCGTGGTCTGGTAGACGCAGTTCATCCAGATGCCCTCCCACTTGATCTCGGAGGTGAGGATGTTGCTGCCGATGAAGGCGGACACCTTCCACTGGGGCAGCGCCGTCACGGCGATGGCCATGATCCAGCCCGTCACCGCGCAGGTGAAGCTGATCAGCTGCATGCCCGTGTTGACCATGGTGACCCGCCGCGCGCGCTCCAGAGCCGCTGGCGTTGTCGTGTTCTCGCTTTATTCGTACTCTCTCTCGCTCTCTCTCTCTCTCTCGCTCTCTCTCTCTCGCTCTCTCTCTCTCTCTCGCTCTCTCTCTCTCTCTGTGTTGGATGAGACCTACACCTCGGTAGCACTAGTGCTTCGTCGTCCCCCAGATCACTTTTTCATTCCACCGTCGATCAACAACGTGAACTCTTTTTTTGTCCGAACTTTCTGTCCCTCTCGATTGTCCACAACCGCGTCCCCTTTTTTCAGAGCTCCTCTTCTTCCTCCGTTTCCCGGGGCAGTGGCGATCGTCCTCTTCCTCTCCTCCACCACCACCACCACCATCCGGTGCCGAGAGAGAGAGAGAGAGAGAGAGAGAGAGAGAGAGAGAGAGAGAGAGGTTTCCGAAAGTTCAGCTCACTTTCTCCCCCTCTTTGCCTTTCGAAGTTTTAAGCCGATGAATTATTGAGCGGTCGATAATAGCTGGTGCAGCCACTTGTTGTCGCGGCTGACCGATAACGGATTGATCGGGTCCAAAAGATAAATTAAAAAGATAAATGAATACGTGAAAGGCGGCAGGGGCCGCCCTAGTGGGTTTGCGTGCGGAGGACTGAATTTCATCCAGGTTTGGAAGGTAGTAGCGCTGTGCCTTTAACCTGGCTCCACGCCAACACTCTCTGGGTTTATTATGAGGGGCCAGTGTCTGATTACGCTCGTATAGCCTTACCGAGACCACGGGTCAGACGGAGACAACATGATACCCGGGATTCAGGGTTCACCGATGCGCCCCGTGGATGTATCTTGTCACGATTTTAAAAGAAGTGATCCTAGGGATTATGAAGGGGGGGGGGGGGGGGGGGTATAATTTGATTACAAAAAGAACATAAAAGATAATGTGTCCTCTTTAATAACTCCTCGGAATATTAATGAAGTAGAGGTCCGCCGGAGATGAGCACAAAAAAAACGCGTAAACACAGATGTTCCACAACAGTCAATACAAGGAGCTGATGAGAGGATGATGTCCAATTCACGAGGGTAGAAAGAAGAAAAATCCCAGTTGTCCGGTTGCTAGTCTCAAAAATCCACCTCCACTCGAGCTTCCGTTGGCGTGGTGTCCTGGTGTTTCTCAAGCCCAAAAAAAAACAACGCTATATTCAGTGTCTGTGACTCGGGAGAGAGAGAGCTCAATCTTCCACAGACACAGAAAGACACTCGGACCTCGTCATCTGCCGCCGCCGCCGCTCCACCGCTAGCTGCTGAAGTGTGTCTTCGTCACAATAGGCTCCGAGCCTCGATGAGCGAGGAGGCCACTTCAGAACGCCGTGCCCTTGCCCTGCCCCCAACCCCCCACCACCACCACCACCACCACCACCACCACCCCCTCACTCACACACTGATGAAACACAGGAGAAAAAGCTCACAGCCCCGGTCCCGGGTCAGGGTGTAGAGAGCAACAGGCACAGCCACTTGGTAAGACCTAAGGGTGAGTAGTGAAGAAAAGGTTTCATCCCTCCCATCTTCAGAAGAACCCCCGACTGCTTTACGGTCGACCTGTGAGAGCAACACTGTGTGGCCTCGCAACAGAGAGAGGGAGTGAGAGAGAGACGGGGAGAGGGAGGGTGTAAAAGAGGGCAAGACAACAAAGGGGGTAGGGAGGGATGGAGAGAGTGGTGAGTGTAGGCGGATCAATTAACACAAAGACAATCTGCGGGGGGGGGCCTCTACAATGGGGCTCGCACGCGCTCTCAACCCCACGGCGCGCTGCTCCCCAAACCCAGTCACTCGACACACTGAAATGAGCTTTTTAGAAAAAGAGCAGCTTTCACACACCGGCCCTTTTTGTCCCCCGGAGCCACACACAGTGAAAGGGCTTTAAAAAGAGAGGGGGGGGGGGGGGCGGGGGGGGATAGGTGGTGTTTGTTTTGTTTTGTTTTGTTGTTGTTGTTGCAGTGATCACTGGCCACTGTGCTGAAAAACCACAAGAGAAACACGAGGTCACGGAGACAAAGTCACACTTCTTCCATTGTGTAACAGGTGTCACCTGAACGAGGCGTGTGACGCCCCCCGAGTGCCGACCGCTGTGTGTGGGAATACCTTTTTTTAAAGTTGAATTTCGGTTACCGTCGGTAGCGTGATAGTAAAAGGGTTAACCTTCTGTAGTGTGGCAGTGAAAGGGTTAACCGGCTGTTGTGTGGCAGTGAAAGGCCTTAACCCTCTGTGTAACGTCGCAGTGAAAGGGTTAACCGTTTGGTAGTGCCCCCCCCCCCCCTGATGCATCACTGGATGATGATGGAGACCAGAGTTGCCTGGACAACAAAGCTTATGAAACATTCTGACGGTGTGACATTAATTTCACTCAAGATTTCCCCCATATTTGTAAAAAGAAACAAACAGTTGTCAAATACTAAAGATTAGATCATAAAAGTTTTTAGTTTTCTTGTCGAGACATTTATTTTGGTCATATATTACACAAAAAAAATGTCTTCTGTATGTGTCACATTTGAGCAACTCTTTATTCTGCATTTCATAAATTAGTATTGCTAACAGCACAGTCTGTCCCTATCTCTCCCCATGTCATTGAACCTTGGTGTGTGTGTGTGTGTATGTGTGCGTTGATGAATTAAATATTATGGCAACAGGATCCGTGGATCAAGTTCCTTTTCTCGTGTAGCCTCCACTCTCCTTGGTAACGGTGGCCATGACAACAGACCAGCGCGCAGGAAACGGGAGAGCTGCTGGGAATGATAAGAAGGTGGCAGCGGATGCAGGAGGTGACATGCCAGTGATGGCTGCCCTATGTGAGCCAATGGACTGATTTACAATTATTGATTGCATTTATTTAGAACTGTGAGAAGCCTCTGTCGGAGCTTTGCCGTATATATATATATCTGGAATTAATCCACGACCCCATCCAGCCAATCGGATTTGAGTATTCACCTATAGGAGGCCATGATATAAATAAGATGCATTCAGGGTTGACCGTGTGTCACATCGATGCAGATACTTTGTCATATTGTCCGTCTTTGTTTATGCAATGATAGATTTGCATTCGGTTATTTAACTTTTGAATCGTGAGTTTAACACGGAGTGTTTCGTGGCCTTTTCGTAGGTTTGCACTTAGGCTACCATTTTGAGAGTGTGTATAGACAATGTTTCAGGAATTGCATTTAAAGGGGAATTCCTCCACTCTGGGTCGCTCTTGTATTTATTAGAAACGTTGTTTTACTACAGAGTAAAATGACCCCACAGCCAGCTCTTTACATATATAGTCAGGCCAGGGATATTAGCCCTAAACTACTGCACATGCTCCAGCTTCCTGCTTTACAAAGGAGTAGAATCTCTCATGCTGTCAAACAGCAGGTAAAAGAGCCCCACTGGGTATTTGCACTTTGTTTACATTGGTTTTGGTCTGATGTGTGGGTTGGAGTTTAGTAACCTAGTAATTTAGTAATTTCCTCAGACCTCCCCAAACCCTTCCCTATCCTTACTTTTGTGTACATGTACATATGTTTTTAATTTATGGTTGCAGTTGTTGATGAATTGAAAATGGGGGACCCTGATGTAAACGAGGCGAAAGTCTTTCTCAGGTCTGCATCCCTTTTAACAATTGTATGTATTGAGCCGTACTGTACTGTACCCATTCTGCAATCTGTTAATAAACTTTTCAATCAATCAATAGCCAAGTCATTCTATTCTGTTCTGGAGACTTGGCGGGGTGAGTGGGAGGGCATGGTCTGGTAGAACGTCTACTCGTGCACAATAGAGAGCACCCTGACTGCCGGTAACATCACCTCCTGGTTTGGGAACAGCACCGCAGACGACCGCAGCAGACGGCAGAGAGTGGCCCGTTCAGCCGAACGCACAATTGGAGGTGGGCTTCCCACTCTGCAGGGCATTTACACCAGGCGTTGCGGGGCCAAGGCTTAAGAGAATATTCAAAGACTCTAGTAGCCACCCAAACAACTGCCTCGTTGCACTGCTGCGGTCAGGCAAGCGCTACCGGAGCCTCATGGCCAGTACAGAGAGACTCAGAAGCAGAGCTTCTATCCCCAGGGCCCAGGAGTTCAAAACTTTTAATCCCCATCTGATCCGATCAGATTTTTAAATCCCCTTTTTTGTGATCCAGGATCAGACAACTCGGCCAGATTTTGTCCCGGTATTTCAAAGCAATCCGGGATAGGATCACCCTGATCCAGATTCAGACTTTTTCAAGATGACTAGATCCTGAATATCAGTGCTTTTTTTAAATTTAAAATTTTTTTATTCTCTTTTTTCCCCCTCCTTTTTCCGATCTTTCTCCCATCCCACTGTTAGTCGTTATGCCAATTCCCAACCCCCTTCCTGGTTGTTGCGCGCACACCCCCCCCCCCCCCCCCCCTACTGTTGGTCCGGGAGGCCGGAGACTGTCACATGCTTTCCTCCGACACATGTGCAGCCAGCCGGCAGCCAGCCTGGCAGCGCAGACTCACCGGGAGAGTGTAACGTGTGGAAGGTCACACTACCCCTCTCCAGATCCTTCCCTTGCTGAGCAGGCGCCCCGACCGAACTGTAGGAGTCGCTGTCCACAATGCCCAGGACCCACCCACCAGCTTTCCCACCCCTAACACTGCCAATTGTGTTAGTATGAGCGCCCAGCCAAGCTGGTAGCAACGCCGAGAGCTGGGCTCGAACCCAGCGTCTCCAGCTTTGGTGGCGAGCGCCTTGCCCACTACACCACCTAGCCGCCCGAATATCAGTGCTTTAATCCTACCGATCTCCATCTAGTGGATATGAAAAAGAATACAAGGAAGACAAGAGACCACATTGCAGAGACATCTATAATGTCTAATTATATTGTTAAATACATAAAGGACATGATAAAATCATAATGAAATTGTCATTAAAAAGAATACTCCGGTGGTCGGATGGCGTAGCGGAGATTGCGCCCGTCTCCAATGCAAGAGGCTGCAGTCTCGACTCCCGGAGTCAGCATTGCCTGCGGCTTGGGCCGGTCGTCATACTAACTCGTTTGGCTGAGTTAGGGGGAGGGAAGTCGAGGGTGGTAATCTGGCGTTGTGGACAGCGACGCGGCCGACGCCTACAGGTCAGGTCTGGGCGCCTGCTCAGCAAAAGGCAGGAAGTGGTGAAGGCAGCGTGACCTCCCACGCGTTACGCTTCACCAATGAGAGTCCTCGCTGCCAGGTGAGAAGAGAGCCACTGGCTGTCTCCACATGTGTCGGAGGAAGCGTGTGGTAGACTTCAGGGTTCCCTTGTACCGACCAGTGGGAGGAACATGCGCACAACAACCAGGTAGGGGAGGGGGGGAATTGGCACAACGACTAAAATTGGGATGGGGAGAAAAAGATAAAAAAATAAAAATAAATACTCCCACTAGGGTAACAACAAAAACACATTAATTCAAAGACATCTGATCATCCAGACGTGCTTTGAGGAGCTGAATTCTAAGTGAGGTTTCAGTTTGCTGAAGGATGATGGACGGATGATGGACCTTTTTTTTTGTTGACAATTTTTCTTTAATCTAAATTACATTTGTGATTGACAATCTTTGTTGTGAAACTATTATGAGCATACACATTTATGTCATCAACATTTGGTTGAAAACAAAATAGGCCACCACAAATGTGACCAACAAATTTAAAATAAAATTGATTTGCCATGAAGGCTAAAAATGGTGTATTATTTCAGTTGACAAACTTTGCCATCTTATTTATATTGAAACATATTTTTTTTTATAAATTGTATAGTACATTTTGCTCTGGTAATCCACTTAGACAACACTCTTCCTACTAATCAAATGAAAGCTGGTTCTGTTTCTGTATAGGATGCCAATTTTCTGTCACAACTTGGAAGCAAGGTTGTCCACATCGAATTTAAATGTGTTAGTCATGCCATGCACCAAGATATTTATATTCAGTGACTCTCAATGCTAGAACCACTTATGGTAGATATGTGTAAACCATCTATTCAATGTTTCTGGCTCTAGAAACCAGCATACATTTTGTTTTACTAGCATTAAGAACCAATTGAAGTTTAATAAGAGCTTCCTGGAGGGTAATAAAGTTCTCAATGGCCAATTGTACAGTCAGCACAACACTATCATCTGCGTACAACAATTCAGTGCAGACACAATTATCATTAATATAAATAGTGAAGAGGACAGGACCTAGAACTGAACACTGTGGCACACCTTTAGTTATTGATTAAAAACTTGTATTGTACATAACAGACTTTACACACTTGACGTCTCCCTGACAGATTATCTTCACAATCACATGCATTTCTATCCAAACCAGAAAACAATAGTAGCTCATCTTTTTCAGAGTAAATGGTGATCGACTATCAAAAGCTTTTGACAGATCAATAAAGAGGGGAGGACAGTATTTCTTCTAGTCTAAAGCTGATATGTCATTAACACTTTGGTTGCCTTGGGTTAAATTAATGATATACCATAGGTTGCCGGCTCTATTTGTCTATGGAGAAGTACCCCTTCTTTGCATGGCTATAACTTTTTAAATTCTATTGCTACATTGCCATTATTAGGGCCCATTCAAAGTCCTATATGTATTGTTCATTGTGTAGCAACGTTAAACTTTTTCATTCACATATTCATAGTAAAGTATGGTCTAATGTATAAGTATGTTTTCATCTCTTTCTGCAGCTTTCTCCAGAACGTGATCTATAGCCCCAAATGCATTATATTGATGATGCAATACAGTTTTATGGCAATCAGCGCGATATAAAAAATTCCAACTAGACGTACTTGTAGAAGTTACTACACGTCATCTGATGTTGACCGGATGGGCTAGGGGGCGTTTATAATTCCGTGGGCAGCGTTATACCAATCATCTAATGTGGGTCAAATGTTGATAATAGCAGTTAGTATCGAAGACGGTAACGTTACACGCTGAAACTCACCCCAGTCTCCGCGCACCGTTGGGCGATCATCGTCGAGTTGAAATCTTATCATTATGGGATGTAAATTTACCCGGTCCATCTCCAGCTTGTATAATGGTATATACGTCCAAATCATGTTGTTTATCGAGTTATTGGCAATCGATCACTGTGTAGTGTGACGAGCCAGAGTCGCGGGACCTATAGCGAGCGCCGGAAGTACTACGGTCGTCTAGGACAACCTCTATTCAACATCCTGTTTGGCGATTGCGCCGATCGGCCACCAGATGGCGCTCCTGAACCGCCAGAGAGCTCAGTGGGTCCTGCTGGTGGATCTCAGGCCAGCGGAGGGGACAAATGAATCCGATCGCAGATTTTTGAAATATTGATATAAGGACGCTGTACAGCGTCCCCCGGCAACTTGAGCATGGCCAGCAATGACGTGAAAAGACGTTTCATGGCAGTCAAAGTGTTAATTTAGTAACTAAAGAGATGGCTGATAATGTGCTATGATTGGCTCTGAACCCGGATTGGTGTGGGCTTAGTACAGTGATTTGAGAGAAAGGACTTAAGACACTAGGACATTTTCCTGTTGAGATGGAAAGATAAAAAATATGCATCAATTGCTCTGTAATTAACACTTTAACTGCCGAAAACGCCGGAACTAGTCATTCCCCGCCATGCTCAAGTTGCCGCGGACGCCGTAACTCGTCTTTGATATCAATATTTCAAAAATCTGTGATCGAAATCATATTTCCGTTCTGGAGCCTTGACACACAGTGCTGATCTCCTCTCAACCCTCTAGCGGTTCAAGAGCGCCATCTGGTGGCCGATCGGCAGATCAAAACCGGATATCAACCTTTGAACCGGCAGGACTCACTCCATATGGGGTCCGGGCACTCGCTAATGCTAGAGAGACTCAGTCTTCACAAAGTGAACATCGATCGGTGGAAATAACTCGAAAAAACAACATGATTTGGACGTATATACTATTATACAACCTGGAAATAGATCGGGCATTTCAACATCCCATAATAGAAAACTGTCTACTCCACGCTGATCGCCCAATGGCCCGAGGAGACTGGGGTGAGTTTTAGCGTGTAGTATTACCATGTTCGATATAAACTGCTATGATGAACATATGACCCACATTAGATGAATGGTATAACGTTGCCCACGGAATTATAAATGCCCCCTCGCCCATCCGGTCAACATCAGATGACGTGTAGTAACTCCTAGAAGTACATCCAGTTGACATTTTTTATCTCGCACAGATTCCTACCAAACTGTATTTGATCATCAATATAATGCATTTAGGGCTATAAATCACATTCTGGAGAAAGCTGCAGAAAGAGATGAAAACATATTTATACTTTAGAGTAGACCAAATTTTAGTATGAATGTGAATGAAAAAGTTTAACGTTGCTACACCATGAACAATACATATAGGACATTGAATGGGCCCTAATAATGGCAATCTAGCAATAGAATTAAAAAAGTTATAGCCCTGCAAAGAAGGGGAACTTCTCCATGTTAAATAGAGCTGGCAAGGGATGGTATATCATGAATTTAACCCATGGCAATCAAAGTGTTAAAAGGAGCTCCCAGTTTTAGAAAAAAAAAAGAGGCAAAATGATCCTCACCAGTAGAGGTCCTGGGATATATGGATTGGAGATATATGGTGTCTAATATTTCATGTGGAAAAGGGACTAAAGGAGAACTGAGGTGTGATCCATGGAACTCTCACAATCAGTGTCTATATCAACATTAACATCAACAAGAAGTCTTGACAAATTTAGTTTTGGCTAGAAATAACAGAATCGTCAAAACGAATATGAGTGGGTAGTGAATTAGAAGTCTTGTTTTTTCTGTATTTTTCTCCCATCCCAATTTAGTCGTTATGCCAATTCCCCCCTCCCCTTCCTGGTCGTTGCGCGAATTTGCCCCCCACTTGCCGGTCTAGGGAGGGTTGATAGATACCATCACATGTCCCCTCCGATACATGCAGAGTCAGCCAGCCGCTTCTTTTTCACCTGACAGCGAGGACTCTCACTGGGGGAGCGTGGGAGGCTCACACTACTTCCCCCAGTTCCCTCTCTCGCTGAGCAGGCGCCCCGACCGACCTGTAGGAGTCGCTGTTTACAACGACCAGGATACACACAGTAATGTAATTTTTTTTTATTTCTTATAACAGTGGTACATGAGTTTCTGAGCTGTTTAAAGGCAAGCCAGTGTTGTGGATCACCTGAGCCTCTAGCACGAGATCAGGCCTTATTCCCGTCATCCTGTGTTTAATTTTAGTATTTTGAGAGGAGCATGTTTGTTGATTGATCAGAGAAATAAGTATTTGTGAATAGGTCAAGGGTCACATTAACATCGGCGGACTCCGCCATGAATAATATAATTCATGAAAGCTTGTTCATTTAATCATTTTAAATTCCTTTACTTCTCACATGCAGTAGGACAGTGATCACCATTACCTAGATGTATAATAAGAGTATACATGTAATAAATTATAATATGTGTATAACTTATCTATTTTGAAAGGGCAACATGAAATAAAGCAGAAGGTTTGGGTTAAATGAGCTAAGGAAAGGAGTTTTAGTCTTCAGTTGGTAAACAGTGCCACCTAGTGGCAGAACATGTATGAGTTATGTTAATCAAGTTCCATGATCTGTTTAATGTCAGTGAAATTAAATGCCTACATGTGTAGTGCCACCACACAAGTCTTCATGTTGTGCAAACACCCAGGACTCCACCTGCATATTAATGAGGAGAACACATCAGCATATGATATAGGCATAAAATACCAATTTATTACTTTGCACAATAACACAAGTAATTCCCTGCAGGCTAAAAAAAAAAAAAAAAAGTATTTAAACGTGTCACATAATAGCAATAACAGCGAGTGATTGGGCACCCTTGTAGGAGGGGCCAGAGGAAGTCCCGCCCCTCCCCAGCAGGTCAGAAAGGGTGTCTTTCTATTCATAGAATTAGAGTGTTCTAATTCTATAGTTCTATTGCTATTGGACAATCACACACAGCTCAGAGACCACAAGCAGAACAAAATAAAATAAAAACAGCAGAGCAGAGTTGGAACACACGAACAAAAATTAAAATAAAAAGTACAAAAAAAAAATGTTTATTACACAATACACAATGTCAAATTACAAATCCGTTAAGATATAATAATATATATCAAAGTCAGAGGAATTAAAAAATAAATCATGCTCTCTTTCAATTTAGGGCACGGAAAGAAATATGGATCTTGCTTTTTAAAAAGGTTATAAAGAGGTAATCCTGTTGCCGTGGACGCCATGGGGCTCGACAGACCTCATGAAGAGGAAATGGCCTTTGCCAAGGGGCGCCATGGAGACAGGAGAGGGGCACACACCAGGAAGTAGGAGACAAAATGGACGCTCGCCACTCTAGCCTGGGGGACGGAAGCGAGGGGGGTTATGTCTTCGACAGGTCCACGTTTGAAGAAAGTACCTCGTTTGAATTCGGACACGACGCAAAGCTCAGACCCCCTCGACTCCCGCCAACGACCTGTGCCTCCTGATTTACTGACATTTGTGTTGTTCAAAATACATCTTCGAGAGACCGGACAAATATTGCTAGCCTAAAACAGTCTCACTAAATTGAACATTTACAAAAAAAAAAAAAAAAAAATTTTTTTTCTGTCTTGTAATAAATATGATTCTAAAGAGGGTTTTCATTTTATTAAATTTTTTTTTAAGGACAATACTCTGGCATGCAGGTGAGCAAAGTCTTAAGTTTTATTACTTAAAAAAAAGAATTCTCAGAGCCTAAAGAGCTAATCGACAAAATGCACATCCCCACTGATTGATTGATACAAGCAAAAAAAAGAAAAAAAAATTATGTACAGAAGCGCAAAGAAACGGCACAGTGAGAGCCGACCCAACGAGCCCGGCGAGAAGAATTATAGCTTTGATTTTTCCGCATTTGAAAACTAGATTTTGGGTTAATATTGCTTTGCAGTGTTCTGCTCAAAACGTGGGGGAAGTCGTCAGTGACCCCTGTTCGCACGGCGGCGGCCAATTTTGCCTCTCGCGTCGCCCGCGGGTTTGGGCACGACATATATAATAAGCGTCCCGCTCAGGTTGGGATTCCTTTCCAGCCACGAACCCGAGCACGACACGAGAGGCAAAAAAAGAAAAACGTCCGCCGTGCGAATAGGGTCAATCCATCCCATAATATCTCCTCTCGACGCCGTCGTCGTCCTCCTCCTCGGAGAGACGGGGCTCTTGAGGGTTTTTTCCCAAAACGCCAGATTGATGCCGTGTGTTTAAAACCACAGCGTCCCTTGGCTCAGTAAAACTAGTGCACCTCTCCAACGGCTCTGCGGCCCTCTAAGAACAAACAGAGAAATCTTATTGCATGCAGTAGACCCCCCCCCCCCCCCCAGGCTGACCCCGCCCCCCCCTCCCGCTCTCCCCCCATTGGTCAACGCTCACGCGCTCGACAGGCGGTTGCTCAAACTCATTCATAGCAAACCTGCTGCTTTACGGGTGGTTTATTACAAAATGGTTTCTGACAGAGCCGTCCCCCCTGGCGAGCCGTGCGCGCCGACTATCCCGCCCGCATCCTTCCTAACCCCCCCCCACCGGACAACCAGTTACGCTGCGTAGCATTTTACAACCAAAAAAAAAAAAAAAAAAAGACAGTATCCGTGACAACAGCTTGTGACCAGTGTCGGTTTAGTGGATCCGAGGGGCCGTGCTTAGCGCCTAATGTCGATTCATCTGGTGTTTAAAAAAAATTATAATAAAAACGCATAAAAATATGAAACGGAAACATCAAAAGTAGTAACTTTTTTTTTTGTGATGAGTATACTCGTTAAAATACACACCAACAGTAATAGAAACAACTTGTTTTTTTCTTCTCAAAAAGTCTAAAATGTCAACTCATTGCCTATTGCAAAAGTATCCTCAACCCCCCCCCCCCCCCCAAAGTCCCAGTTCATTCCGATTACATCGCTCCCCGATTGTCTCCCATCTGTCCGAGCGCACGGAGACCCTGATCATGGCAAGTCCATTCCGACCAGCCAGGGTCCCGGTGACGGCGCTACCTTTCTAACTGGATAACTAACCCCCCCCCCCCCACCCCCCTCATCCAAAATATCAGAAACGACCAAAAAGGGAGCCAGACATACTGCATCCACCCATGGGTTCTACTCTTTCCTCCTGCGACTGGCCACCTTAATCCACACCTCCACGACATGACCCATTCCTGATCCCACGCACACACGCACTAGTAACTACACGACTCTGCCGCTGGCCTGATAATTCATCACAATAGTAACAACAACATTAACAACGACGACAATAATAAACAACAACGACAACGGTAAAACTATTAATCCTAAACAACAGTTTTAAGATAGCCACAAAACGTTTTATATTAAACTCTTACAAATCTGCTTTGTTGATTCTTATGTATAAATGCATAAAGGTAAAAGAGATAACAGTGCCCTCCGTTGCTTTGCCTAGTGTCCCGGGTCAGGTCAGTGCAGTGGCCGGTATTAGAAAAGGAGACCGGGGGTTAAAAAGAACGCCTACGTTTCCGGCCCCTTCAAAAGAGAAGACGACTAGCGCCCCCGTCAGGACAGAATAACCATACGCTACGTCCAAACAGTGTCATTATACTTCTAGAACACCACACCTTTTCAGATCGACGGGTCCTCTCTACACGCGGCGAGGCCCGAAAGAAGAAGCCAACGCAGAGTCTGGTGTTTTAGTGCCTTCAGCCGCAACAGCCATAACGGGTCCCAATGCTTGAGCCAGAGTCACCGGCTGGACCACAGGTTACGACTGCTACAAAAATCAGACCCGACTTCCAAATACTATTTGAAATTAATTCAGTTGGGGGATTTCTTATTTATTTATTTTATTTTTGGGGGAGGGGGGGTTCACCAGATCTTCTCTAGAACAAAAGTTGGATTGCTCCGCGTGTAATGCAAACTCTCACCCCGTCTAAAAAGTTCAAAAGCAATTGAAAGGATTTCAATTAGTATTCGACCCAGGACTGCTACAGATATCCCCACCAGGCTCCGTGAGGCCCGTCATAAGTGTGTTCCAAAGTTGCTTCTATAGATGTAAATATTTGTTATATATCTACGGTTATGTGTGAATATAAAAAAAACATCAAATCTGAGGCATTTACAGCAGTTATCTCCTTGCTTTCCCTTTACAATTCAGTGGCCTGCCATGAAACACACATACGCAAACACACACACACACACCAGTACATGTATATACACGAACGCACACACACACACACACACAAGCACTTATTCTTCGCTAAAATGGGAGAAGAAGATAAGTAATGGGCATGGATACCCAGGTCACCTCGCTTGTAAAAGACCGTAAAAGGAGAAAAAAGTTAAAACACACGTTCGTAAAAAGGAAATATATATATATATATATATATATCATCATTCTCAAAAGGTTGACGCCCATCTCCGACTCTTCTCATGCAGAGTCCCCCCCCCCCCCCCCCCCCCCACCCAAACCAAAAGACCGCGTGACAGATTTTTGCCCGAAGGGGCTTTTGAGGTAAAAGTAGATCAGAGTCCTGCTTAGCTGGGAGAGCTGAAAGCGCTGCTCTGGCACACGCCAGTCCACCCCCCCCCCCCCCCCCCCCCTGGCACACGCCAGTCCACCCCCCCCCCCCGTACGCGCCAGTCCACCCCCCGCTCAGAGTATCTTACAAAACAAAAAAATAGATATATATATATATATGGACATTCAAAACCCAAAAACAAACTCAAAATAATGGCTCAACTTGTGGTGTATATATATATATATATATGTGTAACTGTCTATATATATATATATAATGCGTGTAGGTGGGTTGTTTTTGTATTAGTCTTTTCTTCTGTGCAACGGAAACCCACAAAAATGTCTCTCAGTGCCAGACTGCTGGTAAGTGAAAAGGCGTCTCGACTGGGACCCGCCGGCCTCGACTGGGTTCTGTCTGGCAGACGAGAGAGAGGCGCCAGAGAGGGGGGGGAGACACGGCAGCTCCCGGTGGCCTCGAGACGCTTTGGTGCAGATCAAGAACACGATAAGAGACGGGGAGAGACGGAGAGAGAGAGAGAGAGAAATGGACAGACGAAGAAAACGAGAAAGAGAGAGAGACTGGCAAGAAGGGCAATGCGGACGAGAGAGAGAGAGAGAGGGGAGCTGGCTGGCGTTGCTCAGGCAAAGTACATGGTGTGCTGCGTGTCGTAGTGGATCTGAACGGCCTTGGCCAGCGCTAGGGGGTCCCGGCCGTTACTCTGGCCCGACACGTGGCTGCCCTCCGCGCTGAGAGAGAGAGAGAGAGAGAGAGAGAGATACAGACAGAGATTTATTTGTCACATACATACCAGGGCATACAGTGAAATGCGGGTGGTCATGCCCGCTTCGATTGTGCAATAATACTAATAAATAATAAGACATAAAAAAAAACAGATAATAAAAAGACATAAAATGGGCATGATAAAATAGACATGCTAAATTCCTGAGAAGGCACTGGGTCCTATGTACACTACTATACAATATACAGTTTTAAGTCTATGTCATCATGCTATACTTACTATATCTAAACGATACAAGAACCACATCGGTTCTACCTTAAAGTGACCTTTATTTTCCTCATTCCTTTAAAGTGACCTTTCCATTTAGTTTAAAGTGACATTTTGTTTAAAGCCATTGCAGCATGCGTGTATGTGTGTGTGTGCTCATGTGTACTTGTGTGTGGATAGTTCAGGTAGTGTGGCAGTGAAAGGGTTAAGGACCAGGTTCCACACGTGAACCGCGTCTCTATACCGGATAGGGCTGAACGATTAATCGATTTTAAATCGAAATCGCGATTTGGAATGATGCAATTATCAAATAAAAAAATAAATTGCAATAAACTTCTGCGGGGCTGCTTAAAAAAAATATTCAGAAAATTCGCAGCTAGATTATTTCCCAAAATCGTGCAACCCTAGTACCGGACCTGCCCCAGTATCCGCTTACCTGTCGTGGTCCTTGTCCACCAGGTGGTAGCGCGCGCGGAAGGCCACTAGCCTGGCGTAGTAGGCGGGAGCGGGGATGGAGACGGAGCGCGTGCAGCGCACATAGGTGTGGCACAGCTGGTAGGTGAGCAGCTGCAGCTCGTCTGCCGTGAAGCAGTTGTCGTCCCACAGGACGTGGTAGTGGGAGGGACGACTGGTGCCCTGAGGGAAGACGAGGGAATGGCACAACGGCGTGACGGAGATTAATGAGATTCACGTGTTTGTTTGTTTTGAGATTTCTTGCATTGCCCTGCCCATCAAGTGTAAAGTCCAACTCTTTTGCACGGCTTATGCTTATTTGTGCTTTGATCCGCTGCCTGTTATATAAAATCCCCTTTAGGAGGGGAGAGAACAGATGGTGGAGGTAAACGGTACACTATCCCCCCCTCCCAGTGAGCTGTGGTGTTCCACAAGGAAGCATACTAGGACCGTTACTGTTCCTAATTTATGCAAATGAAATGTCCTCAGCTTGTGCCTGCAATAAATGTAACATTATGAATTGAAAATGGGGGACCCTCAGGTAAACAAGACGAAAGTCTTTCTCTGGTCTGCATCCCCTTAACAATTGTGTGTATTGAGCCGTACTGTATTGTACCCATTCTGCAATCTATTAATGAAGAATCAATCAATGAATCAAAACTTGTTCCTATTCGTGGACAACTCAGCCCTGCAGGTTGAAAAAGCCCTCCGCTCTGAACTCGGCAGAATCTGCACCTGGCTCGCTGATAACAAACTATCATTACACCTGGGTAAAACAGAATCCATTCTCTTCGGTTCAAATAACAAACTCAGCAAGACAAACGGCTTCTCAGTTACAGTGGGTGACAATATTGTCACAAGGAAAGATGAAATTACATACCTAGGTTCTAGAGGCAAATCTTTCCTGTGACAAAATGGCATCCAATGTAATCAAAAAAGTCAACCAACAAACTCGATTCTTGTACTGGATCTCCTCTCTGGTAAACAAGAATACCCTGAAGACTAACAGTAGCACTCATTCAAGGGTACTACGACTATGCTTGCACCTCATGGTACTAAAACACCTCAAAGGCACTAAAAACAAGACCACAAACATCACAAAACAAACTGGTCAGACTACTGCTTGACCTTACTCCTAAAACCCACCTTACCCCTGCCCATTTTGACAACCTAGGATGGCTTAGAGTAGACGACAGAGTACAGCAACTTGCAATGGGCCTGGTCTACAAGATACACTACACCACTAAGGTACCCATGTACTGTACATGTCAAAATACTTCCCAAAGGTCAGTGAATACCACGACCACAACACCAGAGGGAGCTCCACAAATCATGTTCAACCCAGATTCGGCTCAAACAAGGGACTAACCGCGTTTCGCAATTATGCCACAACAATGTGGAACGCCCTACCCACAGCCGTAAAAAAATGTGAATCCCTACCCACCTTCAAAACCGCTCTAAAAAGGGCACCTACGGGAGGCTGCAATTCAAAACTGGCCCCGGTAAATGATTTAAATAAATAAGTTTTGTCATGTTGTATTGTCCTCTGTTACACTGTGTGACTATGTCTATAGTTTTTAATTCTGTAGTTACTGTACAGCACTTTGGTCGGCTCTCTGAGCTTTTAAATGCGCTATATAAACAGAGTGTCAGAGCTGGTGCCATTTCAATTCGGAGTTAGTCACTAAAAACAACATTTTCAGTCAAACATCTTCTCTGTGTACATTTAAAGACTGTATGCAGCAGGGTGCGTGTTCTGGCCCTCACCTGTATCCCAGCATGGCTACACAGGTAGAAGTCAAACTCTGAGGGGTGTGTGATGGTGCTGTCCACCGTGGTGCCGGCTGGCACATTGCCACTCTTCCCAACCTGCAGGAAGCCAACATCATCATCATCATCATCAATCATCAATCAAATACCATTTTGGACACAAAAGGCTGTATTTTCGTGGCGACGAAGGGCCGGCGGAGACGCAATTTGATCGGCAATTTGGTCAGGCGCCTGTGGTTAATGCATTCGTGTGTGGATCACAATCATCAAATCAATACGCGTCATCACGCACGGAAGATAACACGCCGACGGGGATTACATAACAATTGTTCAAGACAATCGAATGCAACCGTGAGCACAACACGCAGTGAGAGAAAGGGACGAGAAGACAGACGAGGCCGAATAGTTGGCTAGTCCCTAACTAACCTTACTGTCATGCACTTGTCCTAATATATACTAACCTGTAGCACTCAACACTTTGATGAACATTGTTACTCAGCTGATAAGAGTTGTGCCCTTCCTGATGACTCGTCGTACAGAACTTGTAAATTGCTTTGGATAAAAGCGTTGAGCCAAGCGGACACAGATAGGCTACATGTACATCATTTATGATAAATGTTTTATTTAAATTCTTATGATGAGTCATATACTATAATAGTATAATACTATAATATTAGTGTAGCCTAATCTTTATCTGCAACTGTGAAGAAAAACCCCATTGGTTTAAACGGAATGAATACACATAAAATATATATTAGGGCTGTCCCCGACTAAGGATTTGGATGGTCGACTATGATTGGCCAAAATTTGCCGTTAGTAGACTATTGGTAGACTAAAAAATAAATAATAATAATAATTTATTTTTTATTAATCATTCCATTTGGGCTGTGGGGGGTGCTTAATGTCTGAAGGAGTCGACTGAAGGCTTCTTGTCCTCTGCAAAAGCATGCAATTGGTCCACTGATGGATACATCTTGATATTTGTCTAGTCTAGTGTGTTCATTAGATGGGTGAAATCCTCTTTCAGTGCCTCTGTGCCTGTTTTCATAGGCAGTTAGCCTCTGGTATGCGTGCCATTAGCATTAGCCACGCTTCTAGGCCTCTTATTTTGGAAAGAATGATAAAAAAAAAATTATATATATATATATTTTTCTTATTTTTCTTTTTTGTATTAGACTAAGAGGTTGGCAGTTGGCAGTCGAGTACGGCTCCTTTCGACCGATTAGTCGACTAATAGGGGTCAGCCCTAATATATATATTTCGAATGTTGATTTAGAATTCGAATGTCAACGTTATGGATGAAGCTTCGAACTATTCGGTACAGCTCTAACAGCCCTATTGCTCGTATTCAAAAAATCTTCCGAGCCAGCAGCAATAATAGTCTACACTGTCGAGAATCTTCCTCAGGGTCCACTGGATTAACTGTGAGGAAGACTGAGGACTGTCAAACGTTAGATGTAGACTATAGGCTACTGTGCTGGCTGGAAAATATTTATATTGGCTATATATAATGGAGCAAACATTCTCTTTGGCGTGTGGAGGAGTGACAGAGAGATCAGCCTGTAGAATAATTACCTGCACACTGCCTCATCTTTTTTACTTTTTGTTGGGTCAATCTATGGAGATCATGAATTTGTCTTAAATATGATGACTGCATTTAAAAAGCGCTTTACAATTTGTTCCTCACATTCTACCCAGTCAGTCACACACTGACGGCGGCGGCGACCATGCAAGGTGCTTCAGCTCATACAGAGAAGGACCTATGTGTCGTATTATTATCTCAAGGGGAGATTTCATTCGAGTGACTTTACTTCGACAACACAGCGCAGAGTCCATCCTGAAGGAAGACAGGCTGAAGTAACATTCATCGAAAGTCAACTGAATATCACACCAGGCACATCTTGTTCTTTTTTATTTATTTTTTTATTTGATCTTTTTCCTCCTTTTTCCCCGTTTTCCTCCCCTCCCAATGTTAGTCGTTATGCCCTTTCCCAATCCCCTTCCTGGTCGTTGCGCACTCTACCCCCTACCGTCGGTCCGGGAGGGCGGAGACTATCACATGCTTCCTCCGACACATGTGTACCCAGCCCACCGCTTCTTTTCACCTGGCAGCGTGGACTCTCACTGGGAGAGTGTAACGTGTGGAAGGTCACACTACCTCTCTTAGATCCTTCCCTTGCTGTGCAGGCGCCCCAACCGAACTGTAGGAGTCACTGTTTACAACGACCAGGACCCACCCTCGCCGGGTTTCCCACCCTCTAACACTGCCAATTGTGTTAGTATGGATGGTCGGCCAACCCGGAAGCACCACAGCTGGATTCGATCCCACTGTCTCTGTGGTGGTAGACAGGCGCTTAGTCCACTGCACTACCCGGCCGCGCCTTGTTCTTAAAGGGAATGAGAGGAGCTGAAGCCTGCCCCAACTCCCTCTGCTAATAATGAATTCCTCCTACTCCAACCCTCTGAGCTTACGCCTGCGTTTGCATCTATATTTCACGGAAATCTAGCTCAAACTGTGACACTGCCAGTTTAGGAATGGAACTAGAAATGGATTCAGTTTTCAGATACATTAAAGGATCAATAGGCGTAAGATTTTGTATTATATCTTCATAGTAATAGTAATAGATGGTATTAAAAAAAATAAAAATAAAAACATTTGACACCAAAATGAAAGGGGCGGTAAGGGGCAAGAGCTAAAACAACAAGCAAGCCGTCTATCAAACCCTCTAGTGACAGGCGCTCGTTATGCGCATTACAATTGCGCGTGTATACAAAAGGCCTGCTGCTAACACATAGCTGCCTGCTGCCAACACATAGCCTGCTAGCTACCTAGCTGCCTGCTGCTAACACATAGCTTCCTGCTAGCTACCTAGCTGCTAACACATAGCCTGCTAGCTACCTAGCTGCCTGCTGCTAACACATAGCTGCCTGCTGCTAACACATAGCTGCCTGCTAGCTACCTAGCTGCTAACACATAGCCTGCTAGCTGCCTGCTGCTAACACATAGCCTGCTAGCTACCTAGCTGCCTGCTGCTAACACATAGCTTCCTGCTAGCTACCTAGCTGCTAACACATAGCCTGCTAGCTACCTAGCTGCCTGCTGCTAACACATAGCTGCCTGCTGCAAACACATAGCTGCCTGCTAGCTACCTAGCTGCCTGCTGCTAACACATAGCTGCCTCCTAGCTACCTAGCTGCTAACACATAGCCTGCTAGCTACCTAGCTGCCTGCTGCTAACACATAGCTGCCTGCTGCTAACACATAGCTGCCTGCTGCTAACACATAGCTGCCTGCTAGCTACCTAGCTGCTAACACATAGCCTGCTAGCTGCGTGCTGCTAACACATAGCCTGCTAGCTACCTAGCTGCCTGCTGCTAACACATAGCTGCCTGCTAGCTACCTAGCTGCTAACACATAGCCTGCTAGCTACCTAGCTGCCTGCTGCTAACACATAGCTGCCTCCTAGCTACCTAGCTGCTAACACATAGCCTGCTAGCTACCTAGCTGCCTGCTGCTAACACATAGCTGCCTGCTGCTAACACATAGCTGCCTGCTGCTAACACATAGCTGCCTGCTAGCTACCTAGCTGCTAACACATAGCCTGCTAGCTGCGTGCTGCTAACACATAGCCTGCTAGCTACCTAGCTGCCTGCTGCTAACACATAGCTGCCTGCTAGCTACCTAGCTGCTAACACATAGCCTGCTAGCTACCTAGCTGCCTTCTAGCTACCTACCTAGCTGGGCGTTGGCTTTGGAGGCATCCTGGTGCGTTCCGATTGGGAAGGGCGTTGTCGATTTCGGTTTAAGGATTTGAAAATATTTCCTAGTTCTGCCCAAAATCGACGGCCGCCTATTGCTCCTTTAAATATTCTACTATTGTTCTTTCCTAAATCTAACAACAATGAACAAGCACCAGCCCACCACCCCATAGCCCCCAGGAGAGTGACTCCCTACTGACCCTCTCAGCCTTGTCGGAGCAGAAGAGGCGGGTGTGGTGGCGCTTCTGCACCACGATGTAGGTGATGCCGGGCCGGTAGTCCTCCTCCAGGCTGATGCAGGCCTTCCTGATGGCTATGAGCTCCGGCCACGCCACCTGGAAACACACACATCGTTAGGGCAACCATTTACAAAAAGGTAACCCAAGGGCGGCAGGGTGGCGCACCACGTAACGCACTGCAGTGTAACGCGGCCGTCCCGGGTTCGACTCCCGGAACCCGGCGACCTTTGCCAAATGTCCTCCCCCATCTATCCTCCCATACTTCCTCTCTGCCGGAAGTGTCCAAAAAATGAATAATCTACAAAAAACATAAAACATTTATTTATAATTTAATTAAATTTTTTAAAGGTAACCCAAGTGAGATTTTGTCATTGCTTTGTCATCTTCATATCACACAGCTGGACAAATTAACATCAGACTGAAGTGTACTTTAGATCTCACGGGGCAACGGTACGCCCCGAAGTTGTTGAAATAGTCACAACTTCTCAAAATTACGTACAATTAGTTATTTTCACTCACAAGTCGCATTAGATTCATCACAGCAGTAAACAAGAGACTCCACTGAAATGTCGAGAAGTTGGGTCTCTGTGGCAAGAAACCCACGGGATGGTGCATGTGTAGAAGCTGATCACATTTCTATATCACAGAATTTACCAAATTAACCATTCCGTGCCATTCACTACTCAAATATGAAAGAGAAACAACATGTATGACAGATTCTTAACCCTTTCACTGCCGCACTGCCAAACGGTTAACCTTTTCACTGTGACAATACACAGCAGGTTAACCCTTTCACTGCCACACTACAGAAGGTAAACCCCTTGGGCGGCTGGGTGGGGCAGCGGACATTGCGCTCGTCACCAACGCAAGAGACACCGGTCTCGAATCCGGCTGTCAGCGTTGCCTCCGGCTCGGGCCGGCCGTCATACTGACTCAATTGGCAGAGTCAGCGGGAGGGGAGTTGATGGGTGGTAGTCTGGTCGTTGTAAACAGCGACTCCTACAGGTCGGTCAGGGCGCCTGCACAGCAAAGACAGGAAATGGCGGGGGCAGTGTGAGCCTCCCACACGTTACACCTCGCCAATGAGAGTCCGCGCTGGCAGGTGAAAAGAAGTGACTGGTTGCCTCCACATGTATCGGAGGGGACATGTGATGGGCTTCTATCCTCCCTACGACCGGCCAGTGGGGGGCACATGCGAGCAACGATCAGGACAGGGGAGGGAGAATTGGCATGAGAGGAAAATTGGGATGCGGGGGGGGGGGAAAAATCACGAGAAAAAAAATAATAATAAAAAGAAGGTTAACCCTTTACTATCACACTACCGACGGTTACCGTCGGTAGTGTGATAGTAAAGGGTTAACCTTCTGTGTAGTGTGGCAGTGAAAGGGTTAATACAGACGGCTCCCCGTTCAAAGAGCATTGCTACTGACGGCTGCATAACCAGACAAAGGACAGCTCAGACCCCCTCGGTGTCTCACCTGCTTCATCCCTCCCCCAGTGTCTCACCTGCTTCATCCCTCCCTCAGTGTCTCACCTGCTTCATCCCTCCCTCAGTGTCTCACCTGCTTCATCCCTCCCTCAGCCCCTCACCTGCTTCATCCCTCCCTCAGTGTCTCACCTGCTTCATCCCTCCCTCAGCCCCTCACCTGCTTCATCCCTCCCTCAGTGTCTCACCTGCTTCATCCCTCCCTCAGTGTCTCACCTGCTTCATCCCTCCCTCAGTGTCTCACCTGCTTCATCCCTCCCTCAGTGTCTCACCTGCTTCATCCCTCCCTCAGCCCCTCACCTGCTTCATCCCTCCCTCAGTGTCTCACCTGCTTCATCCGCCCCCCAGTGTCTCACCTGCTTCATCCCTCCCTCAGTGTCTCACCTGCTTCATCCCTCCCTCAGCCCCTCACCTGCTTCATCCCTCCCCCAGTGTCTCACCTGCTTCATCCCTCCCTCAGTGTCTCACCTGCTTCATCCCTCCCTCAGCCCCTCACCTGCTTCATCCCTCCCCCAGTGTCTCACCTGCTTCATCCCTCCCTCAGTGTCTCACCCTGCTTCATCCGCCCCTCAGACCCCGTTATGTGTACTTTCACACATACTTACTGTCTGTGGTGTATATTCACATGGTGGTGGGTATATTTCCCATCTGTGTAACATTCACATGGTGGTGAGAGTGTAGTGTCACTAATTGTTCGGTTGTAATTGACACCGCTTCTGTATAAATTGGACACAGGTGTGGTGACGAGGCTCCACGCCCTCTACAAGCAGACCAGGGCCCTCATTTATCAATGGTGCGTACGCACAGATATGTGCGTAAAACCGTGCGTACGATCATTTCTAAGCAAAGTGTGGGACTTATCAAAATGAACGTGTGCTTGAGATTGTGCGTATATCTACGCACAGCTCAGACCGTGCGTACATGTCACCAAGCGGTAGAATATGAATACTGCAACATGAGATGGACTTTCATGCATTAGTTTCAACACCGACATGTTCTGTATGACCCGTAATTCATTATAGTTAATTGTAAAATAGAGACAGTAGTGTAATTATTGTCAAACCCTATAAATAGCATTTGGAATAAGTCTTTCTTTCCGAATGAATGCAGCATGCATGGTTTATCTATATAGCGTTATCGGAATACTACGGGGTGCGCTGACTGCGCTCCGTGGGGAGCCGTTTTAAGAAATATATCGCAGTCTATTTGCCGAGAGAACATAATATTAACTAGAGTCCGCTACCCGAGACACATTCTCCTTGATTTGTACCGCAATTTGGGACCCAAATTGGAGCGTGGAACAAAACGCACAAATGCCATCCCCATGCACATTCAAGTCCTCTCCACCCTCGGGTCTTTGTCCATCGTGATATTGGAGATGGCTTGAGCAATAGACTTACTGTACCACCCATGTAGCTGTCACAGCTCCATCACAAACTCAGTTATGTGAATAGAAAGGGATTCCACCCACTCAGTCAATGTTGCGATGCGCATTTGGCTGATATGTCGTTTCTGGCTGGTGACCGGGAGGAAGGCACGCATTGTATTGAATTTAATTGTAATGTTATTACTGGGGTATCTGTAATTAAAATATCACTTAATTGCAGGTGATCGGGGTTATCCACTGAAGCCATAATTAATGACTCTGACCAACCCAACGAACGACCCAATAGGAGTGCAATTATAACGGGATCACGCACGAACAAGAGCCCTTTAGAGCGCAGTTGGTCTGCTTGTTTGGCACAGGGGGGGGCAGACGCAGAACACCCACCTCCAAATGCGATTAAATATGGTTTAAAATAAAAAGCTAAATACTATTATTTTGCGTGTCATGTTTCCAAATAAGATTAGTCACAACGAAATGCTTTCTAGCTTCAATTTGTTGGTTAGAATAGATGACCTGCGTTGAAACTTCACAGAGCGAGATTGATCACGGAGGACTCGCTCTCAGTGAAGTTTCAAGTCCGCTTAGTCCATTATTCTACATTCCATGGGGGTGTTGCATTACCATATATGGTTAATTATGGGCGGTTCAGTATGCAAATGCTTACAATCATGCACGAGCATAGACGGCAAGAACATTGGTATTTATCAACACGGAGTGTGCGTACGACGTGTGCATGCACGGTTGATAAATCCAGATTTTTCTGTGCGTAGAGACATTCTAAATTCCGTGCTTAGGAACGAAAATCAAACACTTTCTACGCATTATTGATAAATGAGGGCCCAGGAGCTCGTCACTGTTGTCTCTCACCTGTTCTCACCATTTTGATCCTTGCTCTTTTTTGCTGCTCGTAAAAAACTATCGTTATATCCTGAACCAAGGAGGCTGGTGCACCCAGCTCTCCACCATTTTGTACAATTAGAGTAGTAGTGGTAAATAAATATTATTGTTTTTACTAAAAACGTGTCCAGACTTTTTTTTGTCCACCACGTTGCAACCAAGGCTAAAACGAGCCATATTCCTGCTGTGACTGTTGAGGCCTTAGGTTAGGGCAAGTTGTCTCACCTGCTTCATCTGCCCCTCCGACACCCCGCCCCGGTAGTAGATGATGCGGGTGGGCTTGAAGCGTGTTGACTTGTAGAACTGGATGAGAAGCTCCCGCACCATGTTGGTCAGGTCCTGGATGACCTCCTGGCTGAAGAGCTGCTCCTGGAAAACCACAACAGACACAATCTAGTTTTAAAAAAACAGCCATATTGAACCAAGGTGCAACGAAGTGATCCAGAACGTATCGGACTAAAATTACAAAACACAAAAATAACTCAATTCTAAACGCACAAGCTCTCTAATCCAAATGCTTTTTACACTTTCCGTGCCACTCACGAGATTTCTCTGGGTTTTTTTATAGGTGGTTGCTAGCCACTCACGAGATTTCTCTGATTTTTTTTTTTTTTTTTTTAACGATCTGAAAAATTATTGCATCACCCGAGCCTACCCGAGTATAGCTGAGCGGCGCCGGCGCTCACTGTGGAAAAAAGCGCCCCCTGTCGTCTCCCAGATGACATACGGTAAGTGATTTTGGAATGGACTCAATGAAAATGAATGGGGAAAAAAATCCGGTACTCCACATTTTCCAGTTCACTGATCCAGCCGGGGTTACCACAGTTCATTCTGGATCCTCAGATCCCCGCGGATCATGGAGATCTACAGTATCGCGTTGGATCCATACACGTATCGATTTTTTCGAATGGTGATCAGGAATTGGAATATACCAGTTGGATACCATCTGATGTCAGGTAAGGACTCTATGTTATCAGTGTTAGGATAATCAGAGTAAGTTTGATGAAGTTATAAGCTGTTTTGTGAAATGTCTTTCGGTTTCACTGTAAAAGTCCGAGAGGAAATCAACGGAGCGATTATCAGTGCACGGCCGTAATGTGCTTGCGTGCACGTATAATATTGATCATCTAGCGTTTATTTGAAAACGATTCATAAAAAGGCCGACGAATATCAACGTTGTGGAATATTCCACTAAAAGACGATTTTCATAGAATGCTCCAGAATGAGCTGTTTTTTTATATCAAAACGGGGGCTTTTCTAACTGCTCTGAAACGGAAACGACGCGATAAAAAAACAATCTGCCTTCACAGCACTGACTGGAAAATAGTCTTTGATAATGCGATGGGCAGATTAGACACATAGCCATAATTGAAAACATAGATTAGGCGATATTAACGTTAACATTGGCGCCGATGGTGGCATTCAGCCGGTAAAACGGAAAACCAGGCGTGGCGCTCAAAGTGTTAATAAATGTGAGAAATGGGTTAATACAGTGTATTAATAATACACTGTTATGCACTTATATTGGCAATATTAAAGTGTCTATTTTATACTTCCTCGTTGATAAACCGCCACAATAAAAGCATTATATAGTTATTTTATCCAAAGCTCTTTTACAATTCCCATCCGTCCCGCACACGCTGCCCGGGAATCGAACCGGAAACCTCCGGATTACCAGACGACTGTTCTGACTTTTTGGGAGGAGTTTGGTACCTGGGACAGGTCCTGCCGTGACGTCTGGACCCGCACGGTGGCACAGTAGCGACTGGGATGGCCGTCCATGCTGCCCACCACCGCCGCAATGGACGGCTTCTTGCCGTCGCCCGCAGGAGGGTGCGTGACGTCGGCCCCCAGGAAGATGACGGGCTGCTGGAACACCGAGGGCCTGAGGGGGGTGGGGGGGGGACAAAGACGGGTCCGTCAAGGAAACTGCAACGGTGCACAATTAAGAAACAACAATGAATACAAGAATGGTAACAATGAGTAGTAGTAGTAGGATCAAATAAGATGTAAAATATAAAATGAGGCAAGATAAAACTGTCAATTATTTACAGTACATAGTGTGTGTGCATGTTAAAGTGTAGGGTGTGTGTGTGTGTGTGTGTGTGTGTGTGTGTGTGTGTGTGTGTGTGTGTGTGTGTGTGTGTGTGTGTGTGTGTGTGTGTGTGTGTTCAAGTTCAAGTGTGTACAAGTTCTGTACGACAAGTCAGCAGGAAGGGTACAACTCTTTCAGCTGAGTAACAATGTTCATCAGTGTTGAGTGCAGCATAGTAGTAAATACATATTAGTATAGTAGGTAGTAATATAGGCAAGGAGGATTATGATAGAAGACGGTATCAGTTGTCAACTGATAATAAAAAAAATAAAACTTTAATCAAAGAAAGAGGAAGTGACTTAAAAACAATGATTCATAGTGCATCATAACCTTCAATATACATTTTATAAACGCGATCGATATTTGGAATGGCGATCAGGAATTGGAATAATCTTTTTGGAGAACATCTGATCTGAGGTAAGGAATCTATTTTACCAGTCTTGGGGTAATCGGAGCTATTTTCACCTATATATCAGCGTGTGCCATATGTGTGTATGTCTGTGTGTGTGATCAGGAAATAAGATAATCGATTTTTCAGCCCGCTTCTATAGCGTGCATAAGTACACATATACTATCAATAATCTAGCGTTTATTTGAAAGCGATTCATAAATAGGCCAAAAAAATTACAACGTGTTTTGTATATTCAGGTGTATTCCAGTAAAGGGCGTTTATCACAGAATCTTTATTTTCTTCTGGAACTTTCATAAAACGAGCGTTTTTCAAAATGGTATTAAACAGAAATGAACCGATTAAAAAACAATCCGTTTCGACAATGTTGACTGCAAACAAGTCATTGATAAGCGACGGCCATATTATACACATAGCCATAATAGTTTATGCGTTCGCAAATATGAGAGCTCTATCATTGAAGTTGATAGCACCGGACCCGTGGCACTCAAAGTGTTAAGTAAGCTCAACAACTTGTGTGAGTAAGCCAATTGTGGAAGCAGTTTATAAGAACCTAGTGGAGAGAATCTTAACCTTTAACATGGCCATGTGGTATGGAAATCTGAACATAAAAAGAAATACGTTGCAGGGGATAGTGAATTTGGTGTAAACCCACAGGGAAGCCACAAAAACAACTACGGTAAGCTACATCTAGTGCTTAGGAAGAAAGCTAGGAAGATAGTGGGTGACCCCTCTCACGCACTCTATGGGGAGTTCGAGCTGTTGCCCTCCGATAGTCGTTACAGACGTTAAAGAGGAACTATCTTATAAATGGCCTTTTTCAGTGTTTAGCATTGTTTCCTAGCTATGTGGACTTATATTAATATGATCTATGTCTCTAATTCTCATATTGGCGCATTCTTCCAATTCTCCTCTCACAATATTCACCCTCACTGAACTGAGTCATCTGAAAATGTGATGATTTGTGATGTCAGAAAGACACCGCTGCATGATAATGTTCAGGCGCCGGCGCCGCGGCGCAGTGGTTTAGGAGCCCAGGCTCAAAACAGCTCGAGATCTTGAGGTAGAAAAACGCTGTTTTTAAGGACTTGATTAGAAATACAAAACAATGAATTAAAAAATATATATAATTACAGAGGTGTTCCATAAACTCACAGGAATTGTGTAAAAGTGCCCAAATAGTGAAAGAAATAGTAAAATAGTTCCCCTTTAAAAAGAAATTAAAATAAAAACTCTGCCTAATGCCATTAACTCATTCACGGCCAGCATGTATCCCCATCCCTGCTGTCAATGGGCCATGCTTTAAAAGATAGGCATTTTCACGGTGTGTCATGATGTTTGCAGAGCTATATCTATATTATAGCTATGGAGACAATACTATGGCTCATTCAACAGTCACTATCTCACGTCCAACATGTATACGTTTGCGTGTTATCCCGTGGTGAATATTGTATAGTTTCAGAGTGATCCGGGCTAAGTCCTGGAAGCTGAGTTATGGAGCGCTATGTGCATTTTGGAAAAGTCGTTGGCGTTGCTCGCCTGGACACGATACTATTTCCAAATCAAAGGTAGGTATTATGTTTCATCATGAAGGCATCAAGGGGGGGGGGGGGGGGGGGGGGGGGGTCGTTTTGTGATGCTCTGATCGTCAGCAACGGCATACGTTTTGGAATAGGTGACATATGGTCGTTGCGATCGATGTGAAATCATTGTAGGATCAAAGTAGGATTGATGTCATATAGTCCTTACCTTTGCTAGGAGGTATTCCAAAATGAATATTCCAATTGTCTGATCGCGATTTCCAGTATTTATGTCCATCGTGTCCCTGACATGAAAAGGGACAAACTATGCATCAAGTGTGCTGGACGCGTTCCAAGTGGCTCGAATGAAGCCTTTCACTTGCCCGGGTACCATTTCTCCGCCCGGACCATATAAAATGTAACACACAGTGTGAAATAAGGTTTCAAAGGGTAGGCGATACTGCACCCAGCAGGAATCGGCCGGCATTGCAATCTCAGGGTCTCAGAATGAGTCCCAATGATACGCCGAGGTCCGTGAGACTGTATAGAATAAAAGAAAATACTATGAAAACTATCGAAAACCAGGCAAGGGCAAGGCGCTTGATTTTGGTTAAATCTTAAAAACATCGGTAAACAAACGTAGTGCTGAAAATATACACTTTGACTGCCGTTTTGATAGGGTTAAGGTCTTTACTCTTGGCTACATTTGAAATAGAAACACAACATTAATTAATACGGTCTGATCGATTTGTGATAAAAAAAAAAACAGCCTACAGTTTTTAGCAGGAAGAAATTGTACAATAAAGATATCCGCATCGAGAAACGTTCTGCAGCCGTGTTGGATTTTTATGAAAAAAAAGGATCAAACTTCACAACACAGATTCAGGCTTGGATGTGAGATGATGGGGGAGAACTCACCTCTGGTGGGGCACCAGGACGTTGTTGATGCCTCCCAGCTTGGCGTTGATCTTGAGGCAGAGGTTGGAGAGGGTCTGCGGGGACGTCTTCACCACGTTCTTCACCTGGACACACTGGGTGGCCATGCCGAGCAGGGTGTCCCCCACGCGCTTCACCTCAGCTGGGGAGAGACACAGGTATGAATTGAAAATGGGGGACACTAATGTAAACAAGACGAAAGTCTTTCTCTGGTCTGCATCCCCTTAACAATTGTGTGTATTGAGCCGTACTGTATTGTACCCATTCTGCAATTCTTCATTCATTCATTCATTCATTCATATGTTTCTTTATTACCAAGGGGCAGGGGAATGGTAAATGGCTGCTTTTTTATATAGCGCTTTTATCCAATTTGTTACTCACATTTTACCCATTCACTTACACACCGACGGCGGAGGCAACCATGCAAGGTACCAACCTGCTCATCGGAAGCAATTAGGGGTTAAGTGTCTTGCTCAAGGACACCTCGACACGCTGCCCGGGAATCTAACCGGGAACCTCCGGATTGCCAGACAACTGCTCTACCTCCCGAGCCACTGCCGCCCCTTGCCTTGTGTTGCATGTTACAACAGATTAGCTCTACGACGTCACATGAATAGATGCGGCCTGGTATGTAGGGTTGGGTACTGTTCACATTAGAACCGGTACCAGTACCGGTTCCTGGAATTCGGGATCAGTATCCAACGGTACCTTTTTTCTGTACTTAACTCTCTCGGTTGTCAATTTCAACATTGTTATTTATTTAGATTTTTTTTTGTTATTTATTGTTGCAACACACCACACAAAATAAATCATGTAATATGTTTTTAAATATCAACCTTATCTGGCCATCCTCAGTAAATACTATCAAACTCCTCCGACCCCAGAGACGGGACAGTAATATATATATTTGTGGAAAAGGCTCCCTCTCGTCTAGCATATTACAATCTTATACTAAACATGTAAAAAGGTACCAAAATTCGGTACGGATCGATCTAGTGTGAATCGGTACTCGGTAGTACCAATGTAATCTGGTCGGTACACTTAAAAGTACAAGTACAGAGTTCGGTACCCAACCCTACTGGTGTGGAAACTGCTCTGCCCTCAACCGCAAAAAGGCCCGGGCCAGCAGACTCCAACCAGCAGACTCCAGACCAGCAGACCCCAGACCAGCAGACGGGTCAGCAGTGTGGCCCTCAAGGCGCGGGACAGCAGACCCCAGACCAGCAGACAGTTTTCCCCCTGGCTGTCAGACTCATGAACAAATAACACTAAACGTCCAGCTGAGCTAGCTGCCTGTGACTGAGGAAAACCAGTGCCATTTGAAATCCATGTCATCCATGTCATGTTGAGTGCTTGGAGTGTCTAGAAAAGTGCTATATAAATGTAATGAATTATAATAAAATTATTATTATTATGTCCCAGCTACTGATTTGCACATAATACTGCCTTGCACACACACTACTGATTTGCACACAATACTACCTGGCACACACACTACTGATTTGCACATAATACTGCCTTGTGCACACTACTGATTTGCACATAATACTATACTGCCTAATAATATGTATATATACTGCTTCTGTTGTACCACTGTGTGTATATACTGCTTCTGTTGTACCACTGTGTGTATATACTGCTTCTGTTGTACCACTGTGTATATATACTGCTTCTGTTGTACCACTGTGTGTATATACTGCTTCTGTTGTACCACTGTGTGTATATATACTGCTTCTGTTGTACCACTGTGTATATATACTGCTTCTGTTGTACCACTGTGTATATATATACTGCTTCTGTTGTACCACTGTGTGTATATACTGCTTCTGTTGTACCACTGTGTGTGTGTATATACTGCTTCTGTTGTACCACTGTGTCTATATACTGCTTCTGTTGTACCACTGTGTATATATATACTGCTTCTGTTGTACCACTGTGTGTATATATACTGCTTCTGTTGTACCACTGTGTATATATACTGCTTCTGTTGTACCACTGTGTGTATATGTACTGCTTCTGTTGTACCACTGTGTGTATATACTGCTTCTGTTGTACCACTGTGTGTATATACTGCCTCTGTTGTACCACTGTGTGTATATATACTGCTTCTGTTGTACCACTGTGTGTATATATACTGCTTCTGTTGTACCACTGTGTATATATATACTGCTTCTGTTGTACCACTGTGTGTATATATACTGCTTCTGTTGTACCACTGTGTGTATATACTGCTTCTGGTGTACCACTGTGTATATATACTGCTTCTGTTGTACCACTGTGTGTATATATACTGCTTCTGTTGTACCACTGTGTGTATATATACTGCTTCTGTTGTACCACTGTGTGTATATATACTGCTTCTGTTGTACCACTGTGTATATATACTGCTTCTGTTGTACCACTGTGTGTGTATATACTGCTTCTGTTTTGTGTGTATACAGTAGGGCTGTCCCCGACTAAGGATTTGGATAGTAGACTATGATTGGCCAAAATTTGCCGTTAAGTCGACTACTATTTTTTTTTATCATACCATTTGGGCTGTGGGGGGTGCTTAATGTCTGAAGGAGTCGACTGAAGGCTTCTTGTCCTCTGCAAAAGCATGCAATTGGTCCACTGATGGATACATCTTGATATTTGTCTAGTCTAGTGTGTTCATTAGATGGGTGAAATCCTCTTTCAGTGCCTCTGTGCCTGTTTTCTTAGGCAGTTAGCCTCTGGTATGCGTGCCATTAGCGTTAGCCACGCTTCTAGGCCTCTTTTCTTTTGGAAAGAATGATACAAAATTATATATATAATATATATATATTTTTTTGTATTCGACTAAGAGGTTGGCAGTCGACTACGGCTCCTTTAGACCGATTAATCGACTAATAGGGGTCAGCCCTAGTATACTGCTTCTGTTTTGTGTGTATACTGCTTCTGTCAGAGGGGCCGAGAAACAAAAGAATGTCGCTCGTCTATGAACTTGATATTATGCACGGTGGTGTTCCATGTCATACCGTAGACGGGCGTCTTGCCGGGCAGGATGACCACGATGAGCTGCAGGCCCACGTAGGACATCTTGAGGTGCTTGAACATGGGCTCCACGCTGTCCGCCCCCTGGGCGTATTTACAGAAGCACGGCTGGCCCTGGATGGGCATCCCGGCGTCCTTGGAGATCTTCCGCAGCTGGTCGGTGAAGCTCCTGTCCCAAAAACATTGATACGACGCCGTCAGGAAACAGAAAAGCGTTGATACGACCCCCCATCAGGGAACAGAAAAGCATTGATACGACCCCCCATCAGGGAACAGAAAAGCATTGATACGACCCCCCATCAGGGAACAGAAAAGCATTGATACGACGCCGTCAGGGAACAGAAAAGCATTGATACGACTCCGTCAGGGAACAGAAAAGCATTGATACGACCCCCCATCAGGGAACAGAAAAGCATTGATACGACCCCCCATCAGGGAACAGAAAAGCATTGATACAAGTCCGACCCCGTCAGGGATAGGGATGGGCATAAAAAAATATTAAAAATCAAGATCGATTGATCGCATGATGTACTTGAGTAGTGATCGATTACTCGTGGAGGAACACAAGTTACTTAACGTTACACCGGTCGAGCTATGCACACGCTTAGCTTGCTAACGTTAGATAGCAGTGTTTATAAGGAGTCATCTGCCAACACATTTCAAGTTTCAACAAATGGATTCACAAAATGGATTACCATCCAAATGTCATTGAAGACTCCTGTGACCAGTAAGTAGGTGCTACATACGTCTTAACTTTTATTAACTATTTTTGACCGCAGAAATATGCGCAAATGGTCTACGTTATATGCGTAAATGTCCGCTATGTGCAGTGTGCGTGTCCCGACAGTGTGTCCCGACCCCACTTCTCCATGTCCACACGGAGACGAGTTTGGGTGTGTATGTATCCGCCAAAGTATTTTATCGTATGCACGTTTCGTCCACACATTTGTATCCTAGACATTTTCAACAAGTCAAAAGGAAGACAAATATTAGCTAGCTTAACTAGAGTTAGCTCAAGGCACAGAACCGGACGACACAAGTTGTCAACAATAATACTTCCGGTCGGGGGGGTTTCAAAATAAAAGAGCGAAGTCTAAAACACAAATTTAAGATCGAGTTTTATCATAGCCGTGAGTAATCGATCAATCGATTACTCACGCCCATCCCTAGTCAGGGAACAGAAAAGCATCGATACGACCCAGTTAGGAAACAGAAGAGCATTGATATGACCCCGTTAGGGAACAGAAAAGCATCAACACGACCCCGTCAGGGAACAGAAAAGCATCTATAGGTACCTCCTGAGCCACCGACGCCGCCCCCCCCCCCCCCCCCGGCCAGAAAAAGACAGGAAGTCAACAGACACACAGAACTCACTTGAGCAGGTCTTCTCGGCACTGTTTCTGCGGGGCGAAGCAGGCCACGGCCCAGACCTTGATCTCGATCCCGGCGTAGAACTGCTTCCCCCTCATGTCCCACACGCCCTGGTTGGGCGTGGCCACAGTCTTGTTCTGCGGAGAGAGGCCCTACTCTCTTAGTCAACCCCCCGGCTGGACAAGCCAATACAGCAGATAGATCATAATAATAATATAGGGATGTTCAATATTGGCTTTTTTACCGATATCCGATATTGTCCAACTCTTAATTTCCGATACCGATATCAACCGATACAGATATAATTTCAGGTAATTAACATAACTTTTCATAACATATCTCTTGTCGTGGAATTAACACAACATTATGCATACTTTTGACAATAAATAAAATAAGAATTTGTTCTTATTTGCCTGGGTAAATAAAAGGTTAAATAAAAAAATTATCTTTTTTTAAAACGGATACTGATCATTTCAGATATTACATTTTAATGTCAATATCGGTAGGCCGATAATATCGGACATCCCTATAATAATATATTTCATTTGTAGGGCGCTTTATAATTGTGGAGCAAATCTCAAAGCGCTACATTGTAAAAGAAAGAACATAAAAGCTAGCAAGAGAGTAAAAAAAGAATATAAAATAAGCCAGAGTAAAACTAGTAAGGAGTAAAAAAAAAAAGAAAAAAAAAAAAAACACTAAAACTGGTAAAAGAACATAAAATGCGTGGAGCTAAAACTAGATAAAAATCAACAAAAGGCTCTATTCAAAAGATGAGTTGAGGCCCTTTTTAAAAGCATCCAGTCTGTGGTGCTCTCAGGTGGTCAGGGAGCGGATGGGCAGAAAGCCAGATCCCCCCCTTTGTAGATAACTACAAAATGGAACTTCAAAACCCCCACACCCTTCCCAGATACATATAACGCAACGCATTTTGATTGCGCTCCCAAATGCAAGCTGCCTGCAGTCCTTTTGAAGAGTCGGTCGGCACAAGGTTGGGTTTGTTTAGGGGAAATAAAAAAGGGGCCAGACGGACTGTAATAGATGGATATCGGGGCCTGTTTTCACATGGCCGCCTAGATCACGAGTGCCGATATTAAGTTAGGATACAGGATACTCTTATTTATTCAGTGTAAAAAAAAAAATCATCAGATTCTCAGTATTCCTCAAGAAGCTTCATGAATACCAGCTCAGACTGAAGAGATAACATGGGCCTACTGTCCTGAATCTCTCTACAACACAAACAAACTTATTTATACCAAAGGCCTGCAGGCTAGCTGCCAATACATTTATTCACGCTTTTAAATGATTGGGCCTCGTGCAAGAACTGTGCATAATGCATTTAATGATCTCAAATTATAAAATGGCCTTTTAGGCCATTTTCATATGCTATTTTTGGGGTGTTCATTGCCAATTGCAAATGCTCCCGTGTCACTCAGATACAGGCGAGGAAAGGCCCCTCACACCAACATGTCACTCAGATACAAGCCAGGAAAGGCCCCTCACACCAACATGTCACTCAGATACAAGCCAGGAAAGGCCCCTCACACCAACATGTCACTCAGATACAGGCGAGGAAAGGCCCCTCACACCAACATGTCACTCAGATACAGGCGAGGAAAGGCCCCTCACACCAACATGTCACTCAGATACAGGCGAGGAAAGGCCCCTCACACCAACATGTCACTCAGATACAAGCCAGGAAAGGCCCCTCACACCAACATGTCACTCAGATACAGAGTCCATTTCATCGCGGCCAACCGGCACCGCTTCCGAGTGATAACTAACCTATTATCCATTGCGAGTCCAGGTTACACACAAAAGACCAGACGTGGCCTCCGCGATTATACATGCGCAGGATGTAGTGAGATGTGTATTGGAATACTGTGTGTCGGCCTCCGTTGATGAAGGGGCGAGACATGGCAAATACACACGTGGAACACTTGATTAGAGTTGGGATCGTCGGTTTTTCTCTTGATTCTTTTTTGTGTTGTTGGGTCACGACCCGTAGTTTGAGAAACGCTGCTTTAGAGAATAAAACTCGTTGGACTGTGCTGGAGCCCGGTGAGAGGACACACCATCAGCGAAATGGTGCCCTGTAGGGCTGGGGGCGATTCTTGCTAAAATGTGAACCGATTCTTCTCTCTAAGAATTGAGATCACGATTCTCTCACACGATTATTTTTTCAATAAAATCATTTATTGCACTCTCTTAAACAGACAACATAACATATATCAAAGTGCTTGACTTAAACATAACATATATGAAAGTGCTTTGACTTAACCTTGTAACATACAAAATAACTCAAGTTAGAATCGTCATCATTTAAAAAGGTTAAGTAAAAAATTTAAAATAAAAAAATAAATTTAATAAAAAAATATGTCATCGTTTAGAAATGAGATTGCATAGGTCTATGAATCGAGATCGCTTTCGATTAATCGCCCAGCCCTAGCACTGCCCTGTACTCGTCAACGTCATGCCAGACAAAAGACGTCCTTTTAACAACACGAGGATTCCATGTCCTCCGATGACATCACTGGAGGACATATTCAAACTCATTAACTCTGGGTAACTGTCAAAAGTAAATTAAAACGATTTACAGGGTTTTGGGATATGTGTGAGATTATGTGCAAAATAAAATCAGCATTGTTTTTCAGTGAAGTGCCCCTTTAGAAATAAAATGTCAATGCTGGGTGGCAAAGAGTCAGACCGCCTCCCGCCTGGTTAGTAAAACATCCATTTCTCCCGTACACACAATCCCTGAGTCCCAAGTCAGCCTCTAGCCTCTCACCTTCCAGCACTAGTGCATTATGTCAAGACGGTATGCATGTCAAGTATGTAACAAAAATGTGCTCGACTTTTCACCTAGATGGAATTAGCAGAGAGATCAATAATGAAATGCAGTCAAATAAAAATTATCTTCTATTCGGCCAACAAGGACAACTACTTCTTCCTCCAGATTAATTTGCGAGATACTGCTTACACCCATCCCATCCCGTTAGATCTGCACCAGTGCTCGAATGAGACGGCGCCACCCGACTTTCAACAGGTGAATCTCTACAGTCGACCTCCTCTTCCTCTTTTCCTTCACGGCCACCAGACGACCAGTTCATCCATGTCCCGCCTATTTACTTCTGACCCATCTGGTCTACTCAGATCAGAGCGAGTGGTGACGAAGGAGGCTTGGAAGAGAAGTCTCGCGTTACTGAGAGGCAAGGGTTAAGTTCCAGGTCTGCCAAATACTGGACCCACGTAAACCAGATTCGCGAACCAGCCCGGTAGGTAACACTACGCAACGGTAGGAATGAATTATTCACTGCAAAAAGATAACTACTGCAGATCAAAAGTTTAAGTGCAATGACGAAATTATTCATGCGAATAAAAATGTCCCCTGCTGGTGTTAATTAACAAAATATTCAATGTGAGATCGAAAAAAGATTAATGCGTTGTTGTTAGCTTAATATTCTCACACCGACTACTCAATCTCAGCCAACCTGGAACACACCCTGCTGCCTCTGGAACGATGGCCCCAGAGAGAGAGAGGCGAGAGGGAGCCCTGCCCAGTACTCACCCTGCCACAGTCCCTCCCGGTGTCCGTACTGACACGGCCCCCGTACTGCAGCATGGGCGCTGGGAGGACGCGACCGGTGACCTCCGTCATGTCGTTGTGGACCACGATGCCGAACTCCTTCAGGTAGGGGTCAGGGCCCCCGACCATGCTGTTACTTTTTACCTGTGGGGGGAAGAGGTGATGGTGACGAGGGTGAAGGTGCAGAGCCGGCGGACAGTAGTATGTAGGAGAAAGAGACGTTTCGGGACAGTGATGTCAAATTGTTTCGGTTTTTTCGATCAGTTATAGTTTAGATCGAATGATGACCGTGAGGCAAAAAGGTTGTGTACTGTTTTCACATACAATGACGGGAGAGTCATGCCATCCATGAATCAATCTAACTTTAATACACTCATGGTCCAGATAAAACAAATAAAACATACACACAACCTATATAAAATTACGCACAACAGGCAAAAATAACATCAACATCCCACAAATGGACAGCTGTGCCAATGGCGCCACATGGATGCGTGGTAACGTGTGGCGGCACTAATCCTAATCCGTCCGTTAAAACCAGAATGATCTCATTTCATCAAGAGTCATTTAGCCGACAGTATGAATTTATACATATATATATATATATATCGTATGTATGAATTTATACATACGATATCTTAAAACAGCTTGGAAGGTATCGACACGTGCAGCCACAAACCTTTCACTTGCACTACTACACACCATCTAGGTATTTTGAGTAATATTCTCACGGCATCATTATACATTACCGAAAACTTGCTTACATTACATTGAATATTTAAAGTCAATTCAGATTCGGGAGGTACCCTTGGCCGGGAAAGGCTTTTAAAAATCTATATTTATCTCTTAACCTGCTACTACGCCTTTTTTCCAGTGGATGTGTGTGAAGATTCATGCTAAACGTTATTTCTAGCGTGCCTCCCATCCTCTGGGAGTTTCTGCTGAACTACTATGGAAACTCAGTTCACCGAATGACTCTCTTTTGACAACAACAACACCACCACCACCGGGTGCTGGTCCCCCTGAGAGCAGCATCTCTGAAGCCCGATTCCAGATGGAATTGAAACAAGACGCTGTGAATGGAAATCAAAGTGGGTCATCGGTACAGCTACCCGGCCGCGTCTATACTTTTATACGTTTCTGGTCATGTGACATGTGCGCCAATCGTGCGACGCCCGTTTCTTTCACCGGTTAAGCTTAGGCACTCTTTCGAAGTTGGTTAAGGTTAGAGTTTGTCTTAAGAGCAGGGGGGCGCTAGAACACCAGCCCTGATTCCAAACTCTAACCTTAACCAACTTCGAAAGAGTCGCCTAAGCTTAACCAGTGATAGAACTAGGCGTTAGGTAGTTTGCAGGCTGTTAGAGGCGGAAATAGGCGCAGAAACAGGCGTCACGCGATTGGCGCACATGTCACATGACCAGAAAAGTCAGTGGCCAATCAGATCGCGGAAAAATGCAAGTTAGTTGGTAAAAGTATAGACACTACCCGGGCCTACGGTGCCCTCAGTAACAGAGAGGAGGATGTAGCCTACAGTTACAGACACTACCTGGGCCTAAGGTGCCCTCAGTAACAGAGAGGAGGATGTAGCCTACAGTTACAGACACTACCCGGGCCTACGGTGCCCTCAGTAACAGAGAGGAGGATGTAGCCTACAGTTACAGACACTACCCGGGCCTAAGGTGCCCTCAGTAACAGAGAGGAGGATGTAGCCTACAGTTACAGACACTACCCGGGCCTAAGGTGCCCTCAGTAACAGAGAGGAGGATGTAGCCTACAGTTACAGACACTACCCGGGCCTAAGGTGCCCTCAGTAACAGAGAGGAGGATGTAGCCTACAGTTACAGACACTACCCGGGCCTACGGTGCCCTCAGTAACAGAGAGGAGGATGTAGCCTACAGTTACAGACACTACCCGGGCCTAAGGTGCCCTCAGTAACAGAGAGGAGGATGTAGCCTACAGTTACAGACACTACCCGGGCCTACGGTGCCCTCAGTAACAGAGAGGAGGATGTAGCCTACAGTTACAGACACTACCCGGGCCTAAGGTGCCCTCAGTAACAGAGAGGAGGATGTAGCCTACAGTTAACTCTACAGTGCGCGACTCAAGAGGAGGTCAATAAGTCCACAGGTGACTCTGCCTGTATCAATGTACTATTTTTTCATTAGTTTGAAACGGCACAGACTGTTAGCACAGCTATAGGCTAAAAAGCCATAATGCACAACCGCAGATATTTTTCAGTCGTTGCCCAACTCTGGCCATATTCCAGTTGCTTTCAAAACAACACGCAATTGACTTCTTGAAAGCAATTGTGCACCACCACACTGGCACCGTCAATCCACACTGGCACTGTCACTCCACCACCCGGTCACTTCTACAGTGTATTACTAGCAGGGTTTCCGTTAGAAAAAATTGTTGCCGGTCTCCGTGACCTGCAAGATTTCAATCTACCGGACAAATGAGATTAATTCCGGTCATAGTTTATTGAGCTTTAAAACAATTGATAGGCAGGCTATATAAAGAATGTCATCCTCAAGGCATGTAGATTTATAATATTATTACTTAAAACTAGGCTACTTTTGCGTATACAGTCATTAATATATTCCAAATAAAATAAGTCCCTCGATACTCCGTGCTGCTGCTGACTTGAAATAAAATAGACCGCGTCTGTGGGCAGTCGGTCCGACACTAAACAGCAGTCTGTTATAATCACATTTTTATGAGCTAACGAATTCCGTTATATTGGACATTTGTATTAATTATATCAAGCGAAGAACTGAGAAAGCAGAGAGACGGCAACATTATCGTGGTTTGCGTGACGACTCTCTCCACCTCGCAACGACTTATTTGCAAAGAGTATGGCGCTGCAGAGCAGCTGATTCAGCTGTTATTGGCTCTTTTCTGGGAACCGCACAGCAGCGCCCCCCACCCAACATTGGCTGAAAATGGCTGAATTGGAGTACTGCTGGAATACTGCATTGTGCTGCTGCTGCTCCGGCTCTGCAGCTTCACAAAAGTTTGCACACCCAGCACTAAGCTCTCGCTGACAACGTCGTTGTCATTATTAGAAGCAACGAGGAAACAAATGTAATGATCGTTTCGTTCATCGCATAGGCTATTTAATTTTAGCCTATTTTAATACAATTCAAATAATCTAATTGTGCTTAGACTCAGGGAATTATTTTCACCGGACATTAAGACCGGAGAGATTAAATATGTCGGACTTCAACAGATTTTGCCGGTCAAATACCGGTAATTACCGGCTAACGGAAACGCTGATTACGAGGGGTGTAACGGTACACGGATACGTACTGTGCCGCGTCAATGTGGTCCTCCGGTACAGTACGCACTGTGCACCGAACGATTGCAACGGTGCGGAACCTTTTTTTTGCGGAACTTAAATCCCCCCGGCCCTAATATAACGTGCACAACTAACCGGATGTTGTTTGTTCATTCCACGCAGCGCGCAGCTACACTGAACGAGAGCATATTAGCCTTAGTATGGCGAGTCAATACTAACTGACAAGCCAGAGCTATGTCATTGTTCAACTTTATTGCAAACTTTATCACGCATTTGAAACGGCATCACCCGAATGTGAATATCACTGGTACAAGGAAGAAACGGACCCTAGTGCAAACCCAGCTCCCCGTTTGCATCTCGCTATTAATTCAGACCGGGCCAAAGCAATAACAAACGCCATAGGTGTTTTTATAGCAGCAGATCTGCGACCATACTCCGTTGTCGAGAACACTGGGTTTAAGCACATGTTAAAAGTAATAGAGCCCCGCTACCTAGTTCCCTCTCGTCCGTATTTCAGCCAGCAAGTCATACCACCAGCTCTATAAACTAGCCCCTTTCGTGACTGTGATGCAAGCCCTGCCCCTGTATTCAAGCATCACAGTCATGAAAGGGGCTATGTATAAACAAGCACACGCTACAGTTGTCCACAACTTATCCTCCAAGGCATCTGCTATATAATAATCTTCAGATTTACTTAAGTGTTATTAGTAGGTTACAGCAGTAAGCATTAGTTTGCTCAGTAAATTATGGCCAATTCGTTTTATATTGTTTAATACAGTTAAATAAATAGATAAATGAAAAGCAATTTTTTTTTGTATCTCCCCCCCCACTGTACCGAAGATAATACCGAACCGTGACTTCAAAACCGAGGTACGTACCGAACCGTGGATTTTGTGTACCGTTACACCCCTAAGTTAAGAATAATTCAGTCTACGGGGTGCTACAGGAAAAAACGAATGAACCTCTCCCGTTGAAGTTCACACTCACTCCACAGGGGGGAGCCACCACTCACCAGTCTGCTGATCTCCTCCTGTCTGTCGGGGGCCGAGCGAGCGGTGGCTTTGATCATGGTGGACGTCTGGTTGTCAGTCAGCTTTTTGATACAGCGCTGGCCCGCGACTATGTTACAGACCTGTGGGAGGCGAACACACACGCTGTTGGAAAACGGAAGCTTTTGGACAAGAAATTAATAGTTTTATGTTCAAGGGTCTATAGTCCTGGAAAAGGATCATCATCATGATCATCACATCCTTGATGCATCCGATTTTGATTGAAGTTTATTTAAAATATGCAACAACAACAAACAAGTACAGATATAGCCTTATGCCATTCAAATCATAAATGTATATAAAAAAAATATATATAAAAAAATATTAAATGTATTACATAATTGAAAAGGAGTGGGAAGAAGTTTAGTTATTTAATCCCACCCCTTTTTACTAGGGATGCTCGATATTGGCTTTTTTACCGATACCGATATACCGATATTGTCCAACTCTTAATTTCCTATACCGATTTCAACCGATATCAACCGATATATGCAGGGCTCCCCCCCCCCCCCAAAAAACGTAATAATTTCAGGTAATTAACATTACATATCTCTTGTTGTGGAATTAACACAACATTATGCATACTTTTGACAATAAATAATAAATAAATGGGTAATTAAAGGTTATAGAAATGTAAAAAATATTAAAAATATATATATATATGTATATATATATCTTTTTAACAGATACCGATATTTTCCGATATCACATTTGAATGCCAATATCGGCCGATAATATCGGACATCCCTACTTTTTACCCATCAGATCATACTTTAGTAACTTTACTAATTCATACTTTACTAAGGGCTCTCTTTATTGTCAGACTTATAATGAAAAAAATATATTTTTGCATTCCAAGGTACAATAGATAGGTTTGTGTGCATGTGTGTGTGCGTGTGCGTGCGCGTGTGCGTGTGTGCCTGTACAGCCATGATGCAACAGCCCCGCTCTCACCTCCAGGGGGAGATAGGTGTGCTTCTGTTCCTGTCCTACTTGCAAACAGGGCAGGTGTGGATACTTGAGCTGCAAACTGTACTTTTGCTTGAAATACTGGGCGACTGTACACTCCATAGCTTGGCCGTTCTCGAGTTGCAAGGGGAACCTGTGAAGAGAGAGAGAAGGAAGCCCACAGAAAATGGATTAAAAAATGTATTCATTTAATGTGTCGTGTCTCACATGAGGTGACTTGAGCCTCGACCCGCTGGAATGAACTGGTCCAGTCGCCAGAACAGACCTGCACACAAAAGGCCTCTTTATTCCATACTTAGTTAAAGAAATAACCAGCATTCGCGGAAACGTCCTTTAGGAAATATTATTGTTGCGGCTAAGTGGCGCAGTGGCTGGTCGTTCATACTAACACAATTGGCAGTGTTAGGGGGTGGGAAAGCTGGTGGGTGGGGATTGGACGAGAAATTGAAAAATGGGGAGAAAAAAGTAGATAAAAAAAAAGGGAAATATTATTGTTTATTCTATATGCATTTGTCTATTCCATTTGACTATTTTATTGCACTGCACTTTTGCACTATTTTACTCTTTTATTATCGTCTATTTTAAAATTGCCATAGAATCTAACTGTAAATAAAGAGGCCCTAGATATATTTTCAGAAGATTTGCCTAAACGTACATACCCAAGTAAATGGAAGATTGCTCCACTTCTACAAGGTCTATTCGCATGTTCTTGGTATCTATGGACATCTATGGATCTCAGGGAATGTATTCCCAGTGTCAGAAATAAATTGTAATGAACCAAAGGAGAATATAAATTATAAATTTTTTTCCCATCTTTGACGGTGAACAACATTATGCTAACATTGACCAAAAGCACCTGTTTGAGATCAAGTGTACTAAAAATCTAAGCAAATGAACAAAGGGCAGATGATTTACAGGGTTTTTTGTAGATGATACAGTACTGAATTTTGCCATCCAGACACAAGCAATATGAAATATGAATATAGAATAGCAGGCCTATAAATTACCTTATTATGGCCAAGTCATACATCTATGGATCGGGTCAAATCTCCTCTTTCCAATGGCAGTTAAATCTGGATTTAGTACCACCAGGAGCCCGGTATAGGGCAGCAAAGGCCTTGAATGAAATCTACTGCAAGTACAGTTACTTTTGTATAATGTCCATTTTTTACCAGATTGAGACGCGATTTTTTTTCTAGACGTTCACAGAAAGGTAAATAAACAAAATACGTTGTATTGTATGGCAATAATGTTGAGGTTTGTTCGACCCGATAGATATAAACACGACAATCGCGTCAATATTTCTACGACAAAAATGGTTGGACTTCGGTCGTCTGCGGCTGGTGTGAGCTGGGTAGTGTAGTTTTATGAAATGTATATGTCCATCGAAAGCTCCTCTTTTTTTAGGACTACAACGATTTAATGATGGCTTCCTGTCCCGACGTCTAAATCCTCAGATTTCCGATGCAATGCGCAGAGATTTTTATAAGCTCATATTTAGCTAATAACACTTAAAATCATTGCTAAACAAACGTAGTGCTGAAAATATACACTTTGACTGCTGTTTTGACAGGGTTAGGGTCTTTACTCTTGGCTACATTTGAAAAAGAAACGCATCATCATTCATCACTGAATACAAACTTGTGACGTGAAATTAGTCTCTGCCCGGTACCGGGCTTAAGAGGTTAAGTTTGTTACTCAACTGTATTGAAAAGAGGTGCTGTATAAATACAGGTTTATTTAAAAAATAACAAAATGCTGATGTCTCTTTGGAGGATATGTGAGGGTAAGTCAATAGCAGCATGTATAGATGGGAGGAAAAATTAGGGTAAGTCAACAGCAGCGTGTATAGATGGGAGGATATACGAGGGTAAGTCAACAGGAGGTACGTACGTTTGGTGGCTGGCAGGGCGGCGTGTCACATTGCAGACACGATACTTCCTCTTCATTTGGCCACAATGTGTGACCTCTACTTTCAGACCTGCTCACACGCACACACACGCGCACACACACATTCACATACCACAAACAGGATAGTACACAATAAGGAGGTTGTCACATGTGTACAGGGAAAAACTTTGAAGAAACAAAAGACACTGAATCTTAAATACTTCAGGCATAATACAAAGTTGAACTAGCGACAGATCATGTGAGGAAGTTGCTGAGATATATAAACACATCTGTGGCTCTTGAGCAAGGCTATGGTTTCACTCTCTGATGAAAGTGACAAGATGGGAGCGAAAAGCTCACTGTATGATGAGGGTTGAACTTAAGACATAGTTTAACTTTGACAACAACTCATGAAAAAAAATAAAACGTGTTTACATGTCATGGTTCAGTGTGTATCAGATGATGTCATGTACGTGGCGGCGCTAGCGGAAGACGTGTTCTTTTCATCAGGGATTCAAGAACAAAACCTCCCATCAGAAATGTTTCTTTCAGAATGCAATTTTTTCCTAAGGATACCCAATACAATAAACAGTTTTGGGACTATATTACTATACTGTAATTGTGTTAACAATACCGACCAGGTATTTGTGCCTCGCAAAGTGCAGATAGGAGGTTATTCCCCACTTGTCTTTAATGCAGATAGGAGGTTTTGTTTGTGCGTTTCTGTTCATCTTTGCTACCTTTAGGTGAAAAAGAGATGCTCCAAAAAGGCTATGGTTTAAGAAGCACTTTTCTTTAAGCGTGTGTGTGTGTGTGTGTGTGTGTGTGTGTGTGTGTGTATAGAGTTTATCACTGAAACACACGTTTGACTTGCCGGTCTGCTCACTAATCCTCAACTCTAATCTTGGTGAATTTGATGCGCTGGGAGTCAGTAAATATGTATGTATGCATGCATGTATGTGTGTATGTATGCGTGTGTTTGTTTGTTTGTTTGTTTGTTTGTTTGTTTGTTTCTGTCTGTCTGTCTGTCTGTCTGTCTGTCTGTCTGTCTGTCTGTCTGTCTGTATGTATGTATGCATGTATGTATGCTAGGGGTGTAACGATTCGACCTCACAACGATTAGATTCGATTACGATTATTCAGGCAACGATTCAATGAATCATGAAATCTCTTCATTCGATACATTTTCTATCAGTTAATTCCCCAAGAAAGATTTAATACACAAATGTGGCTTGGGAAACTGATTCACTCAGCATGAATGGACTATAGGTAAATAAAAATAAAAATAAAAGAATTAAATGATTTAGATTATCGATTCTAAGTTCTAACATTTTCAAATCGATGCAGTTGAATCGTCAAATTAGGATCGATGCATCGTTACACCCCTAATGTATGCATGTGTGTATGTATGCATGTATGCATGCATGTGGGTATGCATGTATGTATGTATGCATGTATGTATGTATGCATGTGGGTATGCATGTATGTATGTATGCATGTGTGTATGCATGTATGTATGTGTGTATGCATGTATGTATGTGTGTATGTGGGTATGCATGTATGTATGTATGCATGTGTGTATGCATGTATGTATGTGTGTATGCATGTGTGTATGTATGTGTGTATGTATGTATGCATGTGTGTATGCATGCATGTGTGTATGCATGTATGTGTGTGCACGCGCACACACCTGGTAGTGTATGCCCACCTCTAATCTCCTTGGTGAACTTCACGCGCTGGGAGTCGGTGAGCGGCTTGGTCTGCTCGTTGATGTTCTGGATGTCCAGCACCTCACACATGAACTCTATGACGGGCTGAGCGCGGTAGAACGCCGTCGCCGACACTGTGAGGGGGACAGGAGGGAGGGAGGGACAGTTGTGATTGGAGGGTCAAAGAAAAGAGGGCGTGGCTCGAGATAGGTGAAACAAGAGAATAAGAAAGGGATTTCATAATCTGAAATGAAAAAATTATAATAATCTAACCCTAACTAACCTTACTGTCATGCACTTGTCCTAATATACTAACCTACACTATAGCACTCAACACTTTGATGAACATTGTTACTCAGCTGATAGAGTTGTGCCCTTCCTGCTGTCTTGTTGTACAAAACTTGCAAGTCGCTTTGGATAAAAGCGTCAGCTAAATGACAAAATGTAAATGTAAATGAAAGGATGTAGAGGCGCACAGAATCAAATCAACCGATTATCCTCGATTGCTCAAATGCCAAGACATGAATCTCATCATGTCAGCTGGTCTTGCGATGCGACAGGGTGTATAATCATTACACGGATTCAGTCATCAAATCAGCAGATAGGGTGGCACGGGGCTGGGCGATTAATCAAAATAAAATCACGATCTCAATTCATAGACTTATGCAATCTCATTTCTAAATGATGATGATTTTATTAAAAAAAAATTACTTCACTTTTTTAAATGACGATTCTGACCCGAGTTATTTTGTATGTTACAAGAGACTTAAGTTTAAGTCAAGCACTTTCATATGTTATGTTTTCTTTTCTTTTTTTTTATCTACTTTTTCTCCCATTTTCTATTTTCCTCCCATCCCAATTTCGTATCGTCCAATTCTACCCTCCCCTGTCTCGAACGTTGTTAGGCCATGCCTCCCACAAGCCGGCTGCAATGTGGACGAAGCCTTACATCACGTGTCCCCTCCGGTACTCGAGGAGGCAGCCGTCGCATCTTTTCACCTGCACAGCGTGATCTCTCAGCGGCGGGGGTCTGCGTGGGAGGGACGCTGCGCAGGCGCACCAACCGACCTTTAGGAGTTGCTGTCCACAACGTCCGATCCCCACCCACCAGCTTCCCACCAGCAATGCCGAGAGCTGGGCTCGAACCCAGCGTCTCCTGCATTAGTGGCGAGCACCTTGCCCACTGCGCCACTTAGCCGCCCTCATATATGTTATGTTAAAGTTTAAGTCAAGCACTTTGATATGTTATGTTGTCCGTTTAAGAAAGAGTGCAATAAATGATTTTATTGAAAAAATAAGAATCGTGTGAGAGAATCGTGATCTCAATTCTTAGAGAAAAATCGTGATTCACATTTGAGCAAGAATCGCCCAGCCCTAGCACCCATCAGTGCCACCCTATGGCACCCATCAGAACCATATTCAGACATATCATAGAGCTGGATGTTCAGCGCCACGTTAGGTTTTCCGCTTCAATGCGTTGAATCTGGGACTACAAGGTCGGGACCACAGACCCGTTTGGACTGGCAGCTAAAATAGAGAGCTGGATTAACCCTTTCTCTGCCACGCTTATATCCATCCTTATACCATCCTCTGCCAGCTCCATTTGTCTATGGAGATGTTCCCCTTCTTTGCAGGGCTATAACTTTTTAAATTGTATTGCTAAATTGACATTACTATGGCCCATTCAACGTCGTCAAGTATCTATCGTTTAGGATGTAGCAACGTTCTACTTTTTCATTCACATATTCATACTAAAATACGGTCTAAAGTATAAATGTTTTTATCGTTTTCTGCAGCATTCTGCAGAACGTGAGTTATAGCCATAAATACATATATTAGATCATCAAATGTAGTTTGATACCGATTTACGTCAGATAAAAAATTTCAATTGTACAAGGTCCTAAACGTCATGCCTCATCTGATGGTGACCGGAGGGGGGGGGGGGTTTATAAGTCCGTGGCCGACGTTAAATCATTTATGTAGTATGGGCGATACATAGATCAGAGCAGTTTATATGGATAATAATAATCAAACACGCTGAAACTCACCGCAGTTTCCTCTGACCGTTGTGTGATCAGCATGGAGCAGAAAGATCGCTATTATGGGATGTAGATATATGCGATCCATTTCCAGGTTGTATAATACTATATACGTCCAAATCATGTTGTTTATCGAGTTATTGGCAACGGATCGCTATCCAGTGTATCAAGCTGGAAATATGGGTGAGCACCACTTCCGGCCGCTCACTTCCGGTTTTGGCGATTCGCCGATCGGCCACCAGATGGCGGTCTTGAACCGTTGGAGAGTTGAGAGGAGATCAACAGCAAGTCTCAAGTCTCCGTGGGTGAAATATGATTGCCATGACAGATTTTTTAAATATTTATCTCAAAGACGCTGTACGACGTCATTGGCAGATTAAGCATGGCGAGCAATGACGTCTAAAGTCGTCCTTGGCGATTAAAGGGTTAAGAAACTCTGTTAGTGGCAGGATAATCAGCAGAGATTTTGGGGTATATTTACTCGGCTTGATGGCTTTTTGTAGGAACAGAATGTTGCAAAAAATTATTTGGAGCCCATCATCTGTAGCCACTAGAAGGGCTCATTGAACAATTTCGGAGAGAGAGTACGGACAATTTGGACAACTGGTTTTCAGTGGGTCTGTGGACGACCCGGCTACGGCCCGATGATCCATGAAGTGCCACTGAGCCGACCACAACATCAATCAATGGACGCATCTCAAACCCGCCTTCTTTTCTTGAGCCTCCAATCACAACTGTAACTGCTAACGGGAACACGAAAGCACATTTCCCCTGTGCTAGCTGCCTTCCACTGGCTTCCTGTGCGATTTTAAGGTTTTACTGTTTGCTTTTAAATGTTTGAACGGCTTGGCACCGGGTTACCTCTCGGACCTGCTGGAACCTTGTGTTCCCCCAAGGTCCCTCAGGTCCTCTGTTCCCAAGTCCAGGCTGACCGTCCAGTAGGGATGGGAATCGAAAACCGGTTCCCATTGGGAACCGGTTCCTAATTGGCCGATGCCTGGAACCGTGTGGCTCCTGTGACTTTCGATTCCCTTATCGCTGCCTACAGTTGCACAATAACGTTACGTTAGCATGTAGCCATGGCAGACTCTATTTGATTCCTTAAGGGCTCGAAATTGCCTGGGTTTTGGTAATATGCTCCCGAAATGCTCCCGCTGTTTGGCTACTTCTATGTGCAGTGAAAACTACTTGAATGCTTTAGAACCCAGCCATTGATTTAGATCAGGGTGAGCTAAAATTAGCCGCGGAGCTAACGTGAGCTAACGCTATTTAATCAAGCTCACAAAGAGAGATAAACAGCTGACAGCGGATAGTACAGGTACAAATACAATAAAACAGCAGGTGGGGGCTGTTGTGTAAACCTTGTACTCTTTAGTTCACATATAATGAGAGACGTGGGTGCTTGTTTACATGTCTGTAAGCCAGGAAGTACAGTGGTGCAACATACAAATGTGTCCGTGTAGCAACACAAGCCAATACATAAAGGACAGGGGCCCGGGGAGGGAGCTCTCTCTCTCTCTCTCTCTGTGTGTGTGTGTGTGTGTGTGTGTGTGTGTGTGTGTGTGTGTGTGAGAGAGAGTGTGAGTGAGAGACAGAAGTCAGAGGAATAACAACCTGTTATTCAATAGATTAAATTAGTTTAAGAATAAAAAAATAAATACATTTTAAGAGAATCTCAAATACATTATTTTATTTAAGTGTAGGCTATAGTTAATGTTTAATTTTTTACAGTTTTTGTATTTTTCTGACATGGGGGCTCAACAATAAATGACAATCAGAAATGTCAAGTTGCATGTCGCTGCTGTCGGGACAAAACCTCATAACTCCATTTTTTTATTTTTTTTTTTATTATATAAATCAACTCCGTAGATCATCCTCCATATGTGTGTGGGTTTTACAAAGTTTAAACAATGGGAAAGCATTAAACCGATCATCTGTCTAAACCTCCTAACTCTATTCACCCTCAAATCTGTGTTAGTTTTTTTCATCTGCTGAAAAGTTGGGTTTTTGGAGTTATGAGGTTTTGTCCCGACAGCAGCGATGTTGTTATTCTAACCAGCTTAGACCCCGACGCTCTGCATCTTCTGGCCGCCTCAGACCTACTCCTATCCGAGCTCCGGGAGGGTCATCAAAGAGAAGTCGCCTATTCTCAGTCCTTGCCCCACAATGGTGGAATGAACTACCCACCCCAGTTAGGACAGCCGAATCACGTCCAATCTTTCGCCGTCGACTAAAGACGCACTTCTTCAACCATTATCTGAATAAAAAAAAATATATCTAACCCTAACTAACCGTACTGTCATGCACTTGTCCTAATAAACTAACCTACACTGTAGCACTCAACACTTTGATGAACATTGTTGCTCAGCTGATAGAGTTGTGCCCTTCCTGATGGCTTGTCGTACAGAACTTGTAAGTCGCTTTGGATAAAAGCGTCAGCTAAATGACTAAATGTAGTTCTGTTGCATTTCCAATTTATTTATTTAAATTATAAATTGATCAGGTATCGATAAGGGAATCGACAAAGAATCGAATCGATAAGCAGAATCGATAATGGAATCGTATCGATAAAATCCTATCAATTCCCATCCCTACCGTCCAGGGGACCGTGCTTTCGCTGTGGCAGCCCCAAAGCTCTGGAATGAGCTGCCACTGCATGTTAGGCAGGCCCCCACTCTGCAGGTGTTCCAATCACGCCTCAAGACGCATCTATTTGCTCTGGCTTTCGGTGTTTTAAACAGTTTGAGAGACCTGCCCTTTTATGTGACATATTGTACTTGTTTTTATTGTGTGCTTTTATTAAATTTTTATGTTTTTATGTTTTATCTTATGTTGTGGACTTGTACAGCACTTTGGTCAACTTTGTTGTTTTTAAATGTGCTTTATAAATAAAGTGGATTGGATTGGAGAAGACAGTAAGCGCATTTCCCATAAGACACAGGTCTTCTGGCAGCTTAGCACATTTATCACGAGTGCAACGAATCAAATAGAGCCTACTTTGGTTTCCCAATGTCTGCCTCATCTATTTGCTCTGGCTTTCGGTGTTTTAAACAGTTTTTGAGAGACCTGCCTTTTTATGTGACATATTGTACTTGTTTTTATTGTGTGCTTTTATAAAAATGTTATGTTTTATCTTATGTCGTGGACTTGTACATCACTTTGGTCAACTTTGTTGTTTTTAAAATGTGCTTTATAAATAAAGTGGATTGGATTGGACTGTTTGGGGTTGTGTAGTCGTTTTGCTTTTAGACAAAACAGATAACATTGGCCATCGATACAGTTGTTGTGGATGCCGGAGGATATCATTCGCTGGTCAATAGTTGGTTTGTTACAAATTGGACTTGGCTTCAGAAGACCCTGAGCGGACATCTTGGCCCCCAGAGACCCCGGAAGTGGCTCCCAGATGGAAGAGAACGTCGATCTTAGTGACGGGTTGAAGTTGTGTACTTCTCAGGGGAGATTTAAAAAAAGCCTTAAAGGATCAAATAATTCAGGAGTACAGTTTGGAGTAAAACATCAAACATTTGTTTTTTTCTTTTAAAAAATTATATCGCAGCATATTTTAAGTTTTTATTTCTTATATTAAAATATATTTAGTTTTGAAGAATTTGTAAAGGCTAGGCAAAAATAAGCATGTGCTTCAGCCTATTGCTTTTTTTTCAGTCTTTGATTTTGGATTTTGTGTGTGAGCTTGCCTTGAATACGGTATGTACATTTGTGATTTCTTTTTCTTTTTTCTTTTCCCTTTGCAAGTCCACACGGGTGTGTTTGATTTGTCTGTAAACAAGACCGAAAAATAAACTTCATTCATTCATTCATAAAAGGGGTGTGGTCATGTACCCACTACCCAGGTAGGAAGGGGGATAGGAGGATGAGACAAGGGGTGCGGGGCAAAGGGAGGGGCTGGAGGGAGGAGGGGTGAGACAGGAAGGTGGGATAGGAGATTAAATGATATTCGAGGTAGACACAAAGGAATGGCTAGACCCAGGGCCGGATTAACGACCGGGCCGGCCAGGGCCGCGGCCCGTGAGCCTCTAGTGATGAGGGGCCTCCAAAATTTTTATTTTTTTTATTTTCAATTTTTTTTGGAGGCCCCTCGTCACTATAGGCCCCAACATTTTTAACTTAAATCTTTTATTTTTTTGAAGGCCCCTCGTCACTAGAGGCCCCTCGTCACAAGAGGCATCAAATTAGTATTATGATTTTTTTAACTTTAATTTAAAAAGAAATTGGAGGCCCCTCGTCACTAGAGGCCCCAAATTATTATTATTATTTTATTTTTATTTTTTTTCTTATTTTGGAGATCGATGTCATACTGTGACACTGAAATGAAAACATATTTCATCAACTAAAATATTTAGTCAACAAAAATATACAGTACGTCACACCCTGCCGTCTGCAAGTGGCTAATCTTGAGTATTTTTTCTCCTCTTCATAAGAGTTTGAGGTTTTCAGTTTGAGGTAAAAACAGCAATAAAAAGTCAAAACTTGCATCTCCACATCCCAGCCCCGACACCTGAATACTTTTACCAACGGATTTCCAGTTCCGCGTTTGCTTTCTGCGCTCTGATTGGCCACTGACGTTTCTCGTAGCGCCAATCGTGTGACGCCTCTTTCTTTCACCGGTTAAGCTTAGGCACTCTTTCGAAGTTGGTTAAGGTTAGAGTTTGTCTTATAGCAGGGCGATAGAACACCAGGCCTGATTCCATACTCTAACCTTAACCAACTTCGAAAGAGTCGCCTAGGAAACGTCAGTCAATATTTCTATTGTATTTTTTTTCTTTTATACATACATACATACATACATACATACATCCCCACCCCCACCTAATACAGTCCCCTCCCCACCGTATGTAATGTATATATTCTCTCCCCACCGTATGTATATTTCTCTCCCACCCACCCACCCCCTCCTAATGTACAGTCCCCTCCCCATCATATGTATATACTCTCCGTCAGGATCTATGGGTAACAGTACTGTATATTTGCATATCATATGTCACAAATGTAACAGTACTATATACCTGTATGTCATGTATGTCCCTATGCCATAAATGTCATGATGTCATATATGTTGTGCATGTCATACATGTCACTATGAATTGAAAATGGGGGACCCTGATGTAAACAAGACAAACGTCCTTCTCTGGTCTGCATCCCCTTAACAATTGTGTGTATTGAGCCGTACTGTATTATTTGTACCCATTCTGCAATCTGTTAAATACAATTTTCATTCATTCATTCACAGACAGTAACACAGGACAAAAACACATTTCAACCCCCTCCCTTCCCTAATTATAATTTAAATTGACATTCATGTAAAAGTAAGCTTACTATTCTAATATTATATTCTTGTCTCCAAAGTGTGTGCATGTTTTTTTTCTTCCTGAAGATAGCGCCATCCCCCCATCTAAACATGATGCGTTTCTTTTCTCTTCTTGATTGATTGAAAACTTTATTAACAGATTGTAGAATGGGTACAGTACAGTACAGTACAGCTCAATAATTGTTAAGGGGATGCAGACCAGAGAAAGACTTTCGTCTTGTTTACATCAGGGTCCCCCATTTTCAATTCATCATAACATATATGACATACAGATAGACAGTACTGCTACATCTATACATTTATGACATACCAGATTTGCAAATACAGTACTGTTTGTGATACGAAAAGAGTCCAGAAAAGAGAGTATATACATGTGACGTAAAAACTGTACATTGGAGGAGGTTGGGTAGGTGGGGTGGGGGGGACTGTACATTGGAGGTGTTCGGTGGGTGGGTCGGTACAAGCAAAACTGTACATTGGAATATTGACAAAACCATACTTGGTAATTTACTGTACATTGGAGGGGGTATATGTTAGGACATTTACAGGGGCCAGTTTCGAATTGCAGTCTCCCGTAGGTGTTCTTTGAGAGTGTTTTTGAAAGTGGGTAGTGATTCACATTCCTTTACAGCTTTGGGTAGGGCGTTCCACATTGATGTGGCATAATTGCGAAACGTGTTTAGTCCCTTGTTTGAGCCGAATCTGGGTTTAACATGATTTGTGGAGCTCCCTCTGGTGTTGTGATCGTGGTATTCACTGACCTTTGGGAAGTATTTTGACATGTACATGGGTACCTTGGTCGTGTGGTGTATCTTGTAGACCAGGCCCATTGCAAGTTGCTGTACTCTGTCGTCTACTCTAAGCCATCCTAGGTTGTCAAAGTGGGCAGGGGTGATCAAAGTCCTTTTAGCTTGGCCCTCAGAGCCCACCACTTCTAAATATTCTATATATTTTTTAAAGTGACATAAAAACACCACTGTGCGTGCGTGCACGTGTATGTGTGTGTGGGGGGGGCCTCCACAAGAATCTGGCCCAGGGGCCTCTGAAGTCTTAATCTGGCCTTGGCTAGACCATAGATATATATATCACTAGATGACTCACCCACGCTGCTGGCCAACGGAGACAGACGTTGCCAAATGGCGGCCATCTTGCATGGGTGGAAAACGCCCACTCATAACATGCATGTCTATGGTGCATGTACTATTGAAATAACGATAGCTTGCTCAATTTTCAACCGTTTGGTTTGTTAAAAACGTCAGAGATGTGGTTATCATACTGCATACTTATAATGGACTTTAAAAATGTAAATAAAAATAATTCTTAGCCACGTTAATACGTTTGTAATAAACCAAACCGTTTGTAAATCAGTCAACATTTCAGCGAGTTAAGAGTATTTTTGTTTGATCATCACCTTAAAGCAGTAGTCCACTCAAGCAAGATGGCCGTCTGTGAACTACGTGGGAGACTCCGCCTTGAGCCATCTAGTGTTTATATATATATCTATGGGCTAGACGGTGGGATGTATTGGAGGGGGAGGGACAGACAGATTTCACCACAATACCATAAATAAAATTTAAAGGGGACATGCATTGCTATTCCTAGCACTATTTGGGCAACTTTACACAATTCCTGTGAGTCTATTGAACACACCTGTAAGCTTTTATTAAAAAACATTTTTCTCACTTTGGATTTCAGGCTGTGTTGGCCTGGCTGCGTCTATGCCAAATACAACGCCGTTCGGTTTCCGCGTAGCCGTTTTGCGCTCTTGATTGGCCGAGCGCGCGCATGCGCATGAGCCGCGACAAGCCCCTCTGCCCTCTGCTGCCAGGCTGGTCCGCGACCCTCCGTGCTGCGATCGCCAGCGGGGAGAATATGCTCCCGCGAGCGGCATCGCTGAGAGACGGTCTCATTATGGGGCTTGTAACTGAGGGGTACAATTCCCTGACTGTATTACTAGATATGATACTTACTACCACTACCTTTGTACTTAATATTCGGCCACCCAGTACACGGCATAAATATATTATCATGAACACTCTCACGTAGATGAAACGGATCCAACACAAATGTACGAATTAGAAACAGGTCTTTATTTCTACACAGCGATGGTGTGTAGAATAAGCACTTAATCACTTAATTACATTTATGAATTGAAATAGTATGCACTTTTATGGCAAGGAGTATTCGTCGGTATATCAATAGAGAATGTCCAATCTCTGAAGGCGCAGGTGGTAAATATACGACCTGGAATAATTAAGGAATAACAGCAATGATACTTTAATGATTATACTAGATACACTAGAGGGGGTTAATCCGGTCGCTTGTAAGCCGACAGGAGTAGGAGGGGGGGGGGGGGGGTAGAATCCGGCTGCCTCGTCCGGCCAAGGGTATCCCAGGTGAACCCACTGTAGTGCCGTTCAATGCGCCGGCGATCCTTGGACCACAGATGAAAGCAGGTAGACTCTTTGTGGGCCGGCTCTCTCCGGTCCACGGGGGAGAGACGTGAAGCGACCTCGTCTTGCAGAGCGTCTCCTCACCTTGCGTCCTCTCCAGGGGGGGGGGTTCCAACACACGGCAGTGTCGGGGGTCTTTATCCATGGAATAATCAAAGTATCCAAAGCATAATCCGTGCCTGGGAAGGCGGGCTGTCGTCGGTAGAATAATCCGGTATACAGGTCCACTCGCTCGTCGGCTCTGGGGCTCCTCGGGTGCAGCTTCACATAGGGTCAACCACCCTGGGTAAGCAGCCAGTTCTCTGCCCGAAACGATGGGGTACTGACTACGGTAGTATTCTCACCGCACGAAGCACTATATATTAACAGACTATTATTAGCTTAATAGACTACGTCCAACTCGACGATATAGTGCGAAATATGACTATTCAAATATTAATATACACGATGTCTCAATACCGATGGTAGGCCGAACTTGGCCTTACTCCCACACGTGGCGTCGCGGGGAGGCTTTACGTCTGTGACTCTATTGGAGGGTAAGAAACTGGACTGAAAAGAAAGTCCTACTTTAGTAGCGCAGTATATATACGCACTATGAACAAATAGTCCCATTAGTGGTGCGGTAGCCAGATTCCTACGCGGAACTAGGACTTGTTCGTACATGTCGAGCGGTACGTTTGAACTGGGTCTGAGGGGTATGGCAGCCTGGCACCAAGGTCTCGACCAATAGTAGAATGGAGACTATTATGGGATGTTCAGTAGGCTAGAATGGATATTCAATGCATATTGTACAAGGAATATACAAGGGATATCAGGGAATATTAGAGAATATACAAATACAATTAAATATATATATATAAATAAATATATATATTCGGTTTAATCTGGCCCTTCACAACAGGGCTTATGCCGAGAAGCAGTAACACAACATTGCAACTGTTGTGTTACTGCTTTCTGACCGAATTAGTCATTCATTTGTAGCTATAAAGACATATTCATAATCCAACATATGTGTAAAGAAACAACATATTCCGATTGGAAGGACTCCCATCTCCTCCTTCCTGCTCGTGTCACACAGGGCTGAGCTGTGCCGAGGTGCCGCGGCTTTGCTCTCACTCTCGAGTGAGGAGGAGCGGAAGACCGCTGGTTCTCCAACATACAGAGGCAGAGAGGCTTGTCGCGGCTCATGCGCGCGCTCGGCCAATCAGAGCGCAAAACGGCTAGGCAGAAACCGAGCGGCGTTGTATTTGGCATAGACGCAGCGAGGCTCCGCCCATAAGCACTGTGTAAATGAGTATGTGCTACTGCTGCTTCCCTGTGAGGTCCAGGTTGTGTGTAAATGAGTATTTGTGTGTAAATGAGTATGTGCTGCTGCTGCTGCTGCTGCTGCTGCTGCTGCTGCTGCTGCTGCTGCTGCTGCTGCTGCTGCTGCTGCTGCTGCTTCTTCCTCCTCGCGCGCGTTTTGTTTCCCCGACGCTCGCTCGCTCGCTCGCTCCTTCCTTCCTTCCTTCCCACTCTCACTCGCTCGTTGTCTGCCTCGCTCTGTTTGAGGAAGTGTCGGGTTACACTATCTGCCTCGCTCTGTTTGAGGAAGTCGCTCTGCTGTCGCCGTCAACCATAGAGGGGGCGCGAGTTATGCAAATCAGTGCTATATTAACGTCAGCAAAACCGTCAAATCAGAACAGCTTAGTTGAGTGAGGGAGGATCTCGTGAACTCGAGACTAGGCTGATGAGTCAATATGGTAATTAGAGACACAGACCCATTGATACTAACCCGTATTACTATAAAACCATGCTAAACACAGAAAAAAAGACATTTATAATGCATGTCCCCTTTAAAAAAAAAAACATGCATACAAACAAATCTTGACGGGTTAAAACGAGGGGTCAAGTCTTACCGTCGATATTGAGCATCATGTTCCACATGGCCGGACGGACAGACTGGTGGAAGCCGAACCAGACCTCTCTGCCTCCACCCAGCGGGTGGTAGTAACCCTCTGGCGGGGAGAAAAACGAACGCCCCACTGGAGTGTACCTGGACACACAGACAGCAAGTAGGACTCAGTAACGGAGTCGGTGTGCAGGTATAAATTACTGACTTGGGAGTTGAATACTACATGCGTTATCAGGATCAGAAAGGTCTTTATTGCAAAGTAGTTTATACACAGTCCCTTATCCCACCATGTAAAATTCCTACAATTAAGTCTGTCTCGCTTTTCTCTATCAAAACGCTTCTCGTACAAGTATCGCAGAGAAATGTCAAAGGTACTCACAGTTGCACAAGGGTTTCGGACAGACAAACGCTAGGGTTTGAAAGCTCGGCGTTGCTAATAAACATTTTAAATAATTTGTATAAACTGGTCAACACTGCTCAAAACGGCTTTAGCTGCCTGATGCGCCTGGGCGCATGCGCATCAGGCACCCAAAGACGAAAATAAAGCCGTTGACCAGTTTATGAAAAATAATTTTAAATGTTTATTAGCAACGCAGAGCTTTCAAACCCTAGCGTTTGTCTGTCCCTCGTGCAACTGTGAGTACCTTTGACATTTCTCTGCGATACTTGTACGAGAAGCGTTTTGATAAGAGAAAAACTAGAGACTTAAATTGTAGGAATTTTACATGGTGGGATAAGGGACTGTGTATTCACTTCACTCAGTGCATCACAGATTCAGTCACGAAAGGGGCTAACATACAAGGAATTTTATTTGGTCGTTTGGTGAGACATTAACGGACAGACAATTACGGTAGAATAAAATAAAAGGTTGAATAAGAATAAATGGAATATAAACTAAATTATAATAGAAGTACAATAGAATAGAATTATAAAATGTAATAGAATAGGGCAGGGCTGTACAATTGTGCACGATGTGGTCGAGTATATATACACCAATTAGAATAAAAATAACAACACAGTGGGATGGAATATTTAACAGGGCTGTGCAATTGAGCAGTAATGTGCAAAAAGTATGAACAAATATGAAGAGTGTATATAGTTATATACACAAATATAGTTATATTATGTAATTGACCAATAAAGTTGAAGAATGATGAAGAATGCATTTGTTTAACCCTTTCACAACCACACTACAGGTTAACCCTTTCACTACGGGGCGGCGTGGCTCAGGGGTAGAGCGGGTTGTCCAATGATCCAAGGGTTGGTGGTTCGAATCCCGCTCAAGCCCATCCCACTGCCGTTGTGTCCTTGGGCAAGACACTTAACCTACTTGCCTCGTATGAATGTGTATGCATGTGAATGAATGTTGGTGGTGGTCGGAGGGGCCGTAGGCGTTGATTATTCGCCACGCTTCCGTGAGTCTGCCTCAGGGCAGCTCTGGCTGCAATTGTAGCTTACCACCATCGGTATGACTGTGTATGAACGAATAATGGACTCTGTGAAGCGTTCTGGGTCAGTGAAGAGCGCTATATAAATCCAAGTCATTATTATTATTACCACACTACAGACTGTTAATAATAATAATAATAATAATAATAATAATAGATTTAATTTATATAGCACACTTTAAACTCAGTGAAATCTCAATGTGCTTCACAGCAGAAGGAACATTTAAAATAAAATAAAAGGTTTAAAACATGAACATTAAAATAAATTAAATAAAACATAAGAAAACATTTTTAAAACATAAAAACATTTCAAATGAATAAAATAAAACATAAAACATAGGAGCACAGGCCAGAACTGACTCCACAAGTTACATTAAGACAAATTGGGAAAAGGAATCAAACATTGAAATAACCGAAGACGAATGGGAGAACATGTGCAGAACTCAATGTAGCTCGACTAATTCAAAAACATGGAGAGAATTCTGCTGGAAAAACTTGACTAGATTCTTCATAACAACCAAAATCAAATCCCGACAAGTAGGCATAGAGCAACCATGTTGGAGACGGTGCGGCCAGAGGGAGGCAAACTACTCTCATATCTTTTGGAATTGTCCAGGTATTCAACGTTATTGGCAAGATGTTCAGTTCACTCCACCATGCAGGTTATATTGAATTTTAAGATACCGGAGACCTTCTCCTATTTGTACCTGGATAACTTACCTGAGGAATTGGTAGGAGGAGACAGATATTTGATGAAAATATTTTTAGCAGCAAGTAAGAAAGCGATCACGCGTCTCTGGTATCAACAAGAACCTCCAACAAAAGAAAAATGGTTGGCCATTATAGGCGAAATATACACAATGGAAAGACTTACTTTTATTCTCAGATTACAGGAAGAGAAAGGTTTGAAGTACTGGGAAAAGTGGGACTTTTATATGTTAATGACGACAACCAGTGGATGATGTATAGTTGTAAAGAATATTCACCATACCTATAGGGAAAGTAAGAGAATTGAGAACTCCGCATGTGAAAAGTATATTTTTGTAAAGTGACACTAATAATGCAGCCCGGGATTGTGTTTTTGTTATGTCTTGTTGTTTGTGATTGTTTGCTTATTGTGAAAAACAATAAAAAGAAAGTTATAAAAAAAAAAAAAAACATAGGAGCAGATTAAAAAAAACAGGCCCTAGTGGAAGGCAGAGTCAAATAAATGGCTTTTAAGACTGGCCGTGAAGGCAGCAATGGAGACAGAGGCCTTGATGGAACCTGGCAGCTGATTCCACAGGCGCGGACCCAGTGTGGGAAAAGGCACGGTGCCCCATGGTTGACAGCCTAGTGCGTGGGATGGCGAGGAGGTTTTGGCTGCCAGACCCGAGTGACCTGGATGCAGGTTGAGGTGAGAGGAGGTCCTGGAGATAGGTCGGGCCGGAGTGGTTTATGGCCTTATAGACAAGCAGGAGAACCTTGAAGCTGATCCGCTGGTTTATTGGCAGCCAGTGAAGGGAATGGAGGACTGGGGTGATGGTTGTATTTTCCGGGTTTTGGTGTTCTGGACGTACTGTAACCTCTGGAAGGTTTTGGAGGGAAGGCCTGCCAGCAGAGAGTTACAGTAGTCGATGGGGGAACTGACAAATGCGTGAACCAGTTTTTTTTGGCGTCGGACTGGGAGAGTGAGGGTCTAAGTTCGGAGATGTTCCTCAGGTGGTAGAAGGAGGTCCGACTGCAGACTGTTTTTATGTGTGCATCAAATGACAGTGATGAGTCCAACTTTACCCCCAAGCTGGTGACAAGTGAGGAGAGGGGGATAGAGTGATTGTCAATGGTGATATGGGTGATACCGGCCTGTTTGGTTTGATGGGGGGTGCCGATGAGGATGGCTTTTGTCTTACTGCCATTGAGCTGCAGGGAGAGTTACAACTCATCCAATGGCGGATATCATCAAGGCCACTGGTAGCCAGGCGTGACTCAGGGGAGGTTTGGAGGTATATTTGGGTGTCATCGGCATATTAGTGGAACTCGATGTTGTGGCTTCCAAGTATGTTGCCAAGGGGGAACATGTAGATAAAAAAAAAGAGCAGGGGCCCCAGGATTGACCCCTGGGGGACACCGGAGGTAACACATATTCCTGCCTCTCCGAGAGGTAGGAGTGGAAGAAGTCGCGAGCCTTCCCTGTAACTCCCACCTCCCGGAGCCGCTGACTACAGACACGCCGTGGTTGTGAAAGGGTTAACCTTCTGTATTGTCTCAGTGAAAGGGTTAACCCTTTGGTAGTGTGGTAGTGAAATGGTTCAAATGTAGGAAAGAAACAAAGATCTAAAGTGTCTACATTTCCTTGTGGGTGGCCTTTTCTGACCCAATAAGCTGCAACTAGCTACAGACCTGGGGAGTCACATTCAGTTTTAAGACCTGCCTGCTTCCGTTTTTGCCTATGGTCCTTTACCATAGGAGTTTCTCAAGGTATCGACAGATGCCTTCAAGTCTACTCAAAACCCACTTCTACTCATTAGCATTTCCCGATGTACACTGACTCGTGTGCCGTTTGCTTGTGTGTCCTCCCGTAAAACTGAGACGTGATTGCCACGATAACCAACGAGAATCTAAAGGGATAGCAACAGCGGCTCCGGGGTGGGGCTGGGTAGCGTAGAGGACTAAGCACTTGCCTACCACGGCAGAGACTCTGGGATCTAATCCAGCTTGGTCAGTCATCCCTACGAACACAATTGTCAGTGTTCGCGGGTGGGAACCAGGTGGGGTACGAGTCCTGGTCGTTGCAAACAGCGACTCCTACTGGTCGGCCTGTTCAGCAGGGAGGGGATCTGGGGGAAATAGCACAAACCTCTGCACGCATTACGCCCTCCCAGTGAAACTCCTCGCCGTCAGGTGAAAAGAAGCGGCTGGTGACTCCACATCGAGTATGGGAGGAGGCATGCGGTAGTTCTACACCCTCCCCAGACCGACAGTGGGGCGATGCGCGCAATGACCAGGAAGGGAATTGGCATAAACGACAAAATTGGGATGGGGGGGGGGAAATGGAAAAGCAAAAAGAATAATAATAACCTCATGGAAGGCAGGTGTCGCGTGATGACGTCCAGAGCCTGCACCGAGTCCTCCGGCACCTCGTTCAAGTGCCCAGACAGGGCCTCCAGCAGGTTCTGAAGGCTGACCACTGAAACCCACTGCAGGGACACCTTGAAGGTCTGGTCCTTCCCCTCACCAGGCAGAGTCACCTCCAGATCCACCTGGGGGAGGGAGGGAGGGAGGGAGGGAGGGAGGGAGGGAGGGAGGGAGGGAGGGAGGAAAGGAGGGAGGAAGGAAGGAGGGAGGGCGGGACAGATGAGAGGGAGGGAGGGAGGGAGGGAGGAAGGGAGGGAGGGAGGGAGGGAGGGAGGGAGGAACAGACGAGGGGGAGGGAGGGAGGGAGAGATGAGAGGGACAAGGTTGGGCGATGAACAGAGAAGGCCAGTCAACATTGAAATAAGATAATGACACAGTAAGGCTCCGGTCTCAAACAAAACAGTCAGACAGACATGTGATCAAGTGTCCACTTAGCTTCCAAAGTGGTCCTTTGCCCTGGTGCTTTGGTTAAATTACGGTTCGAGCCGGGGGGCACTGCACACTCGGGTTTCCAATGTTCATTTGGAAACATTCCCAAACAGGCTGCAACTCTTGCTAAACAATGTGTTTACACTGCACATTAATATTGATATATTATTTTGGGCAACTTGAGTATTTCGTCCTTTAAGTTGATGCATGTAAACAAACACCAAAAACTAGGGCAAGCTCATATCCTCCTAACTATGATAAACATTCACATGGAAAACTAGGGTAAGCTCATATCCTCCTAACTATGAGAAACATGAATATGAAAAACTAGCTGGAAGGCTTGTGAACACTTACGCTACAGTTGCGTTTCGTGGGCTGTGCGAGTTCCGTTTCCATGGCAATACTTACAATATTGAATGTTCTCATGTATACGGGAATATATGTGATCAATCATAATACCAAGATGCTTATAAACACCTTAAGACCATTACCAAGATATTAGCTAGTCTGTTCAAGTTCAAGTTTGTTTATTATTTGTCACAACAAAATACAGAATACTTTGATGAAATGCTTGTTTCTGTATGAGCCCCTGTGCTACATACAGTAAAAAAAAAAAGTAAACAAAAAAAAAGTATTAACACTTTGGCTGCCATGGGTTAAATTCATTATCAACCGTAGGTTGCCGGCTCTATTTGTCTATAGAGAAAGTCCCCTTCTTTGCATGGCTATAACTTTTTAAATTCTATTGCTACATTGCCATTATTAGGGCCCATTCAAGGTCCTATATGTATTGTTCATTGTGTAGCAACGTTAAACTTTTTCATTCACATATTCATAGTAAAGTATGGTCTAATGTATAAGTATGTTTTCATCTCTTTCTGCAGCTTTCTCCAGAACGTGATATATAGCCCCAAATGCATTATATTGATGATGAAATACAGTTTGATGGCAATCAGCGAGATATAAAAAATTCCAACTAGACGTACTTCTAGAAGTTACTACACGTCATCTGATGTTGACCGGATGGGCGAGGGGGCGTTTATAATTCCGTGGGCAGCGTTATACCAATCATCTAATGTGGGTCAAATGTTGATAAAAGCAGTTAGTATCGAAGATGGTAACGTTACACGCTGAAACTCACCCCAGTCTCCACGCGCCGTTGGGCGATCATCGTCGAGTAGACATTTTATCATTATGGGATATATTATTACCCGGTCCATCTCCAGCTTGTATAATGGTATATACGTCCAAATCATGTTGTTTATCGAGTTATTGGCAATCGATCGCTATGTAGTGTGACGAGCTAGAGTGCCGGAACCTATACCGAGTGCCCGGAAGTATTACGGCCGACCAGCAAAACCTCTACTGCGCTTCCTGTTAAGCGGTTGCGCCGATCGGCCACCAGATGGCGCTCCTGAACCGCCAGAGAGCTCAGTGGGTCCTCCTGGTGGATCTCAGGCCAGCGGAGGGGAAATATGAATCCGATTCCAGATTTTTGAAATATTGATATTAAAGACGCTGTAAAGCGTCCTCGGCAACTTGAGCATGGCCGGGAATGACGCTGTAAAGCGTTTTTAGGCAGTCAAAGTGTTAAGTAGTAAGTAAAAAGTAAGTAAATTAATGTTCAGTCGATTGTATAACAGTGAGGTACAATGCAGAAATTAGATAAGTTACAAAACTAGAGTCTTTGATTATTCTCTTAGCCTTGGCCCTGCAACGCTAGTTATAAATGTCCTGGAGAGTGGGAAGCCCACCTCCAATTGTGCGTTCGTCTGAACAGGCCACTCTCTGTAGACTGCTGCGGTCTCGTGTAAACACAGCATCATGTGCTCTGAAGCTACCAGGTCACAGAGGCGTTGCTAGCTTAATGCTACGTTATACTTCCACATCCGGTGACGAGCACATCAAGTCGTGAGGAAGCAATGTGTGCAGAGGTGTTTAGATGGAGACCGGACCTAAGAGAGCAAGGCTGAAGTCTTCCAACATGGAGACCGGACCTAAGAGAGCGAGACTGAAGTCTTCCAACATGGAGACCAGACCTAAGAGAGCAAGGCTGAAGTCTTCCAACATGGAGACCAGACCTAAGAGGCTGAAGTCTTCCAACATGGAGACCAGACCTAAGAGGCTGAAGTCTTCCATCATGGAGACCAGACCTAAGAAAGCAAGGCTGAAGTCTTCCAACATGAAGACCAGACCTAAGAGGCTGAAGTCTTCCAACATGGAGACCAGACCTAAGAGGCTGAAGTCTTCCAACATGGAGACCAGACCTAAGAGGCTGAAGTCTTCCATCATGGAGACCAGACCTAAGAAAGCAAGGCTGAAGTCTTCCAACATGGAGACCAGACCTAAGAGGCTGAAGTCTTCCAACATGGAGACCAGACCTAAGAGGCTGAAGTCTTCCAACATGGAGACCAGACCTAAGAGGCTGAAGTCTTCCAACATGGAGACCGGACCTAAGAGGCTGAAGTCTTCCAACACATTTTTTTTTATTTAATTTTTTTTAACAACAAGTTCAGAGGAAAGAGACATTCACATCAGCAGTTCATACGAATTCCCACAGTGGCATAAAAAGGTGTCTTTTCAGTATATAGATTGTCCGTCAGTATACGTAGTCATGTACTGTGTAGCCTGCCTGCTGGCAGTTGTGACAGTCTCTTCCTCTGATCTGGCGGTCCTGTGGCTGCGAGACTTGGTTGGTTTTTCGAATTAACTTTCAAACCTTCGTTTTTAATAAATAAAAATGTAAAAAAAGAAAAAAATTCAAATAATCTGATTAAATTAGTTTCTTTTTTATTAAATCAACTTTCTTTAATTAATATAACTCAGCAGTTTTTTTTAATACTATAATATTAGTGTAGCCTAATCTTTATCTGCAACTGTGAAGAAAAACCCCATTGGTTTAAACAGAATGAATAGACACAAAAAAATATATATATATTAAAAATAGAAAATTAGAATTTGTATGTAGAATTCGAATGCTAACGTAACGAACGAACGTTCAAACATTCGGGCTCAGCCTTATCCTCCAATCACAACTGTCACTTGCCTCTGACAAAACGTTAGCAACAGTTGTGATTGGAGGATTAAGAAAAGAGAGCAGGGCTTGAGATCAGTAAAATGCGTAGCGACTACTAGCGAGTGCTGGTGGAGAGAGTGCCTACCCGGTCTCTCCCGATGGGCAGCGGATGGGCCGTGTACATGTTCCTCTTCCCGTCGTAGCCCGGTTGTCGGTCCCCAAAGATCTGCATCTTGAAGTGCCGCACCATGGTGTCCACCACCTCCCTGAGAAAGAAACGCATCCGTCAGACACCAGCTGCACCGGGACATTCACAAACAGATCGATTTGACCCCCTGGTGACCTACTTCCAGGGACATTTTGTTGAATTCTGGGGGCAATTTTGCTCTGCAAAAAATAGGTTAATTCTTTTTTTTGTGCTTCAAACCAACTCAAGTGGTTTTTTGAGGGTTCTCCCATTATATTTCTGTATTATTTTTTATATAAATCCGGTTACCGCCAAATACGTGCACCAAAAGTGCCACAGACAAAAACCTCGCTCTGAAATCCCACTAGGTGTGAGTTGTTACTGGAAGTTGTGGAGTATGAGAGCGTAAGGAGGATTCTATGTATAGTTACACAGAACACACAGCTAACGTTATCTAAAAGATGCATTTCCAAATTGTGCCAACATCACGTCACCCACTTTGCAGAGCGTTCACCTACTATTGACAATAATTCATTTATTTTATAGAGCGCTTCTCAATAACCCGAAGTCGCTGACAGTAGGCAGAATGTAGGAAACAAAAGAAACCTATAACCACAGGGGAAACGAGGAACAATATGAATACACAGGAACATACGGACATGCCATTCCATGAGCAGAGAGACCTGCTGCAGACAGAGTGGAGGTAATGTAATTATTACAAATGGTAACCGACTGTTTTGACTGACGATACGCATTAAACATTGGGTATATGGCTGTGCATCCTTATGTCCGCGGAGCGATATAATAAAATCGGTAGTGTACGAGTGTGTGGGCGCAGTTTAACCTCTTAACATCACGCGGCCCGACGGCGGGCCGTCACGCATGCACGTCGCGGCACTTTTCCCTCGTCGGCGGCTTCAGGCTGGATTTTTGCCGATCAACCTACACATCGTTGGAAAGCTAAAATGGCCACCGTTCGATTGACACCCTACTCAACCTATTACGTGCTTCCAATCTTGGGTTACAAGACCAAACAACCAACAAGCGTCAGTTTCAGACCACGTCCGGTTTCGGCTGGCCCTGAACGGACAAGTCACCTTTGACGGTGAAAATGATTGACAATTTTTGTAGCCAATGAAATTCTGGAGCTAATGGTATATTACATATTATATTCCTACGATAGGGGGACAGAAGAAGACAGCGAAGTAGTTTGTTTTAAGAATTTCTCGGTTGCCCATCCAAATGAGTTGCACGGTCGGACATTTGAGATGAATTATTACCGATAAACATTACAAAAACATGTGTAAAACACTCATTTTCCGTGCGATTGTTATCAACTTTGGACCTGTACTAGTCAGATAAGACTTCAGGCTATGGAACCGTTGCGTTTTCCAGCTTCTACCTCTCAGCTGGAACTCAAAAACAGGCATCTGTTTGCAAGTAAACAAAGACGTGAGTAAACAAAACTTTTATTTCAGTGTTCAAACCTCTAACTATTTCATTAACCATTGAAACCGGGAAACACATTTGTGTGTATATACCTTTAATGACGGGATACGCGTTTGTGTGTTTTTCCGTGTTGTAGTCATTTAACAAATTATATGCGCCACCATTAACTGAAATCCCACATGGGTGAGTGCAAGGGATGTCTATATATGGTCAGTGAGTTTTTTTTTTAAAGGTCATGTGACTAATAAAATGCTTTGTTATTGGTCGAAATACACAGTTTGTTTTGACATTTACCAGAAGAAAAAAATTAAGCGATCGAACATGGATAACGCTAGTTCCAGTGAGGGAAGCGATCTTAAAGTTGATATTGAAGTGATTATCATATTAGCAATGATGTTCAATGAAAACACATGCACTGTCTCACACACACAATCTTTCCTGTCAGTCTCTTTTCTCTCACACACACAATCTTTCCTGTCAGTCTCTTTTCTCACACACACACACACACACACACACACACCACTATGATGGCTTTTATTTATCCTGAGAATGTGGAAATTCAGTTTATTTATTTTCCTTTTTGTATGTATAGTTGGGTCAGTCAGTTATCCCACACTTGTCATGTCTACAGATCTCCACCAGGGGGCTCTCTTTGTGTTCTCACATGTCACTTTACCTGTTGTACATATTAAGTGTATTGACCCAATACACCCAATTGACGTTGGGTGTATTAAGAGTTCTTATTTCAACATTTATTTTAGTTGTATTGACATTTAATGGATATCTTAAGACAATTCTTCAAAATTCAGAAGAGTCTCAGGACTTTGCAGGCTATATAATGCATTTTTAGCAGGCGTTTTAAGTCTAAATGGGTTAAGGAAAGGTTAAACACTGGCTGAAAAAAAAAACTGCAATCACTGATCGCTCTTGTGCACAAACACATACACTTGTACACAGAAAGAGGAACAGAAGCACATAGATATACATACATGATACACATACACACAGTACACCTCCTGAGCCACTGTCGCCCCACTGTCGTATGATCATGTAAAGAATGTCACATATGTCCCTGTAACTAATGTACTTTTGGTAATAATGATGATATGCCCTTTTTAAGTAGAAAATCCAAACCAGGGACAGGGGTCGCAAATTAGCCTCGGCTAGAAATCCTACATGCAATACATCCGTTTCATGTTATTGTACAAGTTCCTATTACAATGTTGTCTGGATTGTCCCTGACAAATAAAATAATAATAAACCAAATACAAAAAATGTAGGTGACTGTGCACATCTGAAGTGATGGAGTGCTGCAGAGAGAAAGAAATCCTATTTGATTAAGCTGGACAACAGCCACCGACATGTTTGATTGATCGATTTAAAATTGTATTAACAGATTGCAGAATGGGTACAATACAGTACGGCTCAATACACACAATTGTTAAGGGGATGCAGACCAGAGAAAGACTTTCGTCTCGTTTACATCAGGGTCCACCATTTTCAATTCATGATAACATTTATGACACACATTTACATTTTACATTTACATTTAGTCATTTAGCTGACGCTTTTATCCAAAGCGACTTACAAGTTCTGTACAACAAGCCATCAGGAAGAGCACAACTCTATCAGCTGAGTAACAATGTTCATCAAAGTGTTGAGTGCTACAGTGTAGGTTAGTTTATTAGGACAAGTGCATGACAGTATGGTTAGTTAGGGTTAGATTTTTTTTTTTTTTATTCAGATAATGGTTGAAGAAGTGAGTCTTTAGTCGACGGCGAAAGATTGGACGTGTTTCGGCTGTCCTAACTGGGGTGGGTAGTTCATTCCACCATTGTGGGGCAAGGACTGAGAATAGGCGACTTCTCTTTGATGACCCTCCCGGAGCTTGGATAGGAGTAGGTCTGAGGCGGCCAGAAGATGCAGAGCGTAGGGGTCTTGAGGGTGTGTAGTTAGAGACCATTGACCGGAGGTAGGCGGGAGCAGTTCCCTTTGCCGCACGGTATGCTAGGTCAAGGGCCTTGAAGCGGATTCGTGCAGCAATGGGGAGCCAGTGCAGGTCCCTAAGAAGTGGGGTGACATGGGCCGACTTCGGTAGGTTTGAGATCAGGCGGGCCGCTGCGTTCTGAATGAGTTGAAGAGGCTTAGTGGCAGTGGCCGGGAGGCCAGCGAGCAGTGCGTTGCAGTAGTCGAGGCGGGAGATGACTGTTGATTGGACGAGGAGTTGGGTGGCTTCTTTTGTCAGGAAGGGGCGTATCCTTCTGACGTTGCTCAGGAGGAATCGGCAGGTTCTGGTTGTCGCTGCGATGTGAGCAGAGAAGTTCAACTGGTCGTCGAGGACAACACCAAGGTTCCACATACAGATAGACATTTATGACATACAAGATATACAAATATACAGTACTGTTTATTTACAGACAGCGCTTCTAAAAGAGAATATATACATTTGAGGGGGAGGAAACTGGGTGGGGGGGATTTGGACATTTACCGGGGGCCAGTTTCAAATTGCAGCCTCCCGTAGGTGCTCTTTTAGAGCGGTTTTGAAGGTGGGTAGGGATTCACATTATTTTACGGCTGAGGGTAGGGCGTTCCACATTGTTATGGCATAATTGCGAAACATGTTGAGTTTTGTGATGTTTGTGGTCTCGTTTCTAGTGCATTTGAGGTGCTTTGGTACCATGAGGTGCAAGCATAGTCGTAGTACCCTTGAATGAGTGCTCCTGTTAGAGTCTTCAGGGTATTCTTGTTTACCAGAAAGAGGAGATCCGGTACAAGAATCTTGTTCGTTGGTTGACCTTTTTGATTACATTGGTTGCTGCCATTTTGACACAGGAAAGATTTGCCTCTAAGGATAGAACCCAGGTATGTAATTTCATCTTTCCTTGTGACAATATAGTCACCCACTGTAACAGAGAAGCCGTTGGGCCTTGCAGAGTTTGTTATTGGATCCAAAGAGAATAGACTCTGTCCATCACTTTATCATTAAAAACCATGACAGATTATGGGCCATCATTTGTGATTTGCCCTCCGTTGTTGGGAAGAGGAGTGCCTCTCTCAAACAGCCAACTATTGTACCAGTCTCCTCACGGAAGGTTATGGAGTAGGCGACACCGTTTCGTGCAAAAAGCCAGATTGTGCATGCAAGCGCTAAACTGGAAGTCAAATGTACGTACTGTACCTAGAGCTGCCGCGGTTACCGCATTACCGCGGTATCGCTGTTACATCACGCCCACCGCAGAGTTAAGCTGAATACCGCATCACCGCTGTTTTTTATAATAATAATGATAATAATAAGAAGAAGAAAGGGTCGGGGGGGGGGGGTAACCGCCGGGCGCTACCACCCCTGCCCGCGACACCGAGTGAACGGCACACGACCAGAGGGGAGACTTCGAATCCCCCCCGCCTCTCCCCAAGGGAGAGGGGAGTTGGGAACCGCCGCGACGCGCAAGGGGCTGGAGCCACACCGCGCTTAGGTTTTATGGTTCTCATTAAGTCGGGCTCGCCCGGTCTTCCCCGGCCGCGGCTCACCCATCCTTTCGGGGGGGATCCGGACACCGGTCGGGACAGAGCCCTGGGGACTACAGGTATTCACTCTTGGTCGACGGGAAGGGGAGAGAGGTGCGCGCCTCAGCTCCTCAACAGACCCGTCCACCGTCTACCTCGAGTGAGCCTCACGTTGTACCTCACTGCAAGCGTCAATAAACAGTGTTCACTGTTCAGTAGCCTATGTTGTCTGTGTTTCACTTTCAATAACGAATGCGTGCTTGCCGAATCCCAAACAATATTCATGCTGCAAAGTCATCCTCTAGACTAGAGATAGGTCAATTGCAGAATTGGTCAATTGCAGAATTCACCAATCTATTATCAGACAGATGGTACAGTCGTGATTTACACACACATGTCCAGGTCTAGCAGCCTACTGTCGGGAAGCAGTTTGTTCCCATAATTAAAACAGGACATTTTGATATATTATTATTCCTTTTTTAAAACGCATTGATGCGACTCTCTTCGTGTCACCTACAACAAAACCATAAAGCAAAGCACCTAGCCCTTCCTCACAGCGAGTTTGGCCTTTTGTAGTTTTTTTGTAGAGTAAACAAGTGGCGTGTATTGAATAAGAGACTACATGCACGGCACATGGCTATGATGTGCCGATTATTGTGACATCGAGACTAAACAGTAAGGGCATAATGCAATGTTGGCGTTTGCTTATAGCATTTGTCTACTGAAGAGCCTCAACTGTTTGTATACAAGCTCAGAGAAGGCTCTCGATGAATTATAGCTCATTTGTTTGCCATTGTTAATATGATCCTGTACAGTAGCCTTAGTTTACTCCATCTCTGCAAAAATAGGAGACCGACAGTCAACAGTTATTTGTAGGCCTGTAGCCTATTAATCATGTTTTTAGCCTATTCTTAGAAAACTAGTGATGCATATTGTTTTGGGGGTATTGCATGTTGTCATGCACAAAGCAAAATCAATCACGTCCTGAGAGGAACCCTGCTGATGGAGCTGCTGGAGGCCGAAAATAGATCATCATCAAGGTGGAATTCTCTCCATAGCTAGCTTTAAAAGGATGTAGTAATATTTGTCAAATCAAAAATAATTATAAAAAATATATATTTAGTCAGTATGAAATTCAAATATAAATCTGAATAGTGAGATATTTTCTTTTCTTTATTATTATTATTATTTTTCTTGTTTAATCTGTTGATTGTTTGTTTCTTTGTATATATGGTATGAATTATTATTTGTGTAAATTAGGTTGTACGCCGACCATAAAGTGATACTTCTTTAGTTTAGGAATAGGGGGGCAGGTAACTATAAGATTTATTCTTCTTCCTGCTCCTTTTGCCCATGGTAGAGGCAGCACTCAAGATGAGGTGGAAAGACGGAGGGGGAGGCATCACCGCGACCCACGACACCCCTGGACTAGGTCCCAGGACCAAGCGACACACGAGACCCCTGGACAAGGTCCCAGGACCAAGGGGGACAGAGAACCAGCATCACCACGACCCACCGTCACCCCTGGACAAGGTCCCAGGACCAAGGGGGACAGAGAACCAGCATCACCGCGAGCCACCAAGACCCCTGGACAAGGTCCCGACTCCCAGGACCAAGGGGGACAGAGAACCAGCATCACCGCGACCCACCGACACCACTGGACAAGGTCCCAGGACCAAGGGGGACAGAGAACCAGCATCACCACGACCCACCGAGACCCCTGGACAAGGTCCCAGGACCAAGGGAGACAGAGAACCAGCATCACCGCGAGCCACAGAGACCCCTGGACAAGGTCCCAGGACCAAGGGAGACAGAGAACCAGCATCACCGCGAGCCACCGAGACCCCTGGACAAGGTCCCAGGACCAAGGGGGACAGAGAACCAGCATCACCACGACTCACCGAGACCCCTGGACAAGGTCCCAGGACCAAGGGGGACAGAGAACCAGCATCAGCGCGACCCACCGAGACCCCTGGACAAGGTCCCAGGACCAAGGGGGGGGGGGGGGGGGGGGGGCGGAGAACCAGCATCACCGCGACCCACGACACCCCTGGACAAGGTCCCAGGACCAAGGGGGGGGGGGGGGGGGCGGAGAACCAGCATCACCACGACCCACCGAGACCCCTGGACAAGGTCCCAGGACCAAGGGGGACAGAGAACCAGCATCACCGCGACCCACGACACCCCTGGACAAGGTCCCAGGACCAAGGGGGGGGGGGCGGAGAACCAGCATCACCGCGACCCACGACACCCCTGGACAAGGTCCCAGGACCAAGGGGGACAGAGAACCAGCATCACCACGACCCACCGAGACCCCTGGACAAGGTCCCAGGACCAAGGGAGACGGAGAACCAGCATCACCACGACCCACCGAGACCCCTGGACAAGGTCCCAGGACCAAGGGGGACAGAGAACCAGCATCACCGCGACCCACGACACCCCTGGACAAGGTCCCAGGAGTCCAGGACCAAGCGGGACAGAGAACCAGCATCACCAAAGAAAATGCTTGATGATTTTATAGATGTAAAGATAAGTAAAGATGGGAGTGGTTTAGTGTCTACCGTATATTAAACTTAACTGATTGGAACGCCCTTTTACATTTTCACCCTGTATCCCTCAGAAAGGAAGGGCCTTCCTGTGAGCCAACTTACTAGAATTATGATGATCTTTGAAACAGAAGAAAGCTATGAAAAGAACAGTAAATGCATGTTAAGATACATGCCCAGACCGACGGTACAAAAGGGAATGGCTATTGGCTACAGGAAGTGTCTTGTAGGTCAAACACAAGAAAGGAGAAGACCTTCCTTTTATATACTGCACTACATTCACTCCCAAAATAACTACTATATAAAGTAGGTTTTTAAACATTAGGATAAGAGTGGTCCTCTTCTTCAAAAGGTTTTCAATGATAAACCTTTGGTTACTTTTGAAAAAGCTAGCAATGTTAGACACTGAGCAGTAAGAGCTTGTCCACCCTAAAGAAATATTAGAGACAGTGGTTAGAGCCCGTCCCCCTAAAGAAATAACACTTTAACGGGTCTTCAGTAGTTTAAATTTTAAATGTGGTAATTGTGTCAACTGTCAATATACGAAGAACACAAAGTGGTACAATCACCCAGTGAGTGGTAAACAAATGGATATAAAAACCTCCATCCCATCACCTGTAATAGAGGAAATATTATTTATGTGATTAGCTGTCCTTGTTCCGAGGTTTACATTAGCAGGGCTCGACATTAAGGCTTATCCTATTGTCCGGGACAAGTTAAAAAAAAAATGGTCGGACAAGCATAATACAAGTAAAAAATATATATATATTTATTACATGGGGTTTTAACATTCACCGAAATGCTTGATTGTGATTGGTCAATAGCGCTCGTCAGAAGTCTGTTATTACTCGATAACGGACCTCTGCCGAGCAATAATGGCCGCTGTTCGCAGCTGGACCAATCAAGCCCACTGACACACACTGCATCAGTGCAATCAGTCCACACACCTGCCGGCTGCCGGCGAAGCTGCCGGCGATGACAGCGTGGAGCGACAGAACAGAACTGCGTCTGCATTTGATCTCGTCTCGTCGATGGTGTAAAATGAATTAGGTATATTGTTAGTAAGTTAGCCATGTAATAAGCGGGATAATGTATAGCTATACTCGGTCATTGTCGCAAAATAATTGACCTTCACTGACGTTTAGAACACCTCGGCGAGGCGCCTTCTGAGTGCTCGCTTAGTTGACACTGACAGTAGCACGAGACCTGCGGAAATATCAGAACTAGGGATGCTCGATATTGGCTTTTTTACCGATACCGATATTCCGATATTGTCCAACACTTAATTTCCGATACCGATATCAACCGATACCAATATATGCAGGGTTTCCCCGTCCAAATTTCACTGGATATAGGTAACAAATATTGTTATTGTTTTTTTTTCCTTTTTTTAAACAGATATTTTCCGATATCACATTTTACTGCCGATATCGGCCGATAATATCGGTCGGCCGATAATATCGGACATCCCTAATCAGAACGTTTAATAGAATGTTTAATAAAAGTTGGTTGTTTTGTTGTTACCTGTTGATCTAATGTGCCTATTGTTAAAAGAAATTATTTCAAATAAAAATACAATTATTTATTTGAATGGTGTTATTTATGGCAATAACAACTATACCGTAATAACAACTATAGGCGTAGACCAGGGTTTAACCCCTGGTCGTCAAGAGAGAGGGGAGATGAGAAAGATGAGCTGGTGCTGATGGGGAGTGAAGATGAGTTGGAGGACTGATCATAAAGTATATACCCCACGCACAGTGTTTAAGTTATTAAATCATAATAATTGTCCAAATCTCTTGTCGTTTTATAAATGTTTTAATAGGCCTTTATTTTCACAAGTACATTTCGGACAAGTAAGTTTAGCTTTCGGACAAGTAAAATATCTGAGCCACTTGTCTGTAGGACCTTGTACCCATATTGACACTACTAATTGTCACGCCTATGTTCTACTCCTCATCTGCAGCTGGGTGGCGCAGCGGACTAAGCAGCGCTCGTCACCAACGCGAGAGACAGTGACACTGGTATCGAATCTGGCTGTCAGTGTTGCCTCCGGCTTGGCCGGCCGTCATACTGGCTCAATTGGCAGAGTCAGCGGGAGGGAAGCCGGTGGGGTGGTATTCTGGTCGTTGTAAACAGCGACTCCTACAGGTCGGTCAGGGCGCCTGCACAGCGAGGGAGGGAGATGGTGAGGGTAGTGACCTCCCACACATTACACCTCACCAATGAGAGTCCACGGTGGCAGGTGAAAAGATGCTGCTGGCTGTCTCCTATGTCTCGGAGGAAGCATCTGATAAGACTTCAGGGCTCCCTAGACCGACCAGTGGGGGGCACATGCGAGCAATGACCAGGGAGGGGGGAATTGGCAGAAAAACAGGAGGAGAAAAAGTGGATTAAAAAAATAAGAATCAGGCATTCTTCACTCTGGGGAGCGCAGCGGAGAACACTTTGGCTGTTTAAGGCGAGACAGCCTAGGTGAATATGCTAAAAAGAAAATTGCTCGATTGAGATATTTTTATATTTTGCTTCCTTAACACTTTGGTTGCCTAAGGTTAAATTCATGATATACCATAGATTGCCAGCGCTATTTGTCTATGGAGAAAGTCCCCTTCTTTGCAGGGCTATAACTTTTTAAATTCTATTGCTACATTGCCATTATTAGGGCCCATTCAAAGTACTATATGTATTGTTCATTGTGTAGCAACGTTAAACTTTTTCATTCACATATTCATAGTAAAGTATGGTCTAATGTATAAGTATGTTTTCATCTCTTTCTGCAGCTTTCTCCAGAACGTGATATATAGCCCCAAATACATTATATTGATGATGCAATACAGTTTTATGGCAATCAGCGCGATATAAAAAATTACAACTAGACGTACTTCTAGAAGTTACTACACGTCATCTGATGTTGACCGGATGGGCTAGGGGCCGTTTATAATTCCGTGGGCAGCGTTATACCAATCATCTAATGTGGGTCAAATGTTGATAATAGCAGTTAGTATCGAAGACGGTAACGTTACACGCTGAAACTCACCCCAGTCTCCGCGCGCCGTTGGGCGATCATCGTAGAGTTGAAATCTTATCATTATGGGATGTAAATTTACCCGGTCCATCTCCAGCTTGTATAATGGTATATACGTCCAAATCATGTTGTTTATCGAGTTATTGGCAATCGATCACTGTGTAGCGTGACGAGCCAGAGTCGCGGGACCTATAGCGAGCACCCAGAAGTACTACGGACGTAGCACAACCTCTATGCCACTTCCTGTTAAAGCGATTGCGCCGATCGGCCACCAGATGGCGCTCCTGAACCGCCAGAGAGCTCAGTGGGTCCTGCTGGTGGATCTCAGGCCAGCGGAGGGGACATATGAATCCGATCGCAGATTTTTGAAATATTGATATAAGGACGCTGTACAGCGTCCCCCGGCAACTTGAGCATGGCCAGCAATGACGTCAAAACACGTTTCATGGCAGTCAAAGTGTTAACATGTCTTATTTTAAACTAGTGGCAATAGAATATCGAAAACACACAATTAGTTGTTATTTTACTTCATTTTGTCTTCATTTACTTCATTCTTTTTACAGAGGGGTTTGTTGATACATCATTCATAGCCTGATTTATAGTACATTTATACCAGAAAACAGCACATTTAATTAGGTAATGCCTATTTTGTATAATAAACAAACTTGCAATAAATCTTTTCTTAGTGGTTATGTACCTAACAAACTGGGAAAGTTTCAACAGCAGTAATTGTTGTGAAGGGCCAGATTAAACTGAATATATATATGTATCGTTTGATATACCTTGTATATTATTTGTATATATACACGGAATATCCCTTTACCTGCGTACAAACCAGAGTAATATTCGCTCTCCTATTGGACAGCGACCCCAGGCGCCAACGACCAAGCCCCCAACGGCAAGTTCAAAGGCAACTGTCGGTACATGCCCAGAGTCTGCGTAGTAATACGAGACAAGAACTGAGGTTGGGACTAGATATTCACCTTACGTATAAATACGGCGCAGGTGTAAACAGCAGTAGTTCAAGTTCAATGTCCAAGCCTTCACCACGAGTCAACGTGCAGTGAAGTGAGCAACCTTGCATCTAAATAGAGCATTGAGAACCGCGTGCGAATAGAATGTTAAAGTGTCAGAGTTTAACGCAGTAACGTTGAGTTCGACTTAATCTAATGTGAAGTAATAGTCGATCATTTATTGTGTATCGTGCGGCTACAGTTCTTCAGTGACCAGCATTACCATCGGTTCGTCGTGTCTTTAGCTAGTGCACTTATCCAGGCTGTGCGGCCTAAATCCGTGCCCACACCCGAGGAGTCCTAGGCGAGAACCGTTGGATATGTACACAGGAGAATCTACACCGGCGATTGCAGAACCATTTCTGGTTGGATTATATTGCTTTGGGACCGTGACCACCGGAGAAGAGCACCGTTGATTCCACTGTCGTTTAGGATTTAACCTCGTGAGGATCACCACACGGGCCCGCCTCTTGGAAGGGGCTGGCTAGCTGTCGTCAATGCTATCGAGCATATTGGATTAAAACTATTGCTTTGTCTGCTGATCAAGGGAGTACATGCACCGGCTCCTGTATTTGGAGCCTCTTTATTCCTCGTTGACCCAGACTGGGTACCCGAACATTCCTCTACCCCTCCCGGCCTTACACCCCGGAGGGAACCCAGTGTCTCCAGTTGGTACCGGTGTAATAATTGCTATACCACAGGTGGCGTCAGCTTAGACCCATCATAGTATTCCTACTATTCTCATTGACTTATGCTCTTGACTGACTTTACGTATGTTCTTCGCCATACAAGCGCGAGCCTAATTCTCAATCTGTAACCGAACGTTGCTTAATAATAATAAATAACCCTCAAATATAATTTATGTGTCAATGCCGTATTCTTGTGTGGGTGTTCACCATATATATTCATGTACTGTATGGCCAGTAATTAAAGTACATAACTAGTAGTGGTTTAATATATTACAATCTTTAATACAGTCAGGGTTTTGTAACCCCTCAGTTACAGTAATGTTTTATGAAAGGCACTATAAAACTAAGTTATTATCATTATTAAATATTAAATGAAAAAAAAATAACTCCTCTGCGGCTGAGTGGCGCAGCGGGCAAGGCGCTCGCCACTAACGCAGGAGATGCTGGTATCGAGCCCAGCTCTCGGCGTTGCTACCGGCTTGGCCAGCCGTCATACTAACACAATTGGCAGTATTAGGGGGTGGGAAAGCCGGTGGGTGGGGATTGGACGTTGTGGACAGCGACTCCTACAGGTCGGTTGGTGCGCCTGTACAGCAGAATCAGGAAGTATCGGGGGCAGCGTGAGCCTCCCACGCGTTCAGGGGAGGAAATTAGGCCACTTTACTGGCCAAATGCTAGTATTTTTTACGTTTGGCTGGTAAAAAAAATCAGATACCCGCCAGTTGGCTGGTAAGCCAAAAAGTTTGTTTCCTCCCCTGCTGGCGAGTATACAAAAAAATAAAACATTCTGCAATCACTGCACTGGCAAACGGTGCGCGTCTTCTGAGTGTTCGCTTTAGTTGACAGTAGGGGTGGACGGTATAAACGGTATACGGTATAAACGGTATGAATTTGCTCTACGGTATGTATTTTGACTATACCGTGTAACCGGTAGGGCAGCTCTAAAATAGCAATGACGTCATGTAACCACAGCGCGACTATTTCACTCGCATTTGCCCCTAAAAATAGATAGAATTAGTCATAGATAATAGATATGTGCGAACTGGAAACAGTTATTTAGGAGGCTTCGCGCAGTGGGCGTGCCAGCCCCTACCGCACGCATGTAAACACGGGTCTAGTAGTCTAGTGGGACGGGACACGGGAGCGTCTCCCTGAGCTAACGTTAGCTTAGCTACCGTTACAAAATGACCCAGTCAACTATTCACTTTTAGTTTAATACATGATGAGGCATTGTCTAACCGAACGGTATCTAGTCGGCCAGCTACCGATAGCTCCTGACATCAACAAGCGCTCCACAAAGTCTAGTAGAGACGTGTATGCTACCTGTTAGCTCACGTTAGCGCAAGTTAGTTCACCGTTCAAAACGAAATGTCCCATTGAACTAAATAATTCACTGAGGCGTTGTATTAACGTTATATATCCGGCTAGCAGTAGCAGATAGCTCCTGATATCAATGTCTTATAACACTGATTCGATGCGTATTCGAGCTGAGGGCTTGCTGAGCACAGTTAAGTAACGTTATAGCAATAGGGTCCAGGTGCAGCGCCGGAGAATCCTGGCCGTAGCTCTGCTCGAGTATAGGTCCAGGTGCAGCTCCGGGGAATCCTGGCCGTAGCTGGAGGCTACTAGAGTACACACAGACAGTGGAGCTTGTTGCGTGGTGGCGATGTCTCGCAGATAATACAAGTACAAGTCTAATTATATAATATATATATTTTATATAAAAAAAAATATATATAAAATTAAATTAAATTTTTTTTTATCAAAAACGATGATACCGTGATATATACCGTTACCGTCTATGCTTCAAATTATACCGTGATATAAATTTTAGACCATACCGTCCACCCCTAGTTGACAGTGCCACGAGAGCACTGCACAAGACCACCCGCGGACATATAATGTTTAATAAACGTTTGCGCAGTACTGGCCAACCCTCGGACATATAATAATAAAAGTCCCGCGGTACTAGGCTAGCCATCAGGAGCACTCGCAAACAGATAACGTTAAACACAGCAGAAGATGGAAAACAGACAGACTGACCAACGGGGAACTGCATCCAACCCTAGTACAACCCTCGAGTATAAGTTACTAAGGACACATTTAAATCACAGAGGTGTAATGTTAGTCTACTGGAACTGTATACAGTGGTTAGCTTCTAGTTAGCGTTTAGCTATAGCTGCTTGCTAGCTAACGTTAGCCCTGTGTGCTCAAAGCAGCCAGCTAGGTGTATCTGTTATGACTATAATGTTTCCAAAAAAGCACCGGACTACGACGTAAGGTTAGACATTTTATTTCATGCTCAAAAGCCCCTGGCTTGCACATCGCAGTCACAAAAGGGGCTAGCTCAACCAGTGCACTGTGCACAACAGCACACCAACCCAACTGACGTTACCACAACACTTGACGGTACTTCACAGCACTGTCGTAAGACCACCGTGCTGTCTTAAAGGCACAGTTTGCCTACCCAGATGCATACACAACATTGACGCGGCTTGACATACAAAGAAGTAATTATCACAATTAGCGATTTTTTTTGTCTGGTAAAAAATCTGTTTGGCTGGTAAAAAAATCAGATACTCGCCAGTTGGCTGGTAAGCCAAAAAGTTAGTTTCCTCCCCTGCACGCGTTACTCCTCGCCACTGAGAGATTGCGCTGTTCGGGTGAAAAGATGCGACAGCTGCCTCCTCGTGTACCGGAGGGAGGCATAGTCTAGCAACGTTCGAGACAGGGGAGGGGAGAATTGAAGGGAGAATTGGCGAGGCGAAATTGGGATAGGAGAAAAAGTGGATAAAAAAAAAATAATAATAATAACTCCTCTCCTTCACTCCTTTGGGTGCTGGGTTAGGGATGCTCGATATTGGCTTTTTTACAGATACCGATATACCGATATTGTCCAACTCTTAATTTCCGATACCGATATCAACCAATATATACAGGGTTTCCCCCCCCAAAAAACGGAATAATTTCAGGTAATTAACATTACATATCTCTTGTTGTGGAATTAACACAAGATTATGCATACTTTTGACAATAAATAAAATCAGAATTTGTTCTTACTTGCTTGCCTGGGTAAATAAAGGTTATAGAAATCTAAAAAAATTAAAAATATTTGAAAACAGATATTTTAATGCCGATATCGGCCGATAATATCGGTAGGCCAATAATATCGGACATCCCTAGTTATAATCACAATAAAGAGGTGGTGTAATATAAAATGAAATATGAACTAAATTAAGCACAATAGAATCTAGTACAATTATAAGTGACAAATGTAATTGGAATACGACATTACAAACATAATGCAATGACGAAAGATAGTGACAAAAACACAGGACGCAATGTGTCATGAAAATACAAGAAAGCTCTATACGTTACGAAGTAAACGAAATACAATATGAAATTAACGGAATACTAAATGGTGAAAAATAAGTTATGTCTATGCCTCATTTCGAGCTTATTTCCCCTTCCCGATATCTGCCAACAGCGCTGTCAGGAGTGCAGACTGCTCCGCGAGTACGGCTGTAACGATGCATCAATTGTAATGTGACGATTCAACTGCATCGATTTGAAAATGTTAGAATCGATTATAATCCAAAAAAATAAAAGATACATTTGGGGAATTAACTGATGGAAAATTAATCGAATCGAATCGTGGTCAAATGAGGAGATTTCATGATGAATTGAATCGTTGCCTGAAGAATGGTAATCGAATCTAATTGTTGTGAGGTTGAATCGTTACACCCCTATCCGCGAGCCAACTGGGCTGGAGCAGATCAGGAGCCAACTCCACACATAATGGGCCGTGTCTGCGCTATCCGCGCAATGTCCTTATTAGTGGATAGCTAGCAAAGACTGAGCAGATACCGCACGCAAACCCCGCGCAGTTAACACATTGAGTGCCAACGACGAGATTAGTCGTGTTAACTCGCCATGCGTTGAGTGCCAATGACGAGTTCTCGTTTCTTTCTCGCGTTTGCTTTTATTAGCAATATCCATTCATTTTTCATCCATCCAGCCTGACGTTATCATTGGGAATGGGTCTGAGCTCGAAAAGGGCAAATACCGCCGCGTATCGTCTCCCGGATGGTAATGCACATCATTGGATTGGATTGGGTGGGCATGTGCATCAGAAAAAAAGTCCGGTCCGGGGTTTTCCCTTCTCTGGCAAGCAGTATCTGTTACCACATTCACTGGGGAGGCTGGGAGCAGCTTTCGATTATGTGTTTTGGACTATAACGTTGGATCAATAAATGCGATCAATATTTGGAATGGCGATCAGGAATTGGATTAGTTCTGATGTGAGGTAAGGACTCTATTTTACCAGTATTGGGTTAATCGGATGTTTTTTTTCTCAGCTATCGCGTGTGTGTGTGGTGTGTGTGTGTGTCTCGTTAACACTGACCAGGTCATGGATAATAGATCTTTCAGCCCGCTTCTCTAGCGTGCATAAGTACACATATACTATCGATAATCTAACATTTATTTGAAAACTATTCATAAATCTGCAGAAAAATTACAACGCGTTTTGTGTATTCCACTAAAGAGCTATTATCGCGGAATTTCTCTGGAATTACTAGAACTCTCCAAAACTATACTCGTATTCAAAACGGTATAAAACGGAAATGTACCAATGAAAAAACAATCCGTTTCGTACATGTTGACTGCAAGCAAGTCATTGATAAGCGAGGGGTCTTTTAGACCCATAGCCATAATTTAAGATATAGTTTAAGCCTTCGCAAATTTCCCGACCTCCCATTGACTTCCTTATTGGCACTCTAGCCCATATATGGTAAAAGGGGCGTGGCACTGAATGTGTTAAGGGTGCAATTTCCACCGCGCAATCCATTCTTAGGAAGCCCTCTGTGCATTATTAAGACTACTCTACGGTGCAGAATGCTGGACAACATCAGAAGAGGACACTCACAGTCTGTCCACCTTCCCACACATCATGCCTATGTCTTGTGAAGATCTTGCATATATTCTGGCCAAAAACAATCTCCAACAATAACATTAAAAAAAAATTGAAATAAAAAAAATCACCCGGCAAGACGACACATTTTGGCACCCGTCTAAATATCACCTTTCATGGGCACAATATTGCCCTTTGCCCATATACATTTCCTAACACAACACAGATACACACAGCAATGGATCTTATATTACAACCCTGACTAAAGATTAGGCTGCTAAAACTACAGGTATCACTTTCATAGAGTAAAATCTTTCTACCAAGAACATTCCAAAAGCCACACAACCCAACCCAAAAGCTTCATTGCTCCTCAAGAACAATATGAATAGATTTCTCATTCTATTCATCATTTTCCTGTAAGCGGTCTGTATAAATAACCAAATTATACATCAACTTTACCACCTGCCACTCCCTGTAAGGCAATTAACAGCTTGTTTAATTAAGAAGGGAGGGGAGAGAGAGAGAGAGAGAGAGAGAGAGAGAGAGAGAGAGAGAGAGAGAGCGAGAGAGGGGGAGAGAGAGAGAGAGCGAGAGAGGGGGAGAGAGAGAGGGAGAGAGAGAGAGAGAGAGAAAAGCATACAATATGTATTATGTAACAGGTTAGCTGCTCCCCCCCCCCCCCCCCCCCCCCCCCCATGCGTCTTCATCTTTTTACCTGTTGACCCTCCGAGGCCTCTTCTCAGGCTTGATGTCGATGTCATAGTGATAGACATCGATCTTGGGAATCTGCACCTGGAAGTGGTTGGCCAGCAGGCGGATGGGCTTCCCCACAGTGCCCAGGCCGGGCCGCCGCGGGGGCTGGAACAGGGAGGGCGGGGTGGCAGGCGGGCCTGGAGGGAGGGGGAGGGGAGAGAGAGAGAGAGAGAGAGAGAGGGAGAGAGAAAAGCATACAATATGTATTAGTAGGGGTGGGATCAGGATAGGGGATGCAAGCGATACTGGGGATGATAGCAGGGTATTGGGAGAATTTCCCAAATAATTAAATCATATAAAAGAGCCATGTGTAATTTTAGTCTTAGTTTACTCAGTTTATTTGATCAGGGACAGTGCATATCAATCAACAGTTGTAGATGTATAAATGAATACAAATAAAAAAAACTGTAAATATGCCAACATTAGCAGGGTTGCTAGTTTTCCAGTTGTAGTCCCTGGGCCAGATGTTTAAGCCAGAAAAGAAACAGAAAATATGTCGTGAATCAAAGCAAACTGAAGAGTATTTTTGGAACACAGGGGGCTGCAGCGGCTCAGGGGGGGGGGGGGGGGGGGTAGAGCTGTCGTCTGGTAATCTGAAGGTTCCCAGTGGGATCCGTGCTTCTCCTGGCACTGCGTGTCGAAGTGTCCTTGGTGCAAGACACACTGAACCCCTAACGGCACTTTGGATAAAAGCGATAAACAAATGCAGTCCCACGCACAGTATGTTAAATCTCTAATGGAGGGGGGGAAAGTTGTATATATTTCTAAGATTTTTGTCTCATGACCCCAAACTAATGCGGTCCAAGTCTGTACTGTTAAAAGGGGAACTACGCCCCAATTTAAGAATTCATTGTTTATTCCTCTGGTCTAAGACAGTCCAAACATATTAGTGAACGTAAAAACCACTCTCTCCAAAATATAAAAACTAAAACTAAAAAGTGATGTCATCAAGTAGAAAGTCTGAAGCTTCTCCCAGGGGAATGTTATCTGAATGTCTGTTTCAGACCCGAGAAGAACACTACTATAGAATAATAAAAACAATCTATGGGTCCACAAAATCAGTCTCCCATTCATTGGGAGGAGGCGACCCCCTCTGCGCCCCCCCCCCATGCCTCAAATAGATCCGCCATCAGCTCTATTTTCAATCTTTCAAAATGTTCAGTTGCTATTGCATGCACTTATCCGTGTTTCATTACACATGTGAGTGCATGCTTACCAACAGTTTTGCCTGTTTTATTGCATCACCGACATCTAAGAAGGGAGATCCCCGCTTGAATGGCCCTTCTAAGGTTTCTCTCCTCCACAGTGTTGCATTCATTTATTTAAAAAAAAAAATTGTTTTGTTCTTGATTTATTGTGACGTTTCTTCTTGACTTGTTTAACACATTAACTGCCACGCTTATATCCATCAATGTATGATCACTGCCACCAGTCTAAGCCTATGGAGATGTTCACCTTTGCAGGGCTATAACTTTTTAAATTGTATTGCTAAATTGACATTACTATGGCCCATTCAACATCGATTATCCATCGTTCAGGATGTAGGAACGTTATACTTTTTCATTCATATATTCATACGAAAATACCGTCTAAGTATGTTTTTATCGTTTTCTGCAGTAATTCCTAGAACGCTAGTTATAGGCCTAAACGCATAATATAGATCATCGATTGCAGTTTATTCGCGATACACGCTATATTAAAAAATCCAACTGAATGGCGGTTAGGTGGCGTAGCGGAGATTGCGTTCGTCACCAACCCCGGAATCCAGCTCACAGCTCCGGGGTTGTCACCAGCTTGGCTGGCCGTTCACACTAATACAATTGGCTGTATTAGAGGGTGGGAGAAGCTGGCGGGGTGGGTCCGGGTCGTTGTAAACAGCGACTCCTACAGTTCGGTCGGGGCGCCTGCTAAGCGCGGATAGGACCTGAGTGGGATAGTGTGATCCTTCCACACGCTACGCCCTCTCAGGGAGGATCCGCGCTGCCAGGTGAAAAGAAGCGGTTGATTGGCTGGACGTGTGTCGGAGGAAGCGCGTGATAGCCTCCACTCTCCCAGATGATCTGACTGTTTGGGGTAAGTGCGCGGCGACCAGGAAGGAGATTGGGAATTGGCATACGACTAACATTGGGATGGGAGAAAATCGGAGGAAAAATGGAAGGGGAAAAAGATCAATAAAAAAATAAAAAATAAAATCCAACTGAATAAGATCCTAACCGTTATGACTCATCATGCGCGGATGAAAGGGGGGGGGGGGTCGTTTATAATTCCGTGATCGTCAGTAAATGCTTTATGTAGTATGGGTGATATATTGATCAGAGCGGTTTGCATTAATAATAATAAACAATCAAGCTGAAAGTAACGTTACTGTCCTCTTACCGTTCGCCGATGAGACTGGAGGAAAAAGATCCCACTTATTTGACGTTGATCGACTAGATCCATTTCCGGTTTGTATGGTGCAATAAACGCCCAAATCATATCGATTATTGAGTTATGGCAGCGATCCATATACACGGATGTGTGTCTTGAGTCCCGCAACAATATGTGACTGCCGGACGGAATTCCCAGATGCATGGAGATCACCAGAGATCCATTTCCGGTTGTAACTCGCCCGATCATCCACCAGGCGGCGGTATTGAAGCGTTGCACGGTTGTGCCGAGTCCCACTGTATCAGCCGAGGCTGGGTGGAGGAATTATGAATACCATGGCGAAAAAATTAAATATGATCTCAATAACGTCGTACGCCGTGGATTGGCGGAATTCGCATGATCAGTAAACCCGTCGTACAGCGTGTTTGGCGGGGAATGCGTTAAAGAATTCATGTCCGGCCCATGGGAACATTAACGTGTGTTGTCAAAACAGGTCACAGCTTATTTCGCAGGAGATTTCTTTATATATATATTTTTTTATCTTAAATTTGTTTCATACTATTAGTATTCACATTGTCAGTTGACTTGATACAGTTTAATTTGGTTGCTGTACTGTAACTAGGGTATTAATTAACAAAGTAAAAAAAATAAAAAATAAAAGATTTTTTTTTAGCAATCGAAATTAAGAATCGAAATGCAAATATGTTCCAGAACCGGAAGTTAGGAACCGGTTCCTATTAGAACCGGTTCTCGGTGCCCAACCCTAGCCCTGACACTGTAAATGTTGTACCCAGACACTGTAAATGTTGTACCCCGACACTGTAAATGTTGTACCCCGACACTGTAAATGTTGTACCCCGACTAGAGCTGCCGCGGTATTGATTATTTCCTTATCACACAAATTTGCAAAATATTTCCTACCGCCGCGGTTTTTACCGCACGCACACAAAAAATTTAAAAAGTTTGAATGCATTTTTTTTTTTAGTAGTAGTAGTCTACTCTTTATAGCATATAGCCTGCCTCTAGTCTAAATGTCTATCTTTAGAGGATGACTTTGCAGCATGAATATTGTTTTGGATTCGGCAAGCACGCATTAGTTATTGAAAGTGAAACACGGATGCGCAGTTCACTCTGTGTCGCGGGCACCCCCCCGACCCTTTCTTATTATTATTACTATAAAGTTACTACTTTATAATAAAGGCATTCGTTTTGTGGCATTGACATTATATAGTTATGCGTTCAATAACATCAGCGTATTTACCGGACCATAGCAAGCAATACTCTATTCATATCTCAGTTCCTTTCTTTGCTCAGAGCGTGCCGAGTTGTCCCATTCTGCGGTCTGTTAATAAAGTTTTCAATCAGACAAGTGTATAGAACGAAGGGCTTTTATTATAACATTCGTTGCAGACAGTAAAATCATTATGTCTCGTTTAGTACTCCTGAAGAGCGATGATAGTCCACTCCGGCGGAGAGTTAAAGCTAACGTTATTAGCTGTTGTGATGACCTGACATTCAGGACGTAAAAACGTGTGACGCGTCTCTCTTCTGACCAATCAGTGGTCTGCAATGTTTCACGTGACTTTTCTGGTACCCAATAGGGTCGCTTGGAACCTCGATAGACGAGTAGGGTATATCTGCAGAGCCGCAAGCCCAACGAGGAGGGTAAATTATTATTATTATTATAAAAAACAGCGGTGACGCGGTATTCAGCCTACTCTGCGGTGGCCGTGATGTAACAGCGATACCGCGGTAATGCGGTAATCGCGGCAGCTCTAACCCCGACACTGTAAATGTTGTACCCTGACACTGTAAATGTTGTGCCCCGACACTGTAAATGTTGTGCCCCGACACTGTAAATGTTGTACCCCGACACTGTAAATGTTGTACCCCGACACTGTAAATGTTAGGGATGCCTCGATCACGTTTTTTGCCACCGATACCGATCACCGATCGTCGTGAGCCATATCGGCCGATACCGATACCGATCGTTTTTGATTAAAAGAAATTAAAAATTATATAAATTTTTTCTTTTTTTTTATAAAATATATATATTATAGAATTAGACTTGTACTTGTATTATCTGCGAGACATCGCCACCACGCAACAAGCTCCACTGTCTGTGTACTCTAGTAGCCTCGAGCTACGGCCAGGATTCTCCGGCGCTGCACCTGGACCCCTATTGGTATAACGTTACTTAACTGTGCTCAGCAAGCCCTCAGCTCGAATACGCATCGAATCAGTGTTATAAGACATTGATATCAGGAGCCATCTGTAGCTACTGCTAGCCGGATATATAACGTTTATACAACACCTCAGTGAATTATTTAGTTCAATGGGACATTTCGTTTTGAACAGTGAACTAATTTGCGCTAACGTGAGCTAACAGCTAAATCATACACATCTCTACTATACTTGCTGGAGCGTTTGTTGATATCAGGAGCTATCGGTAGCTGGCCGGCTAGATACCGTTCGGTTAGACAATGCCTCATCATGTATTAAACTAAAAGTGAATAGTTGACTGGGTCATTTTGTAACGGTAGCTAAGCTAACATTAGCTCAGGGAGACGCCGTCCTCCCGTGTCCCGTCCCACTAGAGTAGACCCGTGTTTACATGCGTGCGGGAGGGGCTGGAGGGATGAGCAGACGCCGCACAGCTCCCGGTGTCTGAGACAGAACTCAGCGACAGCGAGTGAGATCGGGTTTGACGATCGGCGAAAATAAAGCATTATAACCGATCACCGATCGCATATGTATACTGATTATCGGCCGATAACGATCGGTGGCCGATCGATCGGGGCATCCCTAGTAAATGTTGTGCCCCGACAATGTAAATGTTGTACCCCGACACTGTAAATGTTGTGCCCAGACACTGTAAATGGTGTGCCCCGACACTGTAAATGTTGTGCCCAGACACTGTAAATGTTGTGCCCAGACACTGTAAATGTTGTGCCCAGACACTGTAAATGTTGTGCCCAGACACTGTAAATGTTGTGCCCAGACACTGTAAATGTTGTGCCCAGACACTGTAAATGTTGTGCTTCGACACTGTAAATGTTGTGCCCCGACACTGACACTGTAAATGTTGTGCCCAGACACTGCAAATGTTGTACCCCGACACTGTAAATGTTGTACCCCGACACTGCAAATGTTGTGCCCCGACACTGTAAATGTTGTGCCCCGACACTGACACTGTAAATGTTGTGCCCAGACACTGCAAATGTTGTACCCCGACACTGTAAATGTTGTACCCTGACGCTGTAAATGTTGTACCCCGACACTGTAAATGTTGTACCCCGACACTGTAAATGTTGTACCCCGACACTGTAAATGTTGTGCCCCGACACTGTAAATGTTGTGCCCCGACACTGTAAATGTTGTGCCCGACACTGTAAATGTTGTGCCCCGACACTGTAAATGTTGTGCCCCGACACTGTAAATGTTGTGCCCCGACACTGTAAATGTTGTACCCAGACACTGTAAATAAATGTTGTACCCTGACACTGTAAATGTTGTGCGCCGACACTGTAAATGTTGTGCGCCGACACTGTAAATGTTGTGCCCTGACACTGTAAATGTTGTGCCCCGACACTGCAAATGTTGTGCCCTGACACTGTAAATGTTGTACCCAGACACTGTAAATAAATGTTGTACCCTGACACTGTAAATGTTGTGCCCTGACACTGTAAATGTTGTACCCTGACACTGTAAATGTTGTACCCAGACACTGTAAATAAATGTTGTACCCCGACACTGTAAATGTTGTACCCAGACACTGTAGATAAATGTTGTACCCTGACACTGTAAATGTTGTACCCCGACACTGTAAATGTTGTACCCAGACACTGTAAATAAATGTTGTACCCTGACACTGTAAATGTTGTGCCCTGACACTGTAAATGTTGTACCCTGACACTGTAAATGTTGTACCCAGACACTGTAAATAAATGTTGTACCCCGACACTGTAAATGTTGTGCCCTGACACTGTAAATGTTGTGCCCTGACACTGTAAATGTTGTGCCCTGTCACTGTAAATGTTGTACCCTGACACTAAATAAATGTTGTACCCTGACACTGTAAATGTTGTACCCTGACACTGTAAATGTTGTGCCCTGACACTGTAAATAAATGTCGTACCCTGACACTGTAAATGTTCAAAGAAAATCTAAATAAAAAAAAGTTTAAAAAAAAGTTTTAAAAATGTTTTAAATAAGTGCATCTCATTTATTGTATCGCATATGGTGTCAAGCACTTTTCGCATAACGCACGACTTTGAGCTAAGAAGAGTGCAGATTCTTTCTACCTTACTGCTCAGTGTTCTGCTACACACCTGGGACCAGCTACTCGTATGGACAGATCCAGTGAGCAACAACAGCATGTTTAGCACAAAGTAATGTTAGAAAAGCAGCATGTTTACATTACATCCATGCCAGGTTTTGATTGAAAATTGTATTAACAGATTGCAGAATGGGTACAATACAGTACGGCTCAATACACACAATTGTTAAGGGCATGCAGACCAGAGAAAGACTTTCGTCTCGTTTACATCAGGGTCCCCCATTTTCAATTCATCATGACATACACATACAGATATATATCATGACATTTATGACATATACATGCCATACAGATATACAGTACCGTTTCATTTGTGACATACAAGATATGCAAATATACAGTACTGTTAAACAGAGATCCTAACTAAATATATACATACGAGGGGGAGGAAACTGTACATTAGGAGGAGGTGGGTGGGAGGGGGGGTTTGGACATTTACGGGCGGCAGTTTCTAATTGCAGCCTCCCGTAGGTGCTCTTTGAGGTCGTCCGTGGCCGAGTGAGTGAGTGAGTGAGTGAGTGAGTGAGTGAGTGAGTGAGTGAGTGAGTGAGTGAGTGAGTGAGTGAGTGAGTGAGTGAGTGAGTGAGTGAGTGGATGAGTGACCACAATTTGCCATCGACGGCTGTCTTCCATGCCGTGGGGAAAAAGGAGAGACGTTTTTAGCTCGTCACAGAGAGTCACACTCAGTATGGAGGCAAGCGGCTAAACACCAAGTTTAAATCTAGCTGCAAGAACCACCAGGGAGGGACCAGTTATTAGGGCTATGATTCCATCATCAAAACCATTATCCATATGGCGGTTAGGTGGTCGAGCGGAGATTGCGTTCGTCACCAGCCCCGGAGCTGTGAGCTTGATTCGCCTGTTCGAATCCAGCTCACAGCTCCGGGGTTGTCACCAGCTTGGCTGGCCGTCTGCACTGATACAATTGGCTGTATCAGAGGGTGGGAGAAGCTGGCGGGGTGGGTCCGGGTCGTTGTAAACAGCGACTCCTACAGTTCGGTCGGGGCACCTGCTAAGCACGGATTGGACGTGAGGGGGATAGTGTGGTCCTCCCACTATCGGAGTGTGTCGGAGGAAGCACGTGGTAGCCTCCACTCTCCCAGATGATCTGACTGTGGGGGGTAAGTGCGCAGCGACCAGGAAGGGACTGGGAATTGGCATACGACTAACATTGGGATGGGAGAAAATCGGAGGAAAATGGAGGGGGAAAAAGACCAAAAAAAAAAAAACCATTATCCATGCAGCAGCAGCACAATGTTTTCTTTTGATCCCATTCGATACATTGTGATTTAAAAAGGTGCTATAGATACAATTGTTATGTAGACAAATCGTTAAACATCCACAGCTTTTAGAAAAGTGTAGAATACAATAATTGCTTACACCCCCCCCCCCCCCCCCCCGCCCCCCCAAAGAAAATATTAATGAATGAATCTATAATTTTTTATATTTTGGCGGGTCCAAAATGTATGTTGTTATTTACATGTTGCGTGCATGTATCCCCCCCTCCCTACTTCCCATTTCCCCACATGGAATGCCGACATGCTGCTGCTCTAGTGGCTCAATTATCTCAAGTTATCCATCAAATCTTCTTTACACAATAATTCCCTGCATAATAATAATAATAATATGCATTGTTGTTAAGACTTCATGGTTAAAACTGAGGCAATTCATAGTGTTCTCATGACATCTTCCCAACAGATATGGCTCAATGCCACAGCTCAGAGGCCACTAGGGATGGAATGGAACATGACAAATCGGGGCACCTAGAGACCGTCTGGTTCACTTTGGTACCGAGGAACCCTTTGCTGTAGTCCAATACATCACTCCTGGGGCATGTATGGAGTGCCTTTGTTTGTATAACTGGCCTTTGACTATTTGACAATGGCTCAGGACGGAGGTAGAGCAGTCGTCTGGTAATTCTCGGTTCAATTCCCGCTCCTCCCAGGCGGCTTGTCGAAGTGTCCTGCTTGAGCAAGACACTTAACCCCCCCAACTGCTTCCGATGATGGCACCTTAAATGGTCGCCTCCGCAGTCGGTGTGTGAATGTGCGAGTGAACGGGGTAAAATGTGAAGAACAAATTGTAAAGCGCTTTGGATAAAAGCTGCTATATAAATGCACCATTTACCATTTCCATTTACTGTCACACGACACTAAGAACAAGGAATAGTACGTTCAGTTCACATTAGTAATTCATGCCAGCTGCATTTAGTGTAAAGCCAACACCGCAAGCGGGACCTTTTTAGTTTGTCCAGGCGAGGCGGTCAGTGCAGCTGTCTGGGAGACAGCTATTAGGCTACTGGTAACGTTAAGTGGACAAGACCAGCTGTATCACATAATATTCTCCAGCATTGTTTAAGTCTGCTGTTTGGGTGCATTATAGATTTAGTTTTGTCTAGATAGAGAAGGATTAAACAGTGGGCAGAGTGTGAGAATTGCGCACAATTGAGAGATGTACCTGCACCCTGAGAGAGGGAACTGCGCCCTGAGAGAGAGGTTTTCCCCGGGTGGGAGGTTCAAAGGGTCAAAGTGGGTATAGAACAGGAGGGAAGACTTGTCAAGTTTTAAACTGTGGATACCAAACAGAGAAGGTAAAGATGAATTTGAACTGTTGGGTCAGTAATCCAGAACTATTTTATTGCACTGTAAAATATATATCTTTTTTAATCTATTCTATTCTACAATTTTATTGCACTGCACTATTTCACAATTTTATCTTACTATTTTTATTATTGTCTATTTAAAACTTAATCAAACCATAAACAAGGTGGCCTGTTGAGATGTTAGATGCTAATGTGAAAAACTGTGATTTTATATGTCTGCACTTTTATGTCTGTCTTTTTTCTGTTGTGAAGCACTTTGAGCTGCAGTTTCTATATGAAAGGTGCTATACAAATAAAGTTTATTATTATTAGGGATGCACGATAATTATCGGGTCGATAATTATCGGGCCGATATCAGCAATTATGACATCGTCCCGATAAACCCGATAACATTATTGATAGCTCCGATAATATATTATTTTGTTAAAAGAAATCCGGTGTGGGTAGATTCGGATGAAGGGCGTTTGTTTTTACTTTAGCCTCCTCCCGTTTTGCCAGTACTGTGGTACGACTGATAGCGTGTGGTTTAGGAATAGGAAGAGGGAGTTTTTCACAAATCCAGCGCTCCCTTTCTCATGCCTGGCTGTGACGTAGCCACTGTAACTTTCAGAAGCAGCACAGATAGTAAACAAACATGGCGTCGTCGGTAGTGTGGGACTTTTTCAAAGTTTCAGAGGAAAACAGTTCGCTTGCTATTTGTAACAAATGCAGAAGTTCCATGAGGAGGGAAAGGGGCAACAAGCTATAACACATCCAACCTAATAAGTCACCTGAAACATCACCACCGCTACGATGGTGTATTAAAATCCGACGACGGCGCGCGAGCAGCTAAAGGCTAAGCTGCTGCGAATCCAAAGCCAGCTGCAAAGGAACCAGCGCGGCTTGTACCTATTGACGAGGCGTTTGCAAAATTAAAGACGTTTGACAGAGATGATTTGTTTGGTTTATTTAATTCTTTTTGAGGCGTGCTGTCCTATAAATGCCAAGTAATAGTTGTTTCATGGACCAAGACCACAACAGTCTCCTCTCCTATAGCGTCAAATATCTGCTGACAAAGCACAATACCTGTTGGTTTTTAGTTCACTCATTGTTCAGGGAAACACATTGTTAATGACATTGACGGATTGTGAATTTTGTGATTGACTCAAATTATATATCCAGACTGGCAGCGCAGACTATCACTGGGAGAGTGTAACATGTGGAAGGTCACACTACCTCCCTCCAGATCCTTCCCTCGCTGTGCAGGCGCCCCGACCGAACTGTAGGAGTCGCTGTTTATCGATATAAATAATGGTAAAATTGTTATTTAAAAATGTGCCCCTAAAAAATATGTTTTGCCCCTAAATTTCTCATTTAGGGGCAAGTGTGCCCCTAGTGAAAAAGCTTAGCGTACAGCCCTGCCCGAGTGAGAAGGTTTCTCAGACACGCACCCTTATTATAGCCACCTATAATGAACAGATAATTGACAATAAACAAAAAGGATTTTGTATTATCAAATACGGTTTGAATTAGCAATGGAATTTTTTTTGTGAACAGTTCCACCCCTAGTGGATCAGCGATGGGCTTTTACACATCAGGGTTCCCACAGACATTGCACTATTTTTTCATTTTTAAAAGGGCATTTAAAAATGATCCAATTTACTTTTAAATGCGTTTTCTTTTCTTTTTTTGGAAGAAAATTAGATCCAATAATTATGGTTTAAAACCAATTTCCGACAATTAGTTACACTTTAGATAAAAATATATATTTCTTGATTCAGAACAATTGTATCATGGATGAACAAAACTTTCAATGCAAATGGTTGATTTGAATTCCAAGGACTTTTTAAGCACCTTGTTAAAAAATGGGCTGTGTTAACTCAATGGGCGCCAATCACGAGATAAGTCGGGTTATCTCTAGGGATGCACGATATTGATTTTTTGATACCGATATCGATAACTTTATGCTCCTCAGGCCGATAACCGATATCGATAACCGATATTTATTGTATTATAATCTTTTTTCTTAATGTATATATTATTTTTTTTATCAATTTTTTTTTTCAACATGAAACAAAACATATCACAATACAATAATAATACATAAAAAGACTTCCCAGGACAATAACTTAACACCAACTTAAATGTGACCTAACCAGACAACAGAAACAAAAGCCAAGACAACAGTATTGACTGATAAAGTGACCATATTTATTTTTCCAAATGAAAATTCACAATCCGTCAACAACTTATAATACATCCAACCTAAGACGCTCGAAGCTTTTTGTTCTTTTTTCAAAGCGGAGCCTTGAAAAAAAGGCTTTGAGTGGACACATCACCACCACAACAAGTCACCTGCAACAAGCTAGAAGCTAGAACCTAGAAGCTAGAAGCTAGAAGCTGCTGTGAATCCAAAGCCAGCTATTGACGAGTCGTTTGCTAAATTAAAGAAGTTTGACAGAAATGACCCAAGGGCTCAAGCCGCTAGCTTTTAAGCAGTCCTTGGTGGTGCAAATTAACCTGGCTACTATGGAGCAATAAGTGACTGCGTTCAACCGAGGGTTGCATCACAGCCATGGAAGGGGCTAGCTTTGCTTAGCTCCTTGCGTCGTCATAGGCTTCTAAGTTAACACAATAACACACCATCGTAGCGGTGGTGATGCCCAGATGACCTGTCAGGCTGGATGTATTACAAGTTGTTGCCCTTTTCCCTCCTTGTGGAACTTCTCCATTGCATTTATTACAAATAGCAAGCGATCTTTTTCCTCTGAAATTCCGAGTACCGACGCGGCCATCTTTGTTTTTAACGTCAGCGCTGATTCAGAAACTTACGTGCCTACGTCACAGCCAAGAAAGGGAGCGCTCGATTTGTGTAAAACGCCCTGTTCTTAAACCACACGCTGTCAGTCGTACCACAGTACTGGCAAAACGGGATGAGCCTACAGTCAAAACAAACGCACTTCATTCCAATTCACCCACACAGCATTTTCTTTTACCAAAAAATATATTATATTATCGGAGCTATTAATAACGTTATCGGGTTTATCGGGATGACGTCATAATTGCTGATATCGGCCCGATAATTATCGTGCATCCCTAGTTATCTCGCCAGCGGTTGAGTGCCAAACCAGAGAAAAGTCGGGTTTTACTTTTGATCCTTTTCCTCTGATCCCCGTTCTAAATCATCATCCGGATCATTCTAGCCGTCCCTGGCTTATTTGTATACGTTGGAATTGCAATGCTGATCGAATATCAGCAGGTGGCAGTATCGCCTACCTTTTGAACTCTGATAGAAAGGCAACAGGAGAGTCAATGAATGCACCGTACTATAGAGACTCGCTCTGGGGGGGAGGAGCTCTTCCAAAGCAATCGCTACCAGATCTGCTCGCCTCAAAACCTAGTGTCCCGTAAACACGTGTAACATTTACATTTAGTCATTTAGCTGACACTTTTATCCAAAGCGACTTACAAGTTCTGTACGACAAGTCATCAGGAAGGGTACAACTCTATCAGCTGAGTAACAATGTTCATCAAAGTGTTGCATGTTACAGTGTAGGTTAGTTTATTAGGACAAGTGCATGACAGTAAGGTTAGATCTTATATATATATATATTTTTTCAGATAATGGTTGAAGAAGTGCGTCTTTAGTCGACAGCAAAATATTGGACGGGATTCGGCTGTCCTAACTGTGTAATTACATATAAACGAGTAATCGCGATCGCCGATGGGCTCATTGGAATTATTCTTTTTGGATTACCTTCTGGCTAAGGTAAGGACCCCCCATGTCTATTTTACCGAACGTGAAACATGTTTACCCAACGATCACAGTGGCTTACTTTACCGGTCATAAACGAGGCTTTTTCTAACGATAGGATTTTCAGGGTAAGACTACTACCTTTGATTTGAGAGTATTTGGGGTTACAGGGAATCAACCAGAACGGTTTGAGCTTATTGCACATAACGTGTTTTATCTCGCGATCTATGGAAAAAGACTGGATTATCTTGGAAATGCGAGATGTTTAACGTGTAATAAACTACAAACTACAGTGTTTTCCATGTTGGACTACAAGTAGTGTCTATAAAATGAGCCACACCATTGTCTCCACAGCTATAATACAGAACACACACAGCTCTGCAAAGATCATGAAATATCACAAAAACAGTCACGAAAAGCTGGCCCATTGACAGCAGAGGCGGGTACACGCTGGCGCTGAAAGAGTTAAGGAATCAGGCATCAACTTTTTATTTTTTTTTCTTTGTAAAAGAAAATCAAGCACTTTAAGCACTTCAAGGACCTTGTGCGAACCCTAACACATGACAAGATCTTTCACCACGAGGAATCGCAGATGAGTCCGTCTGGTCTCCAAACTACGTTTTGTCATGAAATCACACACAAGAGGAATACACTGGAGAAAGCACAAGCAGGGCACGAAATTAACTTTGACTCACCGGCCAATGGCGGGTAGATGGGAAGAATCTACCCGCCAAGCATATTTCTTACCTGCCAAATTTTTTTTGATTAAAAAAATATATATAAATATTTTATATAAAAAAATGTTTTAAATAAAATATATATTATATAATCATACTTGTAGTTGTATTATCTGCGAGACATCGCCACCACGCAATAAGTCAAAATGCTCGCTATCTGCAAACAGCTCCACTGTCTGTGTGTATACTTGAGTAGCCTCCAGCTCCAGCAAGGATTCTCCGGCGCTGCAGCTAGACCCTATATTCAGCTAGACCCTACATTCAGCATGCAAGGATTCTCCGGCGCTGCAGCGGTCATTGTTTAAACAGTAACGGTAGCTCATGGAGGTCCGCTCTAGACTAGAGCAGACTGCCTCTGTGTTGATACGAGCAGAAGCCAATAGTATCCCGCTGCAGGGCTGGGCAGATATGACTCGTTGCCACGTTTTTTCTCAAAATAAGAGTATCATTCATACGAACCGAATGTTGCTAACTGCCGGAGCCATCGATATGACGACTGGAGCTGCGCTTGCGGCGGAAATGAGACCCGCACAGATTTTCAAAATAAGAGTATCATTATGAACTTGATTGATTGATTACACGCCACACGGCGGGCAGACCTCTCAGTGGCACGCACCAAACGTAAAAACTGAGCGCCAATGGCGGGTGGCGGCCTTTAATTTCGCCCCCTAAGCACAAGGTTTTAGCGTTTCCATTTTTCTCTTGTGGAGAACAACGCCAACTTGACAACCACACTAGTAATGGTAATTTCCCAGATATCTGCCCATCCCCTTTTTAAAATGTCCCTAAAATCCTTAATGAATGACAATTAATAGACACCAATAACACGACTGGGTCATCAAATAATTATCTTGTTCCAATTCAGACATGACAGCTGAAAGCTTTTCGAGTTTATTTCATTCTGTTTGCGGTCCCTCACTAGTCAATGTAACTAAACAGCAGAATGGTCTCTCTCTCGTGTCTTGCCTTCTCATTGGCTGTAGCATTGCCTGTCCCCGACAAGGTCCAAATATTTAGCCTGCTAGATGTGGGGCGACAGTGGCTCAGGAGGTAGAGCGGTCGTCTGAAGATTCCCGATTCGATTCCCACTGCTCCCGGGCGGGCAGCGTGACGAAGTGTCCTTGAGAAAGTCACTTAACCTCTTAAGCCCGATCAGTACCGGGCCAAGATTTATTTCACGTCACAAATAGATCAATACAGTCCGTATTAAGTGATGTTGCTTTTCTTTTTCAAATGTAGCCAAGAGTAAAGACCCTAACCCTATCAAAACAGCAGTCAAAGTGTAAATTTTCTGCGCTATGCATCGGAAACCAGATGATTTAGACACAAGGACATGATGCCATCATGAAACCGTTATAGTCCTAAGAAAGAGGAGACCCAGGGGAGAAAACGAATAATAATAATTTATATTCTCCTTTGGTTCATTACAATTTACTCAAGCATAGTAACAGACACAATATTTCTGACACTGGGAATACATTCCCTGACGTCCATAGATGTCCCTAGATACCAAGAACATGCAAATAGACCTTGTAGAAGTGGAGCAATCTTCCATTTACTTGGGTATATGTACCTTTAGGCAGATTTTCTGAAAGGATAACCCCTAACTAGGGGTGGACGGTATGGTCTAAAATTTATATCACGGTATAATTTGAAGCATAGACGGTAACGGTATATATCACGGTATCATCGTTTTTGATTAAATTTTTTTTTTAATTTTATATAATTTTTTTTTTTTTTATATAAAATATATATATTATATAATTAGACTTGTACTTGTATTATCTGCGAGACATCGCCACCACGCAACAAGCTCCACTGTCTGTGTGTACATTAGTAGCCTCTAGCTACGGCCAGGATTCTCCGGAGCTGCAGCTGGACCTATACTCGAGTAGCCTCGAGCTACGGCCAGGATTCACCGGCGCTGCAGCTGGGCCCTAGTATTGGTATAACGTTAAATCACATTCACAAGCCCTCAGCTCGAATACGCATCGAATCAGTGTTATAAGACATTGATATCAGGAGCTATCTGTAGCTACTGCTAGCCGGATATATAACGTTAATACAACGCCTCAGTGAATTATTTAGTTCAATGGGACATTTCGTTTTGAACGGTGAACTAACTTGTGTTAACGTGAGCTAACGGCTAACGGAGCTATCATACACGTCTACTCTCTACTAGACTTGATGGAGCGTTTGTTGATGTCAGGAGCTATCGTTAGCTGGCCGACTAGATACCGTTCGGTTAGACAATGCCTCATCATGTATTAAACTAAAAGTGAATAGTTGACTGGGTCATTTTGTAACGGTAGCTAAGCTAACGTTAGCTCAGGGAGACGTCCCGTCCCACTAGACACTACTAGTAGACCCGTGTTTACATGCGTGCGGGAGGGGCTGGCACGCCCACTGCGCGAAGCCTCCTAAATAACTTTTTCCAGTTCGCACATATCTATTATCTATGACTAATTCTATCTATTTTTAGGGGCAAATGCGAGTGAAATAGTCGCGCTGTGGTTACATGACGTCATTGCTATTTTAGAGCTGCACTACCGGTTACACGGTATAGGCAAAATCCATACCGTAGAGCAAATTCATACCGTTTATACCGTATACCGTTTATACCGTCCACCCCTACCCCTAACTGCTTCCGATGCATGGTTGCCTCCGCCGTCGGTGTGTGAATATGAGGAACAAAAAAATGCACCATATACAATGCACCATTTATATATCCGTCGGCGTCTGCAACACATCGACGAGTTACGCCCCGAACTCACTGCTCACGAACGAATTTCACGTGCGGCTCCCTCGCGGGATCGCGCGCCCGGCCTGGCACACTGGACCTACGACTTGAGCGTGCGGAAGCGCACCGAGGAAGGCATATTTACATTGGGACAGCTGTAAATGCCTAGTCTATATGCGAAGTCAGTCATTTTAGAATGATGATCAGTGTGACTGTACTCCTGAAAGAGCAGCGTGTAGCCCCAGCAGCAGCAAGAGCTTATTATTATTATTATTATTATTATTATTATTATGCAACATTGTAATAGTTATAGGTATAAACAAACATACAGACAAACATTCAAGACGTTTATTTGCAGATACAGACACAGCTGGTTGAACAACATCTATATCTGTGGTAATAATGCAGATATTCAATTGTATTTCTGTGACAATGCGCGTGGCGCGCCGCCTCAAATAGGATCGAGGCGAAAAAATAGCTTGCCGCTCGCCGGCCACTCGGGAGGCGCGCTCCCGCTCGCGGCCAGTGTGCCTACTATCGTCCGTTAACATGGGAGCGGAAGTGAAGAGGCAGCCGCCCGTCCGTCCGTCCGTGTTCGTTCGTGAGCAGTGAGTTCGGGCCGTTACTCGGTTTGCGCCTTGGGAACATTTCACACACGGCAATCGAGCGCCGACGTGCGCGCGCCGAGCAAACAGAGTTGCCTCTGATTCGGGGCTTCTCGTCGGGGATCTCCAAAGAGCCGTCGACGAGCACAAATCAGGGCCATGCCGGTGTAAATGGTCAATTCATTCACTCACACACCGACGGCGGAGGCAACCATGCAAGGTGCCGACCTGCTCATCGGGGGAGCAATTAGGGGTTAAGTGTCTTGCTCAAGAACACTTTGGACACGCTGCCCAGGAGGAGCGGGAATCGAACCGGGAACCCCCGGATTACCAAACGACTGCTCTAACTCCCAAGACACTGTCGCCTGGTGTAGTCTGAACTTGAAATCACCCACTTGCAGAGCAAGATGTCTGCAATGGAACACTATGAACAGTATTTACTCTATATTTACTGATTAGCACACAATGCCAGAAATAACACATTCAAAACCCAGACAACAAAGGGAAATCGATTATCGAATCGTTTGCGTCAATGTTAAATTGCAAAAGCTAAAAACGGCGATCCCCTAATAAAAAAATCGAGAAACAAAATAGATTCGGGCACACGTTGACATTTATAGACTGTTCCTCGCAAAGCGTTTCCCCCGTTAGCCGCACCCTCTCTCCGGCACGCGGTGAAGCGGCGGCCTTGTGAACCCGCAGACTGACACACACACACATACACTCTTGATTGATCCACGAGTCTGGCCCCTGACCTAGATGGGTCAACAAGGGGCTAGTGAAACAATGACCTCCAATTAACCACCACCCTGCAGCCCGCCCCACCCATGCCGCGCTCTGGCCCTAGACAAAGAACAAGCGCCTCTCAGACAGACCATATGGGGGAGGGGGGGGGGGGGGGGGGGCAGGCTGGGATTACCGTTACACACATCATAAAACACTCCACACACACACACTCCTCATGCACAGTTCTTCTCCCTGCACACAGTCGGACACAGAACCCATCTAACATAGCGTTGTGTACCATCCCCCACCTTCACACGTCTCGTGTAAAAGGTAAATTAGGACCGAAGATCAGACTAGCTCGGGTGAATAAATGGTAAAAAGGTGCATTTTATATAGTGCTTTCATCCAAAGCGCTTTACAATTTGTTCCTCACATTCACCCACACATCCGACGCCGGAGGCGACCATGCAAGGTGCCGACCTGCACATGGGGAGCAATTAGGGGTTTAAGTGTGTCTTGCTCAAGGGGACACATCGACACGCTGCCCGGGGGGGCGGGGCGGGAATCGAACCATGGGAACCTTCCGACTACCAGACGACTGCTCTACCTCCTCCTGAGCCACTGTCGCCCCGACGACGTGAACCCAACAGTGGCCCGCTAGTACGTCCCCGACCGCCACACCTCAACAACACCCAGATCTCATCTCGTCTGCTTGGCGGCCGTGTTGCTAGTATGAATACTACCCACACCCGTCGGTTCTTGTGATGATGGTAAATGTGCAAACGGCTCGCTTTGCTCTACCGTCTGACTGTACGACTAATTGAACATGTAAGAGCGCCGACGCGTCTTTCTCCATTCAAGATCCCGTCAGAATCAGAATTCCACTCGTACAGGAAAAATGCACGGCGTACAGGAAAAGGGGAGCTGGATAAAGTCTTGGGAGAGAGGCTAGTAGCTGCTGATGTTGACAAGAGTGACTGCATGCTATGGAAGGAGGGGGGGGTGGCTACGCTGCTTTAACACTTTCACAGGTTAACCCTTTCATTGCCACACTACAGAAGGTTAACCCTTTATTATCACACTACCGACGGTAACCGTCGGTAGTGTGATAGTAAAGGGTTAACCTTCTGTAGTGTGGCAGTGAAAGGGTTAATGCTTTTGTCAACCGACAGCGAGGCGGCGGCTACGGGGGTCCTCGACTCCACGCACCACCAACACGCTCCAGTTAGCAAGTGAAGCGCGAGAGAGAGCGCGGACAATCAGGAGGACCCTCCTTGTAGCTTCCCAACAACACCCTCCTCCTCCTCCTCCTCATCACCATGCCCTCATACAGCCCGGCCACAAAACACCCCTGGTACCCCCCCACATCGCCTGCCTGTTTCTCCCACTCCTGGCCTCCAGCTAGCCAAAGCAACAGGAGCAGTAACAACAGCCTCAGGGTGGGAAATGGCCGTGTATGCGTGTGACTGTGTGTAGCATGCACGTAAAGATAATGCAGTGTTGTGTGTGTGTGTGTGTTAGGGCTGCACAATTAATAGATTTTTAATCAAAATCGCGATTTCGAATGATGCAATTATCAAATCGCAAAAAAATAAAAAAATCTTTTTTAACCAGGAAGTCCCATTGAGATACAAGATCGGTTTGGGAGAGGGAGGTAAGGGGTTTTAGATTGTGTGTTGTGAAGTTTAGACTTCAGAGAGGGAGAGTAAAGTACAGAGAAAAAGGTACCGTTGGGTAACGGTATCGATTCCCAGGTAAAAATAAACATTTTCAGGCTCGGTGTCCCGAACAGACCCACCGCGTAGGCCAGATGCAAGCCGCATTTTACAATAAACCTCTGTGGGGCTGCTTATATATATTTTTTTTATTATAATCGCAAATGTAATCGCAATCATAATATCTGTCCGAAAAATCGCAATTAGATTATTTCCCAAAATCGTGCAGCCCTAGTGTGCGTGCGTGTGTAAACATGCATGTGCATTCAGCTCCTAGTGGCGTTGAGGGCTCATGCACGCACTGGAGGCCATGGACTTCCTCTTCCACTTTCACCAAAAACAGAACTGTCCCTATATATAGCCTTCTCAGCTGCCACCAGCATGGTGGTGAGAGAGGGTGTGTGACTGTGTGTGTGCAGGGTTCCTAAATTAAATTTTTGGCTTACCTGCCAAGGTGGCTGCCTGGTAGATGAAAGAATTTACCGGCCAGACAGATTTTTTACCAGACAGAAATAATAATGAATTGACCCAAAATATACATGCATTTTATTTTATTTACATTATCAAGATGGATATCATCATCCAAGATTACATTCAGATACACAATAAAATACTAAGAGGATAAGAAAGATTGAAATTCTATTGAAGTTGAGGAAAAACCCGACTAAAAGACCAATGCATGAAGCAATGAATTAGGCCTAATGAAGGAAAATAAAAGAGTATAACTGATGGCTTCCAAGATAGCCAAGTTGAAGTATCCAAATAGTTTCGGTCAGCCCCCAAATTAATCAGACTGTGTGTTTGTGGACCAAATGTCCAATAGTGTTGGAGCCAGCTGTGTTTGTTGACAGACTCAGTTACAAGCTAAATAGGCAATTTAAGCGATCAAACACAATAATAACATTCCTTGTTATTCTCTCCCCCTCTCCCTCCCAGTCTCCCTGTGAGTGGACGTCCCTTGGTGATGCGATCCTCTCTACGCCGCCCCCATACCTCAAATGGATCCGTTATCAGCTCTATTTTCAATCTTTCAAAATGTTCTTACCCCAGTTGCTATTGCATGTACTTGTTTCATTACACATATATCTACATGATTACCAACCGCGTCGCCTGTTTTACTGCAACACTACCATCACCGACATCCAAGTAGGGAGATCGCCCCCCTTGAAAGGTCCTTCTAAGGTTTCTCTCCTCCACATTGCCTGTGGTGCTTTTTTCCTATTGCTAGGTTTTTAGTGGGTTTTTCCTTACCTCCGCGTGGGGTATGTCTGGGGAGTGTTGCATTCATTCATTCATTTATTTATTTTACATTTTATTTTGGATTTCATGGTGTTTTTGTTTTTTGTTCTCGATTTACTGTGATGTTTCTTCTCGACTCGTTTAAAGAAGACGTGTCCGGCCCATGGGGGGGGGGGGGGGGGGCATTAACGTGTGTCGTCGGGCCTTACAAATACATTTGATTGCTTCCGCCTGCCCTGCACAGATTCACTCGCAAAAACTCAGCTCCTCCAGGACTTTATGATTAAACATTTATAATACCGGTACTTGAGTTTTCAAGTGTTGTGTGTGAAAGGGCACTAAAGTAAACTATGTAAAACTTTAAGTTTACCGGACAGAATGGCAGGTGGTCTCCATAATTTACTCAATAAATACTACATTTACCCACATTTGGTGCCTGGCAGTTGTTAATTCTGGCCCCTGTGTGTGTGTGCGTGTGTGTGTGTCTGTGCGTGCACCAACATGGAATGCCAGGACCCATTCCTTCGCCACAACCCTCACAGTCTCCTCCCCACAGTATGTATATATTCTCTCCCCACCGTATCTATATTTTTTCTCCCACCGACCAACCCCCTCCTAATGTACAGTCTCCTCCCCATCATATTGTATATATTCTCCGTTAGGATCTATGGGTAACAGTACTGTATATTTGCACAAATGTAACAGTACTATATAACTGTATGTCATGTATGTCCCTATGCCATTAATGTCATGATGTCATGCATGTTGGGTACCGTAATTCCTCTAATAGTAACCGGGTCTCAAATACAAGCCGGGTCTCTATTAATGGCCGGGTGCGCTCTTGAGCTAAGCAATTATAAGCCGGCCTCCTAATACAAGCCGGGTTACTAATATACTGAGCTGCATACTGAGCTAGTTACTTGATTTCACTTTGAAAACGTTGAAATGACCAGTGACCACCTGTAATTGCACTGTTTACTATTTCATACAGTACTTGGTTTCAATAAATGAACCCAGTACATTTTACTGGGTTCAAACTGACACAAAATGTTGATTTATTCATTATGATCCGTTTGAAAATTTTAAATATAGGCCTCCCTCTTATACAGGCCTCCTCCTAATACAAGCCTGGTACCCGCTACAGTTGAAACAAATACAAGCCGGGGTTACTATTAGAGGAATTACGGTATGTCATAAATGTCATGAATTGAAAATGGGGGACCCTGATGAAACAAGACAAAAGTCTTTCTCTGGTCTGCATCCCCTTAACAATTGTGTGTATTGAGCCGTACTGTATTGTACCCATTCTGCAATCTGTTAAATAAAGTTTTCATTCATTCATTCATTCATTCATTCATTCCCTCAGAATGGACAGACTCACTGGGCTGAGTCCCCCCGGGTCTTTCATCTCTGGCTTCAAGACTGCCGCTGCTCCACGTCACAACACCCGCTAGAAGAGAGAGAGAGACAAGACCGTTCATTGTTTACTTCAATCAATGGTCAAACAAAAACACACACAGCCAAATGAGGCAGAGCACTGACACAATATTGTCCAAAATCTCTGAATAAAAATTAAACCTATAGCAGACGGTGCATCCGCAATTACTATATCATGAACATCGAGTATATGTTGACACAGACCAGCGCGGACCTTCAATGACATGCAATGTAATTGACGCTGCTAACTAAGCTAACTAAGTTATCCCAAAACTAGCGTTAGCCGCTAACCCTGGAAAAGCTCAAAGCGGACTCCACGATAACAGTTCCATTCGTGAGGAAGGGCGGGGGGGGGGGGGGGGGGGGGGGCTTGACAAGAGATTAAAAGATAACTTCATATTTATTAGCTATTCGTTTCTTTATATCGGGCATCCAGTTTCCATCTCCGTGTGTTCAACTGTTCATGTGTTGACGTTCGAGTGTGACGTCAACGGCAGCTTAGGCGCTCAAAACGCAAACTTAAAAACAAAACCCAGGGGGGTGGGGCTGGCTCTCTCGCGCTCTCCCTCTACGTTCAATGATTTAAAGTAGCCAAACGTTACAGTATAAATACTAACTGGATAGTTGATGATAAACATTTAATTTCATTATCTGAAATATTCTAAAATCATTAAGTCTGCTATAAGCCATTATCCCTTTGTGTGTGATTATTATTTTCTCACAGTAGTGTATATGCGTGTGTGTGTGTGTTTGGCTAAAGTGGATAGAAAACACAGTACTGTGCAAAAGTCTTAGGCACCAAAGAGTTTTTATATAAATTGTCTTAGATGTAAATAAAAAAAACATTTTTTAAATGTAATTAGTGTGTCAGTAGACTACTCGTAGTACATTTTCATTTAATAATTTTTTTAAAGCATCTTCATGGTTTAATAGTGCAAACATGTGTTGCAGGGACTATTATAATCATAATATTGGCGTGACTGTAGGCATCAAAGGGTTAAATCAAGCATTTTTAAGTGCTTTAGAGGAAATGTCAAAATATCACGAGATTCGCAATATATATTGTGTATCGTGATATGGCCAAAAAATATCGCAATATCATTTAGAGGCCATATCGCCCAGCCCTACCTCCAATCACAACTGAGATAGGTCCATCCTATCCGTGTTCATGTCCTGAATGTGACCCGCCTTTCTAACCGGGATGCCAATCACATGATACGACTTCTGGACATCATTAGCCTAATATTCTCTAATAACATCCAAGCTACTGCTTATTTTAGACATCATAATTTCATATAAATCGCACTAGGATATATAACAACTAGGGATGCACCGAATGGGAAATTCTTAGCCGAAACAGATACCGAAAATAGGAAACAGTTGGCCGAAAACCGAATGCCGAAAATGATAGAAATATATATATATAATGTATATATATTTTTTCAGCTACCTGATTATGACAAAAGACATGATTATGGCAAAACTTAAATTAAAAATATTAATAATCACTATTATGGGTCCATAAAACATTTATTCAGCACTTTTGAATGCATACATTAATTCCAGACTGACTGCTGAAAGATAGTACAATTTAAACATTTTCTCTTTGCATACAACAAAATGTGCATTAAAGTCAAGTGCATTTTCTTTTCTCTGTAGGATAACTACAGCAAACTAAGTGCATTCAGAACAAAGCCAATGTGCTTTAAAAAACTGCATAAAGATCTGCACACATGAGGGGGATAATAGCTTATAGCAGACTTAATGATGTTACTGTAGTGGCTACAGTAAGCATTTTATATAAAAGTACTGTATTTTTGTATGACAACTAATAAAGAAACTTGAACTACTGTCATAATTCACAGCGTTCTAGCCTACATGGAAGGACTGTTGTATTTACTACATCTCCCGTGACTATTAGCGGGGGGTGGCGTAGCTTTAACACTTTGAGTGCCACTCACGGCTTATCGTGTTTACGATAGTTACGTTGAAAGCCACTCACGAGATTTCTCTGAATTTTTTTTTTCTTTTTTTTTCTTTCCATCTGAAATCATATTGCATCACGCGAGCCTACCCTAGCCTACCCAAGGGCCGCCGGCGATCAGATGTGAAAAAAGCGCCCCCTATCGTCTCCCAGATGACATCAGGGATTTTGGAATGGACTCAATGAAAATGGATGGGGGGAAAAAAATATTCCAGTCCACATTTTCCAGTCCACTGATGCAGCCGGGGTTACCAGAGTTCATTCTGGATCCTCTGAGCGCCGCGGATCATGAGTTCTACTGTATACACGTTAGATCTATACACTTATCGATTTTTTCGAATGGTGATCAGGAATTGGAATATACCAGTTGGATATCATCTGATGTCAGGTAAGGAATCTATGTTATCAGTGTTAGGATAATCAGACTCGTTTTGATGAAGATATAAGCTTTTTTCTGATATGTGCTCCAGCGGTTTCACTGTAAAATCCATGAGGAAATGAAAACGGCTATTATCAGCGCGCGCCTCGAATGTGCCTGCGTGCATGTATACTATTGATCATCTAGCGTTTATTTGAAAACGATTCATAAATGGGCCGACAAATATCAACGTTCTGGAATATTCCAGTAAAAGGCGATTATCACAGAATGGGCTGTTTTTTTACCTCAAAACGGGTGCTTTTCAAAATGCTCTCAAATGGAAATGAAGCGATAAAAAACCAATCTGCCTTGACAGCACTGACTGGAAAATGATTCTTTAATAAGCGACGGGCAGATTAGACACAGCCATAATATAAAACATAGATTAGGCGATATTAACGTTAACATTGGCGCCGATGGTGGCATTCAATCACTAAGTCGTGCGGACCGGAAGCCTTGTTAGCTAGCTTAACGCTAACTTTAATTAAAAAGGTTTTTAACCGCGACGGGCATATAGTAATGGTGAGGATATAAAGCATGTTAAAGACGCAAAAACATCCCTGTTCTTTGACATTCAGTGATATATTTTCGGTGCTAAAACCCTTTCGGCCGAAAGCTGAAAGAGCCTTTTTGACCATTTTCGGGCGATAATTATCGGCGGCCGAATATTCGGTGCATCCCTAATAACAACTATGCAATATTGGGTAAAACCTGGGTTAATAAGAGCCATGTGTGTGAGTTATGGGTAAGCACAGGGGAGGAAATTAGGCCATTTGACTCGCCAAATGAGTATTCTTTATGTTTGGCGAGTGATTCATGAAGAGCACTCGCCACACTGGCGAGTAGTAAACAAAACTAAAAAAATAATTTTGCAATCTGCTGATTCGCTCACTGGCACAAGCCGAACTCTGACTCCCCCCTTATGATTCCTCCCATTTGCGCCTCATAATAATCCATAACCAATGAACATCATCGTTGCGCTCCAAGCTCCTCCAATGAACACTCATTTTCTAGAAGATGCCGCCCATCTAGGGGAAGTGGACAGACCACTGTGGCCCTACAGACTCCTGTCACCGGCTTGACAACGTAGACAAAAACACATCAGTGGATGAAAATAATTGCATGTAGAGTCGTCGCTTTCGGATATAAGTGCGGTCTGTCTGACATGGGGGCGAACAACAGCACGCGACGCGTCTCCTTCGAGTCGGATGAGAATGACAAGTGGGCGTGAGGCTAACGATTCAACCAGCATTAGCCGGCTAGCTACCTAGCATGTAACAAGCTACCATAACGCGCGTTCAACATAGTGGACTATACTGAGCGGCCTTGCTTAAATGCAGCCGAGTGACATTTTATTATTACCGAATTATTACCGGGTGTCCCCCCATATCACCACTCGCCCATATGCCCTTCACAACGGTGATGTTGTCATACTGGTCATTCAGAATACACCTGCTGAACCCCTAGCGTTGTCATGAGATTCGATTCCAATGTATTGTCATCATACAGCACAAGTACAGTACAACCAGAATACGTTTGGCATCCAACCAGAGTGCAAATATAACAGTCAAGTTCAAGTTGTTTTATTTAGCTATTACATTGGTGAAATGCTTGGTTCTTTCACTGCCCAGCCCAGCCCAACCCAGTCCAACCTAGACCAGCCCAACTTTCCCTGACCAACCCAGTCCAGTCCAGCATCTTTCACTGCCCAGTTCAGCCCAACCCAGTCCAGAATAGTTCCCTCTTTCATGTTAATATGTGATATCCTAATATTTTGAAGTGTAGAGACGGTGTGCTTAATATAAGTTTTATGCTAATATTGTGAAGAGTAGAGACACTTTAAAATATTTATTACCATAAAACATTAATAAGAGTAGAGAGACACGGTGTGATTATTACTATGATTGAAAATCAATTTAGACGAAGACATACAAAGAAGTAATTATCACAATTAGAATTAGCGCGATTTATTTATGGCTGGTAAAAAATCAGTTTGGCTGGTAAAAAAAATCATATACTCGCCAGTTGGCTGGTAAGCCAAAAAGTTAGTTTCCTCCCCTGGAAGCATAACCATTTAATTTTGATAAACTCTGCGAATACCGAATAGCTTGCCGAAAAAGCTGGTACATATAAGCATCTCTTAATTCATTGACCAGTTATCAGATTTGTTTAAATACAGACTCAGTTTTACTCAAGAACTTTGTGAATTGGAAGACGCACCAAAGAATTAAATATACGAGCAATAAAAAGTTGTATTAAGCAGCAAAGATTACTAGTGGGCTTATAGGGGTATGTGGGCTTAAATGGTATGCTACCTCATAACCAATTGTTCCAGATTAACCACAGCATCCTGCAACAAAGCCTTCATCTAAAATCAGCCAACAGAAACTAACACATTGCAAAACATATTCCTTCATAATTCTCCTTTTCCTGAGTTAACCCTTTCACTACCACAGGGTTAACCCTTTCACAACCACACTACAGAAGGTCAACCCTTTCACTACCACTACAGATGGTTAACCGTCTAGTGGGGTAGTGAAAGGTTAACCTTCTGTAGTGTGGCAGTGAAGGGGTTAAGAGGTAGCGCTGCATCTTCTTCGACAGCCATCAGCTAAAGAGGAAGTGGCCACTGACGGCACAGGAAACGGCACACGTACCGAGAAGACGAGAAACATGTTCATTCAATCTATCGTCTTCAGTTCTGCCTGGCTACAGTTTAGGTCAGCAGGACACCAACACCATAACATTGGCTATGCTCACTATATGGCTTGGGTGAACAACGGAAGTAGTCAGCGAATGTTGGCTTGCTGTATTACCGTTGGAAAAGGAAGCTACAAAACAGATCCCGAGTTCCCCTTCAAACTAACTGACGTGGGTTGAGCCGGCTGGGCATGCGAAGCCTCCTAGTCGGGGTGGGGAAACCCACGAGTCTGCACCACCTTAGCCCCTTTCGTGACTGCGATGTGCAAGCCAGGGGCTTTTGAATACGCAGTCACTTATAGCTCCCTAGTAGCCAGGTTAATTTGGACCACCAAGCACTGCTTAAAATGCGCTGTGATCACAGCGCAGGCGCACCAGGCAGCCAAATACGGAAATACAGCCGTTTTGAGCAGTGTTGACCAGTTTATAAAAATGATTTAAAATGTTTATTAGCAACGCCGAGCTTTCAAACCCCACTGTGTGTGTGTGTGTGTGTGAGAATAAAAAAGCTAATTGAACGCTGGGTACCTTTGAAATTTATATCCGATATATTTCAGACCCACGCCAAGCTTTTAAGCAGTGCTTGGTGGTCCAAATTAACCTGGCTACTAGGGAGCTATAAGTGACTGCGTATTCAAAAGCCCCTGGCTTGCACATCGCAGTCACGAAAGGGGCTAGCACCACCTGTGACCGGTCGCAAGTCACCCACCCACCCGTCACTATACGAGGCAAAAATAGACGTTTGAATAGAGTAGATCTCATTGATTTGAAGATCACCATGCTGAGCAGCATGTGGCACCGACACATTTTTTTTAAACAAACCACAAAACCAGAATTCACCAGGATGTGGCTGCCGTTAATCGACTCGGCAGACTTAACATGTGAAAGAGGATAATGGCCGTGGTGATGACTCACAGAGGCTAACGGCTCTGAGCACTTGCAGAATGCACCCACCTACTCTCACACAAACACATGCGCACTCTTTCATGCACACACACCTGCAAATCACCTGGATTAGGCTACTTCAGAATACCCCGGACGAGTGGGGAAAGAAGAGGCCCATCACTTGAGGCTCATCAGTCATTCGCGACACAGAAATATCCACAACTTGAGTGAGTGGAGTAGCCTACAAACATGTCAAATCCCCCATAAAACGGCTCACTAAAATACACAAATTAAATGGGGGGGGGGGGGGGGGGGGGGGGGAATGGTTATTGCTAACTATTCTTGGGGCGGTCCATTCCTTCAGGTCAGGAGGTGCATGCGTTTTTTTCTGAAGACACCCCCAGAACTGAACTGTAGGAGGGCCCCCCACATTGTTGGAACCGTAATGACACAAGACATCCAGCTGCCCGCGTCGCCTCATCTCCTCGCAGCGCAAACACAGAGGAGCAGTGTTTTAAGGTACGGTGCCCACGCGTTGGATGGGTGAGCACTGAGCAGTAGATGCGTCAAGAGGAATGTGATGAAAGGGAAAAAGGACAGATCCAAGAACATCTCCTGTGAAACGTGTTGTGTGTCAACGCATGGGTGGATGGAGTTCTCCCCGCCGACCCTTTTGCCTCATGGAGCATATTATCTATTTAAAAACCAGGGTGGAGTCGGTTTTAAATGGCTGAATTTGCAGCAAAGCAAAACTAATTCCCCCCCTGGGAATGATTTCATTGTCCTACAATCACAAGCCTAAGTTATTGCAGCTGATGCGTGGATAATATATATATATATAGTCAGTCAGTAAAACGGAATTGACTGTCTAATCTTCTCTGTCCTGTAAATTATTAAAATATGGCAATAAACTGAACAAGATGCTGCATTTAAAAAAGAAGTGCTCCACAAAGACAAATAAAACGAATTAAATCAGCAAAAAATGAGAATGACATTTGTTTTTTTATATATATATATAAAGGTATATTACTCCATTCTCCATATTGTGGGTTTGGGGGGATAGCTAGCTATTTGAGGCCCGGACGCATTGTGTGTGTGGCTTATAGCATCAGTCTTTTTTTAGCCTCTGTGTTTTACAAGAGCCACTGCGTCGCTGCATAAATGCCTTTGTTATCAATATCTGGAACATGACTAATATGGAGGTGGTCTAACAGGTCCGATCGATAAGAAAGAAACGCCATTATATTCTCCAGGCAAAGCTCGATCCCCGGTGTGAGCTACTATAGAGGCGCATGATTGCTTCCCAAGGAGAGGAGGCGACGTAAACCAATGACAGCAAAAATAATACTGAAATGAATTATGTTATGGAAAATGTTAAAAGGACAAAAGATGAGCCGTTGTATAAATCATGTGTATAGATAACATTCCCATCACAATTAACAGTGTGTCAAATAAATAGAAGTTTCATGTTTTGTCAAGTCTATACGCGTTTAGGCCAAGTAAGAAGAACGTATGGCTTTCCGAAATGTGTGTTAGCTTTTTTATTATTATTATTATTATTATTAAATCATTTTCATAGCTTTCCATTTTTACGCCGGACACACATCCACCAGGCGGGTCGAGAGAGACTACTACCAATGGTGACCTGTATATAGATCATGTTTTTGCCTCTTTTCAGCAATTATCAGAGAAATATTCAATCCATAGCAGACAGTTCTTTTGGTATCTACAGATTCGTAGCCGTTTGTAGCATTATTAACCCACGGTTTCTAATGACGATCACGCAATTATAGCTACAAGAAAACACACGACATTTCATTGTAATAAATGTATGATGAAGAGGGTGGACACGTTACACGGTGTGGGTCATTATCTACTTGATATCAAAGCGAAATAGCCATCGATTTGTTATGAAACCGTCACATTCATAAATAAACACGCTTCAACCATAAACACACACAACACGACGCGGAAGGAAGATCCGACAGTTAAATCCCCCCCAACACAACACAATGAACACCTCCCCCATGTTGTGTTATTATTATATAACCTATAATGACAGCAAAAATAATACTGAAATGAATTAACAACAGTGTGTCAAAGAAGCATAAATAAATAGAAGTTTCATGTTTGGTCGAGTCTATAATACGCGTTTTAGGCCAAGTAAGAAGAAGAACGTATGGCTTTCCCAAAATGTGGGTTCGCTTCTTTCTTTATGAAATCATTTTCATAGCTTTTCCATTTTGACGCCGGACACACAGAGGCGGGTCGAGACGAGATACTACTAATTATTAGGCTACGGGAGTGTGGCGGATAATAATATACACGCTTGTCTTCGGTGTAAATAATGGAGTTGGGCCTCGTCTCTCTCTCTCTCTCTGTGTGAGCTGCTCTCGTCTCAGTTTGTTTCCCCCCGTGCTGCCGAGTAGGGGATATCTGCAGAGCCGCAAGCCCCAACGTCTGCACAGAGTACAAGCCCCGAAGCCCCGCCTAGACGTTGGGCTTGCGGCTCTGCAGATATCCCCTATTGGTTGCTGCTGCCTGGCTGCCGGTGGAGGCCTCGCGCTGGGACCACGGCCCCCAGTGAAGCGATGCATTAGCGCGCGCGTGCTCCAGACCCGGGCAGAGCTCGTGCTCTCTCTCTCTCTCCCTCTCTTACCGGGTCCGAGCGCTTCCATGGCCGAGTCGGGCTCTCTCTCCGTCTCTGTCCCGGCCTGGCGGCTCCGTACCGACACTGAGATTGGGGGCGGTATCGCGAAGCTTAAGGGTGGCTAAATTAAGAAAGAGAGGGGGAATATAAAATGCGACGTAGAGATCTTCTCCAGCGAGCTCGCGGGGGGATGCGTCGTTTGTCTCCTGAGTGATTTAGAGCAAGTCCAGTGGATTTTTTTTAAGTGAGCATGCGCGCTGGGGGGAGGCTCTGTGTGGAACATCTGTGCGCGTGCGCAACATGGCCACACAGGAATTGACAATTGAAAATCTTTGTAAATGATGATAATAAACTAGAAAAGGCATTTTCTGTGGAAAATGTGAGTGTGTTACAAATACATAATAGCTTGTGTCTCTACAATAATTAGTTACAAATACTAATAAATACAGTACAGTTTATTTATTTTGCATTTATTTAAAAAATGTTGGACCTTATGGTGTTTTTGTGTTTTGTTCTTGACTTATTGTGATGTTTCTTCTTGACTTGTTTAAAGAAGACGTGTACGGCCCATGGGGACATTAACGTGTGTTGTCGGGCCTTACAAATACATTTGATTTGATTTACACACCTGATGAATTGAAAATGGGGGACCCTGATGTAAACAAGACGAAAGTCTTTCTCTGGTCTGCATCCCCTTAACAATTGTGTGTATTGAGCTGTACTGTATTGTACCCATTCTGCAATCTGTTAATAAAGTTTTCAATCAATCAATCAAACACGTTCAAAAAATCCCCCTTTGAAAAAGAAAACCAAGTTGGCTTAGAGGATGTTTATTTGTATGGCGAAGGTTTTATTTGTATTTATCTATTTAGCCTTTATTTTACCAAGAAGTTTCATTGAGATTCAAAATCTATTTCCCAAGGGAGACCTGGTCAAACATGGCAGCAGTGGTTGCACAGTACAATGAACCACCTGGAGGGGAGAGAACAGATGGTGGAGGTGAACGGTACACTGCCCCCCCCCCCCTCCTGCCAGTGAGCTGTGGTGTTCCACAAGGAAGCATACTAGGACCTTTACGGTTCCTAATTTATGCAAATGACATGTCATCAGCTTGTGACTGCAACTTGTTCCTGTTCATGGACAACTCAGCCCTGCTGGTCTCTGACATGGACAAGTTGCAGGTTGAAAAAGCCCTCAGCTCTGAACTCGGCAGAATCTGCACATGGCTTGCTGATAACAAACTATCATTACACCTGGGTAAAACAGAATCCATTCTCTTTGGATCAAATAGCAAACTCAGCAAGGCCAAAGGCTTCTCTGTTACAGTGGGTGACAATATTGTCACAAGGAAAGATGAAATTACATACCTGGGTTCCATCCTAGAGGCAAATCTTTCATGTGACAAAATGGCAACCAATGTAATAAAAAAATTCAACCAACGAACAAGATTCTTGTACTGGATCTCCTCTCTGGTAAACAAGAATACCTTGAAGACTCTAACAGGAGCACTCATTCAAGGGTACTACGACTATTCTTGCACCTCATGGTACCAAAGCACCTCAAAGGCCCTAAAAACAAGGCTACAAACATCACAAAACAAACTGGTCAGACTACTGCTTGGCCTTACTCCTAAAACCCACCTTACCCCTGCCCATTTTGACAACCTAGGATGGCTTAGAATAGACGACAGCAACTTGCAATGGGCCTGGTCTACAAGATACACTACACCACTAAGATACCCATGTACATGTCGAAATACTTCCCAAAGGTCAGTGAATACCACGACCACAACACCAGAGGGAGTTCCACAAATCATGTTCAACCCAGATTCGGCTCAAACAAGGGACTTAACACGTTTCGCAATTATGCCACAATAATGTGGAACGCCCTATACAGCCGTAAAGGAATGTGAATCGCTACCCTCCTTCAAAACCGCTCTCAAAGAGCACCTACGGGTGGCTGCAATTAGAAACTGGCCCCGGTACATGTGTAACGGATGGTATCGTGAAGCGCAGTCAAGAAGGGCTGGGGTGAGTAGCGGTGCTATGGGTTAAACTCACTCTCACATCCTCAAAAGACGCATAGACCCAGTACTTAGAAGTGGATTCACCTCTTGGTATAGCGGTCTGTGTTGCTGCCTGCGATGTGGGAGACCGGGGTTCGACTCCCACTCGTGGCATCAAAGTTTGAGGTGACGTTGTCACAACCGTTACACATGTCCATCTTTTTCTGGTCTGCATCCTCTTAGCAGTTGTTTGTATTGAGCCATTCTGTATTGTACCCATTCTGCAATCTGTTAATAAAGTTTTCAATCAATCAATGAACACATAAAACAGACAATACAGTAGAAATACTAAGTGGTAACATATATAGCTTACAGTATTTTATTTTATTTAACCTTTATTTGACCAGATACGTCATTACAGTAAGAAGAAAATCATATTTACAATGGCGACCTGGCAAAAGGCACAGCCTTTTGAGGGACAGGGGGCAGGGGGTAAAATAAATACAAAGTTAAAACAGAACAAGATTAAACGTGGTAAGACAAACAGGGTCAAACAAAACAGCCACAGCAGGCAGGCAGTAAAAATGTCATATCGTGATTCACAAGTCACAGTTTGAGAGTAGGTGCACCTGCAGCCAAACAGATCCTTTCTCATTTCAAACACTGCTCCAAGGATCCATAATTGAATAAACCACATAAAATATATATTTAGACTTTTCAGAGGTTTGTCGTCGTCCATCATAACCGGTGCACCTTTAAAGAATATTCAAGAAAGAATGGTCTTACTTCAGTAAAAAGTGCAATATGAAGTTCAATGAAATTTGTAAAAATATATATATATAATAATAAATAAAATAAAAACTGTAAAAATGTATTTACAACCATTCACATATTGGTAAAAAGTAGAAAAATCAGTAGAAAGTGCATATCGCTGCTGTCGGGACAAAACCTCATAACTCCAAAAACCCAACTTTTCAGCAGATGAAAAAAACTAACACAGATTTGAGGGTGAATAGAGTTAGGAGGTTTAGACAGATGATCGGTTTAATGCTTTCCCATTGTTTAAACTTTGTAAAACCCACACACACATATGGAGAATGATCTACGGAGTTGATTTATATAATAAAAAAAAATTCAAAAAATGGACAGCAGCGATATGTAGTAAAAGGAGTAATTACTATTATAGTAGTAGCAGCAGCAGCTGTATCAGCAGCTGTATCAGTTGTACAATGAGTAGTTGTTGATGTTGGTAGGTATAAGTAGGCTACTAGGTTCCAAGATGGTTGCTAGGGTGTTCGTAGATGTGATTGGTGTGTTTCGATGGTTCTAGGTGGTTGCTATGTTGGCACTATAGGTCATTACTATGGTGTAGGTTGTAGCTGTAGGTGATTGCTAGAGTGTTGCTGGTGATTGCTGATTGATTGATTGATTGATTGATTGAAAACTTTATTAACAGATTGCAGAATGGGTACAATACAGTACAGCTCAATACAAACACGTTGGCATTGAAAGTGTTAAGCGATGGCGCAGAATGAGTTAAGAACAGTGACGGTGGGAATATCTGTATTAATTTCTTGCCGTTTCTTTCCCCTTTTCAGCTAAATAACACTAAGACGACCAACGAAGCTCCAACAACCCCTAGAGCGTCCAGGCTGCCTCTCCGCAATCTGCAAATTTAACCAGCATTCTTAAAGGAAAACTCCAACATTTTGGGAAATTAGCTTATTTAACATCTTCCCTGGAGTTAGACAAGAAGATACATACCTTTTTTGTCTCTGTGCGTGCATTTAGCTTTGGGAACAGTCGCTCCGTTAGCATAGCTTAGCTTCATCACTGGAAGTGGGGGAGATCCGGAGCCTGACGTTCCCTTACACTGTATACAGTCACAAAATACACTCCAAATACAACTCCAAAACGTTCATGTAAACATGTTGTGACCTGTGTATTCACCATGTGGAGAAATAAAAAATAACCCTAACCCTTCCATAATGTCCTTCTCAAGTATTGTCCAAAGCGGTTACACTTTGAATATCCAGCAATGCAGGCACGCACAATGTTGGCCATCATGGATCATAATGAGAACCACGAGACAAAGCGTGAACAGGCACAAACAGCAGCGGGTAAGTACTATACAGAAAAACACTCCTCTTACCCAGAGGTGTTTGAGTTTTCAGCCATAGAAATGTCTGTAATGATATATACAGTATATAATTTCTGGCCTAGACATACAGTATCATAACTGACCCCATTTGTTAGGGTTAGGGTAAGAGGAGTGTTTTTCAGTATAGTACTTACCCGCTGCTGTTTGTGCCTGTTCACGCTTTGTCTCATGGTTCTCATTATGATCCATGATGGCCAACATTGTGCGTGCCTGCATCGCTGGATATTCAAAGTGTAACCGCTTTGGACAATACTTGAGAAGGACATTATGGAAGGGTTAGGGTTATTTCTCCATGTGGTGAATACACAGGTCACAACATGTTTACATGAACGTTTTGGAGTTGTATTTGGAGTGTATTTTGTGACTGTATACAGTGTAAGGGAACGTCAGGCTCTGGATCTCCCCCACTTCCAGTGATGAAGCTAAGCTACGCTAATGGAGCGACTGTTCCCAAAGCTAAATGCACGCACAGAAACAAAAAAGGTATGTATCTTCTTGTCTAACTCCAGGGAAGATGTTAAATAAGCTAATTTCCCAAAATGTTGGAGTTTTCCTTTAAAGCTTTGAGATTTTTTTTATAACTCTTTATTTTGGTTCATTTCTCCAAAGTCACTTTTTATTACATTTTTGCATGGACATTTTCCTTTTCTTTTCCAAAGTCACTTTTTCACATATACAATTTTTCTTTACAGTATGAATTCCACGTTTTCATAGACGATTTACAATTTTGTTTCAGTGGTTACGAAAATTTGCATAAACATTTTCCCTTTTTCCTACTGTAAATCACCTCTTCACATTTTACAACAACATTTTCTTTTCTTTACGGTATGATGTTTCGTTTTTGCATAGCCAATCTACTCATTTTTCTAGAATAAGACAACCACCACCACAAGACTCACAGGACAGGGCATTGGTATATGAGGGACAGCCGTTTTCGTTCTTGCTTGGTCTGGTCCGTTTATGGTCCTGACATTCATTTCCCAGTTATTGCATATGTTAGCTGCCTCCCATACCCTACATTCTTCCCAACATTTAACATATAACATTTAACACGTTATTGAATTCGACCTCCAAGCGAGGGGGGAAACACCCGCTCCTCTTGGCATAAACCCCATTGGTGTGCGAGCGAGAGCCCCTCGTTAGGGGGGGGCCCTGCGCTAAGGGTCTATCCGAAACCCCTCCATCCCTTGGTCCAACGTTGGCTGCTAAAGAAAACCTACGCTAATAAAATGACCTTACCCCTCCCGGGCACTTAGTAAACATTGCCATGACCACAGAAACAAGAGGAGTCCTATGGTTTCTTTCTCATTGTTTCTTTTCAGTGCCAGGCCGTGTTTTCCTTTTTACCCCATTGATGCCACGGCCCATGTAACGTTAATATCGCCTAATCTATGTTTTAAATTATGCTATGTGTCTAATCTGCCCATCGCTTATCAAAGAATCATTTTCCAGTCAACATTGGCAAAGCAGATTGTGTTTTTATCGCTTCATTTCCTTTTTATAGCATTTTGAAAACCACTCTGTTTAGAAGAAAAAACAACACATTCCCTGATAATCGCCTTTTACTGGAATATTCCAGAACGTTATCATTTGTCGGTCTATTTATGAATTGTTTTCAAATAAACGCTAGATGGTCGATAGTATATGTGTGCACACGCACGCTCGTGCCGTGCGCTGGTAATCTCTGCTATTATTTTCCTCATGGCTTTTACAGTGAAACAGCCATATCACATATAGTGGAAACGCTTATATCTCCTCGAAAACGAGTCTGATTATCCTAACACTGATAATAGATTCCTTACCTGACATCAGATGGTATCCAAATGGTATATTCCAATTCCTGATCACCATGCGAAAAAAGTCGAGAATTGTTTTTACATATTAAAAATTGTAATTTTTTTGTACATAGTTTTGTTTTGCATATATATATATGATGTTTTGTAAGATTTTTAATTAGTACATTCAATTGAGTTGTAGTAAAAGTAAATAAAGTATACTTCCTACTCTTTTTCAAACATGTATCGAACCTTTTTGAACACCGCACCTACATCAAGGCAGTATATCGGCGATCACCGTTGCCCCTCCCCCCAACCTTTCCCCCCGTGTCACTCTCCTCCTCCCCCCTCCCTCTTGATCGGGAATCCCCCTCCCATCAACAACCCTAAAACGCAGGGCGCCCCAGCCCCCCCCCCCCCCCCCCCCATCTTTCCTACCTTGTGTCACTCCTCCTCGCCCCTCCCTCTTGCCATGTCATCACCAAAGTACCAGGCACCCTTTTCCCCCTCTCCCTCCTCACCCCTTTAAAACCTGGAGCTGTTACACTAATTGTATTTTCTATTTGTAAAAATCCAGTACTAATTGTGTGAAATTTTTATTTTATAATTAGCATGTTGTTCTACTACTGTTGTATGAAATGTTCTGTATGTAAATTATTATTAAACTACAGTATAATAAAAACAAACCTTTGTTCTCATTTCTTTTCGGTCTATATGATTGTGTTTATAACGTTCTGTTATTTGTTAATTAAAGTAATAATCTTGAAATTGTTCATATAAATAAATAAACTCTTTATTACCAACACAACACAACAGCCATCAGATCATGAATAGATGCAAAAAACGAATGAAAAAGGATCTTACTACTTTACCACTTTTTTTTTTTTTTCAATTACTTTACAGAATTGAGAATTTTCCACACCCCTAGTATACACACAGACGTACAGTATACACAGCTGTACAGTATACACACAGATGTACATTATACACAGAAATACAGTATACAGACATACAGTATACACAGATGTACAGCAGTGGCGTTGTTAGCCCGGGTGTTTTTCTCCTAGCCCCGGATTTCTTTTATTTTTTTAACTTTTTTTTTAAGATGTCAGCATCCCCATTGTCTGTACTGAATGTTTGTTAGTGTTTGGTATTTTTACTAAAACACATTTAGCAATTCTACTTCTCAGTGATTAGAGTACTGTAAGTGAAGTACGTAGAGAATGTGCAAATATACAATAAATTCACAACACTACACAAGACCAATGCTGTATACTGATAAATATAATTTATTTATCTACCAAAATCAATGATGCAGACTGATGAAAATAAAAATGTTCTCTCCATATAACCAAATCAATGATGCAGACTGATGAAAATAAAAATTCTCTCCATATAACCAAATCAGTCAACATTTCAACATGGAGAATCACAACAAAACATGTCCCAGTTTTCATGCTACTATGTGCATAACACTGTAAGCTCAGCAAATATCAGACAAACATAAAATACTATCCAGTACAGGTTAAAATTACAGTAAAACAAAAACAATTTAGAAAAAAATTAAATAAGAGTACAGAAAATACTAGACATTATCTCTTTGCCTAGCTGGATCTGGCAAGAGAATTTTTTGTTGTGATTCTCCATGTTGACATGTTGACTGATTTGGGAAAATGGGAGAAAATGTATATTTTCATCAGTCTGCATCATTGGTTGTCTTGTGTAGTGTTTGGTGAATGTATTGTATATTTTCACATTCTCTGTGTACAGTACTTCACTCTCCTTCCATTTTGGTTGAAGACAGGTGAACTCACCTGCTGCATTTTTATAGCTTAAACCTGATTGGTGTATCTACAATTAAGCAATGGTGTGTTTGTGCATCTGATGGCTGTATTTAACCAATTGGCTCATACACAGGAAAATTCGCAGAGTAAAATTTACTCAAATTGAGTAAAATTTTACTCCCAAAAAGACAGTATTGGCTCCGACTCCAAATAGAGTCAAAATGACTCTTGTCACAGAGTTAAATCTTCAGAGTTATTTCTACTCCATTTAGTGTTAACATTTAACTCTACAAAATACCAATTTACTCCATTTAGCATAAAGTAAAAACAACTCTAACATCATTTCACTCAACACAGAGTTGTATTTACTCCGTAGAGTTGTGATCCCACCAATAGAGTTGTATTTGACTCTGTATAAGAGTAGTAATTGCCTCAATATAGAGTTATAATTCCCTCAATATGGAGTGTTATTTTAATCTATAGAGTTATTTTTCACTCAATATAGAGATATTTTAAGTTATATTTCACTCAATATAGAGTGGTATTTTAATCAATATAGAGTTATATTTCACTCAATAGAGTTATATTTCACTCAATATAGAGATATTTTAAGTTATATTTCACTCAATATAGAGATATTTAAAGTTATATTTCACTCAATATAGAGTGGTATTTTAATCAATATAGAGTTGTAATTCCCTCAATATGGAGTTGTAGTTCACTCAATATAGAATAGATTTCACTCGATATAGAATATCATATTTCACTCAATATAGAGTGGTATTTTAATCAATATAGAGTTGTAATTCCCTCAATATGGAGTTGTAGTTCACTCACTATAGAATAGATTTCACTCAATATAGAATATCATATTTCACTCAATATAGAATTAAATAATAATTTACTCTGGAATAATACATTTAAAATAAACGGGGGCAAAGCAGAAATCAGTATTTAACAATGCACTTTTATTTGCAACATGCAGGCATATCCTTTGGGATGCAAACAGTTTTACAACAGCGTGTGAGAATCATGACTTCAAGGGGCGATCGATAGAAAAAAAAGGTCATTAATAAAATAAGATTCATCAATAAGCTTGTGCAATCTTTGTTTTCAGTTGCCAAGAAATTTGAAATTCCTAGTACCTTGGACTTAAAGGTCTATGATGACTTAAAACACTGAAGTCGACAAGGAGGCGTTTCAGTTAAAGAAACCAGACATGGGTGTGTTGGAGATTTGTTCACCCCAAGTTGCTTATTAACATGGAGCCTAGCCTCATCCAAAATGTCACACAGGTACTGTATATGTTTGTACTTTGAAATGATCTTTGTTTCTATACGCCCAATGTAATGTAACATAGTACAAATTTTACATTACACTTGTCACAAACATTCCTCTCTTGCTAATCACACTTGGTATATACGTGATTGTTAGATTCAGTGAGCCCCTCTGCAAACAACTCCATTATATACAAAAATCACCATGACTTCAAGGCTTCATGGGGAGAGTAATCGATAGAAAAAAGGTCATAAATAAAAGACAATTACATTTTGGCCTCTGTAAAGTGACAGCAGCATCTGCACCCTTTTAAAAAGGGATAGCTCACCCAAAAAAAGAAATCTACCAATTACACACCCCATGAATCCTTAAATTCATGGAGATTTGTTTGTTTGTCGCATTCCTGAGCCAATAATTCAAGCCAGTCATCAAATTATTGGCTCAGGAATGCAACAAAAAGAAATCACCATGACTTCAATTAAGGCTTCATGCTGAGAGTAATCGATCAATTACATTTTGGCCTCTGTAAAGTGACAGCAGCATCTGTACACCCTTTTAAAAAGGGATAGCTCACCCAAAAAAAGAAATCTACCAATTACACACCCCAGATTTATAATATTTTAACTTAAAACTAGGCTACTTTTGCGTATAATCATTAATATCTGGTCTGACATTGACCAAACTTGATATGCATGACCTTGGTGGGCTCTAGGTCAACTCCTGAAAAGGGGGTCAATGTCAGACTTTGCAATCAAAAGTTAGGGGGCTAATAACCCTTGCCATAATTTCAGTGCGCCCCCTAACTTTTGATTGCAAGGTCTGACATTGACCCCCTTTTCAGGAGTTGACCTAGAGCCCACCAAGGTCATGCATATCAAATTTGGTCAATGTCAGACCTTGCAATACACTGTAAGGCACTGTAAGGCTACTGTCCTGCCTCACTTCCAGTGATGAAGCTAAGCTATGCTAACGGAGCGTCTATTCCCAAAGCTAAAATGCACGCACAGAGACAAAAAAGGTATGTATCTTCTTGTCTAACTCCAGGGAAGATGTTAAATAAGCTAATTTCCCAAAATGTTGGAGTTCCCCTTTAAGCAAATCTACAGCGGAGATTAATATATGAAACTAATCAGAGCCAAACGGCCGATAGGTTTCATTCATTAAAAATATCCCCGCGGGATTCACATTTGCAATGAGCCGTTATTAAAATAACCACATGCAGCGTGTATCGCGACTCCGAGCGCCGTATATGACGTGCATTATTTTATTTAGGACAATGTAAATCTATAGGCTCAATATGATTTATTATCAGCATTTAGTTCTATTATTATACATTTCAAAAGCCCCCTCTAGGAAAACGAAGCACAGAAACGTAATTCAGAATGGTATAATGCAGATCCTAGACTGTGAGAATCATTTCAGGAAACGAGCTGTCACTTCTTTGCGGGGGCGTGGCCATGGTTCATCCGGCTAACTTGAACTTAACCCTGCTCTCGACCAGGCTCAAACTTTTTGATCTGTTGTCATGGTGATTTAGACAATCGCGCGTCGGGAATGGGAAGGTCCGGCTTAAGTCAGGCTTGACCGAAAGTTATCCGGCTAACTCAGTTATCCAGGTACGGGGAACGGGGCCCAGATGAAGTCAGACGCGTATATTATATTGATAGTAAATGTACTGAGGATGGACAGATGATGTTGACATTTAAACAAAAAATACAATGCATAATAAATGTGTTCATGATCATCATCATGCAACAAAAAACAATGGGAGGAAGGGGTTTTATGAAACTGGTGATACACTTGTAGTCCAGTACAGCTTTTCCCTTCAATTTGTATTTGTTTTGACTAGTCACTTGTTGAATTGCTTGAATTATTAATGTCATGACTTTCTCTTAGAGACTCATGACAAATGCAGTCATGTCCCGTTTTAATTTAAAAGGGGGTGGTCTACGAGACAAGAGGGCCTTTAAGGAGACTGCCCTCTACCGGTCCAGGTGTTCCCTAAGCCTAATGCAATGCATGCATGTCTAACTCCAGCCTCCAGGGAAGATGTTTAATAAGCTAATTTCCCAAAATGTTGGGAGTGTTCCTTAAGTTGCCTTAATTTTCAAAGGCTTAACCTGTTACAGTATATTTATGTAAATATATATATAAATGTGCGAATTGGCTATAATAAGGTAATTTATACGCCTCCTATTCTATAATAATATTTCTAATGGCATTGGTCCGGATGGGAGAATTCAGTACTGTATCTACAGAACCTTTGGTTTAATCATCTTCCCTTTATTAATTTCCTTAGATTTTTTTGTACACATGATCTCAAGAAGGTACTGAACGAGATCAGTGGCAGTTTTTAATGTTTGGTCATTATTAGCATGGTGTTATTCACTGTCAAAGATGCAAAGAAAAATCTTAATTCATATTATCCTTTCTTCACAATTTAAGCAAGCCTAGTAATAGACACAATATTTCTGACACTGTGATTACGTTCCCTGAGGTCCATAGATGTCCCTAGATACCAAGAATATGCAAATGTCCTTGTAGAAGTGGAGCAATATTTTATTTACCTAGTTGCCTTAATGTTCAAAGGCTTAACCTGTTACAGTATATTTATGTAGCTAATATATGTAAATATATATATATATATATATATATATATATATATATATATATATATATATATATATATATATATATATATATATATATAAATGTGCGAATTGGCTATAATAAGGTAATTTATACGCCTCCTATTCTATAATAATATTTCTAATGGCATTGGTCCGGATGGGAGAATTTAGTATTGTATCTACAGAACCTTCGGTTTAATATATTCCCTTTATTAATTTCCTTCTACTTTTTTGTACACATGATCTCAAGAAGGTACTGAACGAGATCAGTGGCAGTTTTTAATGTTTGGTCATTATTAGCATGGTGTTATTCACTGTCAAAGATGCAAAGAAAAATCTTAATTCATATTCTCCTTTCTTCACAATTTAAGCAAGCCTAGTAATAGACACAATATTTCCGGGGGTCATCCCTACTGCTGTAACCTACTAATGCTTACCACTTGTATCTATTGCTATGTCCGCCCATCACAATCACGTGAGTTGTATTAACGCCTGTCCCGTCTCCCTGTCAGTGGCTGTCCAGGAGTGTTGGACGTCCCGTGCTGAAGACCGGGAGGATGCGACCCCCTCTGCGCCTCTCCGGCTGTCTCGAAGTGCCGAAGACTGGGAGGATGCAACCCTCTCTGCGCCGCCCCTTAGCTCAAATAGATCCGCTATCAGCTCTATCTTTAATCTTTCAAAATGTTCAGTTGCTATGTATGTGTGTGTTGGGCCGGCCTTTAGTATTTTAAAATAAAAAAAATTATAAAAACGTCTAACTTTTGACTATTCCATGTTATTGATGTGTTAATGTTTAAACAATGCATTTTCAACGCTCATGCTTTAATGTAAAGTTTGGTAGACGTCTATGTCATGACGTTGAAACAACGTCTAAGCTTAGACGTTCAAAACACGTCTAAGCTTAGACGTTCAAAACACGTCTGGAATAGACGTCTACCAAACTTTCACTTTTCACCCCATTCTAGACTGATTTTAGACATCTATGTCATGACGTCTAAACATAGACGTTCAAAAAACGTCTAAGCTTAGACGTTCAAAACACGTCTGGAATAGACGTCTACCAAACTTTCACTTTTCACCCCATTCTAGACTGATTTTAGACGTCTATGTCATGACGTTGAAACAACGTCTAAACATAGACGTTCAAAAAACGTCTAAGCTTAGATGTTCAAAACACGTCTGGAATAGACGTCTACCAAACTTTCACTTTTCACCCCATTATAGACTGATTTTAGACGTCTATGTCATGACGTTGAAACAACGTCTAAACATAGACGTTCAAAAAACGTCTAAGCTTAGACGTTCAAAACACGTCTGGAATAGACGTCTACCAAACTTTCACTTTTCACCCCATTCTAGAATGATTTTAGACGTCTATGTCATGACGTTGAAACAACGTCTAAACATAGACGTTCAAAAAACGTCTAAGCTTAGACGTTCAAAACACGTCTGGAATAGACGTCTACCAAACTTTCACTTTTCACCCCATTCTAGACTGATTTTAGACGTCTATGTCATGACGTTGAAACAACGTCTAAGCTTAGACGTTCAAAACACGTCTAAGCTTAGACGTTGAAAACACATCTAGAATAGACGTCTACCAAACTTTCACTTTTCACCCCATTCTAGACCGAATTTAGCCTAGACGTCTATGGGCCAGTTAGACGTCTTTTAAACGTCTATTCAACGTAAAATTGCTCAGAGGGACAACTATACGTTGCACCCTTCCGCCAGTGACCACGCCCCCCTATGTGTGTCCCCCACCAATGACAACAGAATTACGCCCTTGGTTTCATATGAGGATGTTAGTAATTGATGATACAAATCTGAAACAAAACCTCTCAATGTCTCTCTTTCATAGAATAATTTGTGGTATCTGTGGTGTACAATTGGTATCCTTAATGGAACACCGTGAGCCTTCAAACATGCCAATAACTGTGCGTAAATATAATATGTGGACTTGGTGAGATAACATTTTTTGCGTATTTCATCATAACTACAAAAACCCCGTTTGTTGAAAACATCTCCTAATGAGTGTATTGTGGCAATTCCAGGTGTAGGGGTGGCAGAATAAACAACACACAGACAGGTTGCAGTTCCCAAAATCATACTCTTTATTTTCTTAGTCAAATAATAACGGTTTTGCTGTCGGCCGGGCGGCGTCTCCGCTCTGTGGCCTTTTGCCTTGCGCTGCTACGGGGGACTGAGAGGAGGCTCCTCGGCTCCATTAAGTCCCCCCTCTCCAACAGGCGCACCGCGCCGTGATTCGCTAATCAGGTAATCACTCTGATGGGTATTTAGTGACAGGTGCGTCCGGAAGCGGACGCCCAAACATGGGCAGCGCCCAGCCATTGGGTCGCCACATAGCGCCCATCAATCACCAAGCCCAGGGGTGGCTTGGGGTTGCCACAGTACCCCCCCTCCAGCTCCGACCGTCGGGGAAGAGCGTCCGACGCCCAACAGGCATCCTTCCTGGAGAGGGCGTCTGCGTTGCCATGCGCCACCCCTGACCTGTGAATGACAGAAAAGTTAAACGACTGTAACTCCAGAAACCATCGAGTCAGCCTGGCATTGGTCCCCTTTGTCTTGGCCATCCAGACTAGGGGGGCATGATCCGTCACCAGCGTGAAACGCCTCCCCAGCAGATAATAGCGGAGCGTCTCCAGTGCCCACTTAATTGCCAGACCTTCGCGCTCCACCGCAGAATAGTTGCGCTCATGTGGCAGCAGCTTCCTGCTCACATATAAAATCGGATGTTCCTCACCCTCCAGTTGCTGGGAGAGGACCGCTCCCAGTCCCACCTCTGATGCGTCTGTTTGTACCGTCATCTCCTTGTCGAAGTTCGGGGAGATCAGCACCGGTCCCGAACAGAGGGCAGTCTTGAGGTCCCCGAACGCCGCCTCCGCCTCCGGTGTCCACTTCACCGTGAACGGCCGCCGCGCCTGGGTCAGATCTGTGAGGGGAGCAGCGCGAGCAGCAAAGTTAGGGATAAACCTCCTATAATAGCTCGCTAGCCCATTAAATGTCCTGACCTGCTTCTTGGTTAAAGGGCGAGGCCACTCCCTTATTGCATCAATCTTCCTCTTCTGCGGTTTCACATTGCCCCGGCCTATTGTGAACCCCAGGTACTCTGCCTCTTCTAATCCCAGCCTGCATTTCTTTGGGTTGGCGGTGAGACCCGCCTCCCGGAGGGCCCCCAAGAAAGCCGTCTTCTCCCTTGAGGCGGGGGCCAGAGGGACTTGCCAATAACCCTTCGTTAGGTCTAGTGTCGTGATAAATCTGGCCAGGCCCAGTCTGTCAATGAGCTCATCCACTCTAGGCATGGGATAGGCGTCAAACTTTGAAATTTCATTAAGCTTCCTGAAATCATTACAGAACCTGGTTGTTGAGTCGGGTTTTGGCACTAAAACAATAGGACTGGACCACCCGCTATGAGACTCCTCAATTACTCCCATCTCCAGCATGACCCGCACTTCTCTTCTGACTGCCTCTCTTTTTGCCTCTGGGATACGATAGGGCTTCAGCTTTACCTTGTCTCCCGGGCTGGTAATGATGTGGTGCTGGGCCAATGTGGTGCGGCCCGGCGTGGCCGAGAACACGTCCCGGTTCTGTTGGACCAGCTCCCGAAGCTCCTGCCGTTGGGTCGGGGACAACTGTTCCCCGATGGGAACATCGGCCGCCTCTGCCACCTGCTGCGCAAAAGGGGGAAGAGGGGGGGCGAGAGCAACACATCCCGGGCATGCCATTTCTTCAACAGGTTAACATGGTATAACTGTCGATGCTTCCTACGGTCGGGCTGGTGGACCTTGTAGTTGACGGGACCCACTTTCTCGATTATGTCGTAGGGTCCCTGCCATTTGGCTAGGAATTTGCACTCTGCTGTCGGTACCAGTACTAGGACTCGGTCCCCCACATTAAACTCCCGTGGCTGTGCGCCCCGGTCATAAATGCGCTTCTGTGCGTCTTGGGCCTGTTGCATGTGTTCTCTCACCACTGGCCAGAGCGCCTTCATCCTGTCTCTCATTACCTGCACATGCTCTATGAGAGACCGGTGGGGCGACGGCTGTTCCTCCCAAATCTCCTTTGCGATGTCCAGGAGACCCCGCGGCTTGCGGGCGTAGAGCAGCTCAAATGGCGAGAAGCCAGTGGAGGCCTGGGGGACCTCACGCACAGAGAACATCAGAAAGGGCAACAACTGATCCCAATTCTTCCCATCCTTCTCCATCACCTTCCTTAGCATGCTTTTCAGGGTCTTGTTAAAGCGCTCGCACAGTCCATCCGTCTGTGGATGGTATATGGAGGTTCGTAGCTGTTCCACTTTCATTAGTTTGCACATTTCTTTCATGACCCGCGACATAAAGCACGAGCCCTGATCCGTGAGAATAGAGTCGGCAATTCCCACCCGACTAAACAAATGAAAGAGCTCCCGTGCCACAATTTTGGCCGTCACCGTGCGTAACGGGATGGCTTCGGGGTAACGGGTAGCATAATCTATGATTACCAGTATATACTGGTGGCCTCGGGACGATTTAACTAGAGGGCCCACTACGTCGAGGGCAATTCTTGAGAATGGGGTCTCAATGATGGGCAGCGGGATCAGAGGACTTTTATATTGTACCTTTGGTGCTGCGCGTTGACACTCTGGGCAGCTCCGGCAATAGTCCTCTACCGCTCTCTTCATGCCCGGCCAATGGAAACGCGCCCTTATGCGCTCCATGGTTTTGTCCACGCCCAGGTGCGCTCCGAGGATATGTGAATGCGCCAGCTGGAGTACAGTGGGAATAAAGAACTTCGGTACCAGCAATAGATCCCTAACCTCATCATTCTTTTTTACAACTTGGTACAGCAATTGTCTTTTTATTGCAAAGTGAGGATATGGCAGGTTACTCACCCCCTCCACGGGATTTCCATCTATGGTCTTGATATTCGCCCGGGCCTGCGTTAGGTTTGGGTCTTCCAGCTGGGCCGTTCCGAACTGACCCGCCAGGTCCCTCCCCACCTCGTCCGCCTGGGGGAACTCCGCAAAGGGGTCCTCGTCACTGTTATCCGTCTCGGGGCCCGCTTGGGGCGCTGGCGCGTCGTCACCCACACCTGATGCCGTCTCTGTCTCACTTGCCGGTATATCCAGGGGTTCCGGCGCGTCGTCACCTACATCTGAGGCCGTCTCAGTCTCACTCCCCGTTACGTTCAGAGCACACACCTTCGGCTGACGTAACCCTTTCTTCTTCCTCGGTTTACCCATAGAGGGTGGGGTGCGCGGGGAGATGACGGCTGAGCACAGCTGGCGATACAGGGGGCAGTCTCGACCAATCAGCAGCGCTACCGGCAGGTTAGGTATGACGCCGGCTGTCATCGAGCAGACCCCCTTGGTGGTTGTCAGGGTGATCGGCGCTGTAGGATACAACTTTGTGTCCCCGTGCACACAGGACACTGACACTTGCGGAGCCTCTGCGTCGCAGTGTGCCAAATGGGGCTGAACCAGCGTTATGGCACTACCCGAGTCCAGGAGCGCTACGGCATCTTTGTCGTTGACGCGCACGGGTAAAAGTGTCGCCGATGTTTCCTTATGGGCCCAACAGGCTGCGCCATAGTTGCACGTCTTTCCGCGGGGGTCTGAAGCTGCCGCCGATGGCATGGACACATCCCGGCCTGGGCAGTTCCACGAGAGATGCCCGGGCTCGCCGCAGTCGTAGCAGCGTCTTTGGTCCTGGTCGAACAGCGGTCTTCTTCGGGGTAGTTCGGGCTCACCTGCGTTCCCTACGCGGCCCCTTGGGCTGGGCTCGTCGGGACCCCTCCTTGTTCTCGGCCGCTCTGGCTTTTCCCCTCGCCCCCCTTTGAGTAACTCCCGCGTTACCTGGTGGGCCTCCACAATATTCACCAGCTGCTCCACGGAGCGGGGGTCCGCTTGACTCGCCTGCTTCTTCGAGTCATAGGGGAGGGCTCTGACAAAGCGGTCCATAACAATCCGTTCCAAAACCGTGGGCCCTCCGGGGTCAGTCATTAGCCAGGCTCGGCTTGTGCGGACCAGGTCGTGCATCTGGGAGCGCGGGGAGGCCTGTGCGTCATACACCCAGTCATGGAACCGCTGCGCGCGGGACTGCAGACTATGGCCGTACCGGGACAGAATTTCCTGCTTTAGCCGAGTGTAGTTCCCGGCTTGCTCCGGAGGCAGGTCCTGGTAGGCCTTTTGTGCATTACCCGACAGGAAGGGGGCCAGCAGTCCCCCCCAGTCGTCTTCGGGCCAGCCCTCCCGGCCGGCGGTGCGCTCAAACGCCAGGAGATAGGCTTCTATATCGTCCTGCTCCGTCAGCTTGGGGATGAAGCGCCCGGGGTTAGGCCGCGTCCCGGCGGCCCCTTCCTCCTGCCGGTGAGCGGCCATCCGCTGGAGCTCCGCGTGGATCATCCCCGTCTGTTTCCTCTGTTCGTGCAGGGCCTCTTCGTGCCGGGTCTGTTGTTCCATGCTCGCCTGTACAAGCTGCTGCACCAGCGCGTCCATGCTTTTTCCGTTATTAAATTTATATATATATATATATATATATATTTTTTTAATTTCTTTTATTCTATTCTGATAAAGTCTATTGTTGTTTATTCTGCACCCCTGATTGCCAGTAGACTATGCCCGCATTCTCCACCACTGTGGCAATTCCAGGTGTAGGGGTGGCAGAATAAACAACACACAGACAGGTTGCAGTTCCCAAAATCATACTCTTTATTTTCTTAGTCAAATAATAACGGTTTTGCTGTCGGCCGGGCGGCGTCTCCGCTCTGTGGCCTTTTGCCTTGCGCTGCTACGGGGGACTGAGAGGAGGCTCCTCGGCTCCATTAAGTCCCCCCTCTCCAACAGGCGCACCGCGCCGTGATTCGCTAATCAGGTAATCACTCTGATGGGTATTTAGTGACAGGTGCGTCCGGAAGCGGACGCCCAAACATGGGCAGCGCCCAGCCATTGGGTCGCCACATAGCGCCCATCAATCACCAAGCCCAGGGGTGGCTTGGGGTTGCCACAGTATGCCTTGCTTTTCCCATCTAGGGAATCTTATAGGTTGTTTACCAATGTGCATTGTTATTGAATAAGGGAGTATGATTATGCCATTTATGTGGGATAGAATTTTTTTTTTGTTTCACGCCATATCCGGATCGCATGAGTAATTATGGGGCCAAATTTCTGTTCGCATTGCTTAATTGATAATTTGGTGTATACTATGTCCTTCAGCCTATGTGGAGCTACTATATTTTCTTCAAAATGTCTCCAGGATACTGATGCTTGGGGATCAAACCATGTTGTCAGTGGTCTTAAAGTGTACGCCTTAAAATAGTGGTAGAAATCTGGAAATTCCATACCACCGTCTGCTCTGTTTCTCTGTGCGGTGGATCTTTTTATACGTGGTGGTTTGTTATTCCAAATAAATTTGTATGTGGAGGAGTGTAATTCTTTCCAGTAACCCTCTGGAGGGGGTAACGGTAGCATTGAGCTGAAGAAGTTGATTCTAGGTAGGACGTCCATCTTAACTATTGATACCCGTGCCTGTACCTCACTTTGAGATTCTAGTTCTTCAGTATTCATCTCTAATTACTCTAAAATTGCGTATTTCTGTGTTTAAAAAAAAAAATAGGAGGGGGGGGGGGGACCCCCCTCCACCCCCCCGGGCTGAAGCCCCCAATGTTTTCTAACCCTAAAAAACGCTTGTGCTGTTTATTTTTACAAGCAGTGAGGACTTGACAGCATTTGCATGTCTGTGTTCCGTGTTGCAGGTTAAGGTTAGGGTTAAGGTTAGGGTTAAGGTTAGGGTTAAGGTTAGGGTTAGGGTTACAAATACTCAAATAAACAGCACAAACTGACTACTTCCGGGTTTGACAGGAAACAAGACAAGGTACAAGCCACGACGCCCCGCCCACGCACAGTCAAACCGAGTACAAGCCACGAAGCCCCGCCCAGACGTTGGGCTTGCGGCTCTGCAGATGCGTGATTACGAAACCTAGCCGCATTTCTCGGAGACGCTCTCTGATTAGCACTGACTGACGCTCTCTGATTGGCCACTGACGCGTTTGAGTGCCTAAGGAGCTTAACCAGTGTAGAAACAGAGAGCGTCTCCGAGAAATGCGGCTATGTTTCGTAATCACGCTCTGCAGATATACCCTACTCGATTTGGTTGGTATATAAACAGTTTCAGTGCATTGCCGCCACCTACTGTAAACTAATGTTTATGACGCTCCTCTAGTTCCACTGGACACAACTTTTAAAAGCGGTGGTTTTGAAATTGGATCATACGCGTACCTACGGACGGTAACGTTTATCATTCTAAATAAAATCTGTTTTATTGAACGAGGGGGACATTATTTAACGTTGACAATTGGCACACCGGGCACAGCTAAGAAGAAGCAAGATATTCGTCGACAAGGAGTGAATGAATGAATGAAAACTTTATTTAACAGATTGCAGAATGGGTACAATACAGTACGGCTCAATACATACAATTGTTAAGGGGATGCAGACCTGAGAAAGACGTTTGTCTTGTTTCCATCAGGGTCCCCCATTTTCAATTCATATAGACATTTATGACATACACAACATACATGACATTTATGGCATAGGGACATATAGGTATTTAGTACTGATACATTTGTGACATAGGCGGTATTCAAATATACAGTACTGTTACCCCTAGATCCTGACAGAGTATATACATATGATGGGGAGGGGACTGTACATTAGGAGGGGGTGGGTGGGTGGGAGGGAAATATACATACGGCGGGGAGGGAATATATACATGCGGTGGGGAGGAGACTGTCTATTAGGAGGTGGTGGGGGTTTTGGGCATTTACGGTGGCCAGTTTCGAATTGCAGCCTCCCGTAGGTGCCCTTTAAGGGCGGTTTTGAATGTGGGCAGGGATTCACATTCCTTTACAGCTTTGGGTAGGGCGTTCCACATTGTTGTGGCATAATTGCGAAACGTGTTTAGTCCCTTGTTTGAGCCGAATCTGGGTTTAACATGATTTGTTGAGCTTCCTCTGGTGTAGTGGTTGTGGTATTCACTGACCTTTGGGAAGTATTTTGACATGTACATGGGCACCCCGGTCGTATAGTGTATCTTGTAGACCAGGCCCATTGCAAGTTGCTGTACTCTGTCGTCTACTCTAAGCCATCCTAGGTTGGCAAAGTGGGCAGGGGTGAGGTGGGTTCTGGGGTTCAGGTCAAGTAGTAGTCTGACCAGTTTGTTTTGTGATGTTTGTAATTTTGTTTTAAGCGCCTTTGAGGTGCTTTGGTACCATGAGGTGCACGCATAGTCATAGTACCCTTGAATGAGTGCTCCTGCCAGAGTCTTCAGGGTATTCTTGTTTACCAGAGAGGAGATCCGGTACAAGAATCTAGTTCGTTGGTTGACTTTTTTTATTACATTGGATGCCATTTTGTCACAGGAAAGATTTGCCTCTAGGATGGAACCCAGGTAGGTAATTTCGTCTTTCCTTGTGACAATATTGTCACCCACTGTAACTGAGAATCCGTCGGTCTTGCTGAGTTTGTTATTTGAACCGAAGAGAATGGACTCTGTTTTGCCCATGTGTAATGATAGTTTGTTATCAGCGAGCCATATGCAGATTTTGCCTAGTTCCGTGCTGAGGGTTTTTTCAACCTGCAATTTGGAGATTGAATCGTCATCCGGTAAAGTCTCATTATTGTCGCTATATTTGATCAGCAGTACTTGTTTGTATTGCTATGTTGCTTTGCTATAACGGTAACCAAACTAACGTTGTGTATACAGACTTGCTGACGCTCATCATATAAAGTGTTGGTGTTGATGACAGTGTGTTGGCAAACATGGCTGCGAAGTACAGCAGCAGCGTGAAACGATAGAAGTGGAAACACATCCAAGTGGTCGTCAGGTGCAGGTGAGTAGAACAGGCCTGCATCTCAGGGGTTTGATTGATTGATTGAAAACGTTTTAACCGATTGCAGAATTGGTACAGTAGGCCTACAGCTCAATACATACAATTGTTAAGGGATGCAGACCAGAGAGACGTTGGTCTTGTTTACATCAGGGTCCCCCATTTTTTCAATTCATCATAGTAACAGTGATCCACTTGGATAAACAAAACATTGCTGTTTCACTCTGCATTGCTGGTGGAATACGTTAGCCCTAGCCCCTAATCGAGACGTATCGTTAATCGGATTTGATTCAAATTGATCGTACAGCAGATCAACCAGATTGGAAGGTAACAGTAAAGTGCACAACACTAGCCACTATGAATTGAAAATGGGGGACCCTGATGTAAACAAGACTAATGTCTTTCTCTGGTCTGCATCCCCTTAACAATTGTATTGGGTACAATACAGTACGGCTCAATACACACAATTGTTAAGGGGCTGCAGACCAGAGAACGACGTTTGTCTTGTTTACATCAGGGTCCCCATATTTGTAATTCATAGTGACATTTATGACATAGGGACATACATGGGTAGGGATTCACATCTTTTTACGGCTGTGGGTAGGGCCGGCGTTCCACATTGTTGTGGCATAATTGTGCATTTTTTATTGTGTGTTGTTTTATAGGTGCAGTTGATGGGAAGCACGTGATAGTCCAAGCCCCACCTTGCAGCGGTTCCCTTATTTCAACTATAAGGGAACCTTCTCCATCGTTCTCCTCGCCATAGTGGATGCCCACTACCGCTTCCGCATGGTCGATGTGGGAGCATATGGGAGAAGCAGCGATGGGGGAACGCTGTCTGCCTCCGTATTCGGCAGGGCCCTACGCGAAGGGACATTGGACCTGCCAGAGGACACCCCTCTCCCAGGCGCAGAGGACCTGGGCCCCATCCCCCATGTCTTTGTGGCAGATGAGGCCTTCCCTCTGCGAAGGCACATGATGAGGCCCTACGCAGGGCGAACGGAGGGAGAGAAGAGGGTCTTTAACTACAGGTACTATATACCTGTATGTCATGTATGTCCCTATGCCATAAATGTCACAATGAATTAAAAATGGGGGACTCTGATGTAAACAAGACAAACGTCGTTCTCTGGTCTGCAGCCCCTTAACCCTTTCACTGCCACACTACAGAAGGTTAACCCTTTACTATAACACAACCGAGGGTTAACCTTCTGTAGTGTGGCAGTGAAAGGGTTAACCTGCTGTCGTGTGGCAGTGAAAAGGGTTAACAATTGTGTGTATTGAGCCGTACTGTATTGTACCCATTCTGCAATCTGTTAAATAAAGTTGTCATTAATTCATTCAGGCTTTCCCACGCCAGAAGAATGGTGGAGTGCTCTTTTGGCATCATGGCGACTCAGTGGAGACTGTATAGGAGGGTACTGGGTGTGTCTCCAGAGGTTGCTGAGAAAGTTGTGAAAGCAACATGTATGCTCCACAACTTCATGAGGTAGGCTATATATAAATATCTGTATGTCATAAATGTCCTGATGAATTGAAAATGGGGGACCCTGATGTAAACAAGATGAAAGTCTTTCATCCCCTTAACAGTTGTTTGTATTGAGCTGTACTGTATTGTACCCATTCTGCAATTAATAATGTTTTCAATCAATCAGGTGGGACGATGGATCTGTGCCAGCGCTGCCTCCCGCGGTGCCAGCAGAGCCACTCCTTGGTGCCCAGGCCCTCAGAAGGATGGGAAGCAACAACGCCACCAGAGAGGCCATTACTGTCAGGGAAACCTTCACTGGGTACTTCTCAGCAGCGGGACAGGTGCCATGGCAGAATGAAATCATCTGAGGACCTCCTACTCCTACCTCCGTATTCACCCAAAGGCTCTTTTCAGAGCCACCCAAAGGCTCTTTTCAGAGCCACCCACTTTGTGTTGAGAGAGTTGTTCCCATGATGCTCAAACAAGATTGTCCTTGTATCCAAAATGGTTGGAGGGTGACTACAATAACTATTACGATGCAAATCAAGATTAAACTTTGACCAATGCATATATACATATTACAATATGGGCACAGATACATTTAGACATTGAATTGATGATTAGAACAGTGCATATTTATTTTATTTACAGATCATCAAAGGCACAGGTAAGGCACATTAACACACAAGGCACATTCAATTAAATCATTAAAAAAATTAAACATAAAAACAATTGAACTGATTACAATTAAATTAAATCATTAAAAAAATTAAACATAAAAACAATTTAACTGATTACAATTAAATTAAATCATTAAAAACAATTAAACATAAAAACAATTGAACTGATGAAAATAAAACAAAGAAACCCTACAACTCTACTGAAAACTGAGCCTCGTGCAAAATCTGCTGGAATTTCATTTTGACGAGTGAATTCTTTTCACCGTCAAGTGAGTCCAGCGCTGGCAGCAGGCTCAATAAAAAATGTTTATTGCTGTTGACCGTTTTTGGGACATTTCTGATTACCCCCATCAGCTCCTGTTGGTAAGTAGTCAGGGGGGCCGCGGGTGGTGGTGGTGGAGGAGGAGCCCTGTGGTTATGTCCCCTCTGTGCAGCAGGTGGTGGTGGTGGAGGAGCTATCTCCGCTGGTGGTGCAGAGCCGTTATGTCCCCGACGGACGATGGGGGTGCCAGGGACATCGCTCTGTGCAGCAGGTGGTGGTGGTGGTGGAGGAGCTATCTCCGCTGGTGGTGCAGAGCCGCTATGTCCCCGACGGACGATGGAGGTGCCAGGGACCTCCCTCTGTGCAGCAGGTGGAGCAGCTATCTCCGCTGGTGGTGCATAGCGGGGCAGTGTTGTGGATGGACCAGGGCCCTCCTCCTCCTCCTCACTGCTCAAACCTTGGGTCATCTGGGTGACGGACGACAGAATATTTCATATATATAGTTTGCCATTTATGTAAACAAACCTGATTACATCGGTGGTATCTCACACACATTCTGAGAATGTTTAACAATAAAAACCTTGTGACTGTGACTGGAAATGTTATCTATGTCCCTCTGTGTTAAATCTCTGTACAGCTTTTGACTAGTTAATATATATATATACAGCCAAGGTTGAGGAGATATGACATTCTGGTCAGACGCTGGTGTGTCTCTGATGATGAACTGAGCACTTTTCTGTGGGCATGGAAACAGAAATAAACTATGTTCTATATTTTTATACAAATTGACTCGATCTGAATTCCTACAGCTTCACTGTTTGGCTCATTGGAATATTCCACAGCAACCTTCATCTCCTACTCCCTGCTTGCACTGAAGTGATCAGGCCCTAAAGTCAATTATTACCTGTGACATATATGATGGCGACATGGAGGCGAGCAAGGAGTCCACACGCTGGCTCTCCATCTCCCTGAAATTACTGCTTGTCTTGCAGATGTGGCTCTAAAAAACTCAGGATGCTCATATACTTCCATCTTTTTTTCTCTCCAGCTTCTGCTCCACTCTTCTTCTCTTTCTCAGCCCTTCTATCCTTCCTATATTTGTCCCTCAGGTACTTCCATTTCGATTGGCAACGATCACCTATAATCAGATAGCAGACAATTATTATTATTAAATAATGACATAGGTATCAGATTGACATAGCTAGCTAATGATATGCTAACAATATAACTACGTCAGATATAGTTTTGTACAGTGGATGATATAAAAAAAAATAACTCACCAGCAACATTCATGGTCCTGCCAATCTGGTCCCACAAACGGGCTTTCCTGTCTTTATTATGATAATGTCTATCGGACATATCGTATAGCTCTGGGTAGGTGGAGACAGCCAAGATCAACATCTCCTCCATATTGATGATCGGGTTGAAGTGACCTCCCCCCCGCCGGTGTCACGCGAGCTACAGTTGGCGCCACAGCTGTGGCAGCTCCGTTGTCAAGCAGAGTGGTAGATATGACTGGCTGTGATTGGTTGTTTGAATATGCGCTCGGCGCACCGCTCTAGAAAAGTTCAGCCAGTTTCAACTCTCTAGGCTTTGTGCGGCCGCATCGAAAAGCTGAAAGGCGCTGAAAAAAGAATCCGACGGCAGCGCACTTCCTAGAGGCGGCCGCATGCGCTCCCTCCCCATTGTAATACATTGAAAACAGACGCGTGCGGTCCTAAATATGCGCTAGGTGGACGTGAGCCCTGAGTTGCTTATTTTGCTTCATTTTGCATGATTGCATCCATAAAATGTTTGCACTTATCGAATGGGGAAGTGCCTCATTTGCATATATACACGTAAAATTCAGAAAACTTGCAATATATTTTTTCTTAGTTTATATGTACATAACAAACTCGGAAAGTTTCATAGTGATATCTATTCAAATATTTATTTTGCCTATTAGGGGGTACAATAATCGGTTGTGTTGTTTGTTACTAAACTGTTACTACTACTACATCATTATTATTATGTTATTATGTTATTCAGTTATCAGCATGTGTTTAGATTGTCTAATATTACTAATGGTTTGATTGAGTGTTGTGTTTGTAAATAGCGGTGTATGGCATTTTACAATACAGAACTTTGAAGGTGTTCCCAAAGGGTATGTACCATTTCCCTACCATCTACACACACCAAACCTTCCACCTTTATTCATATCTATATCCTGCTTCTTTGTGCCAAATGGTTTGTTGATATGTCATACATAGCCTGATTTACAGACAATACAAAACTTTAAAGGCGTTTTTCTCAAAATTTGATTTTATGAGTTTGTATTACACATAAAACAAAAAATCTCACAGTACCTCCACACACCAAACTGGCCATGTTTCCTCCTATCCATATACCACAACTTTTTGCTAGAGGATTTTTTGATATATCACTTATCCAGATTTTAACATTTTATACAAAAAATGTATGCAAAAAAAAAAAATTATGACTAGGGGGTCATAAAAGGTCATACATTCCTGTTCGGGTGGCATATCAAAAAATCCTCTAGCAAAAAGTTCGGTATTTAATGTAGTAACATGAAAAACCATGAGAAAATATCTATATATCATACATTTTTTCTAAATTTTGTTTGGGGTAATCATTTACGACAGGCGCGCCAGGCGCACCTTGCTTATGTATACCTGACCAGGGGTCCTCACAGGCAGTTGGCTGCCAGCCGTGAATGGAGTTACACTCATGCTGAACGATGCTTACCTTTGAATAAACATATAAACGTTATCTCCTCGTCCTGAAGATTATTCTATTTAATCGAATACGACATGGTGTCAGAAGCAGGATGAACATGGATATCAACGGAGTCCCGTCGCCACGGATGAATTGGGATTCTCTGGACTTACCGGGAGAATGGAAGAAGTTCAGGCAGCATGCGGAGTTGATGTTTTCGGGCCCACTCAAGAAGAAAGGAGAGGACGAGAAATGTAGCTACCTGCTATTGTGGAGCGGAGAAAGAGGGAGAGACATTCACAACACATGGACTCTCAGTGCAGATGAAGCAAAGGTACTGAAGAGCTACTATGACAATTTCGAAGCATACGTACTTCCAAGGAGGAACACAATCTTCGCCAGGTACAAATTCCATGAGAAAACCCAGCAACCGAGCGAGTCATTCGAACAATTTGTCACTGCATTGAAACTACTGGTGAAAGACTGTGCATACGTGAACAATGACGAGATGGTTAGAGACCGCATAGTGTTTGGCATACACTCAGCAAAAGTAAGAGAGAAACTATTAAACGTAGGATCAGACTTGTCGTTAGACAACGCGATAGATATAGCTAGAGCCCACGAGCTAGCACAATCACAGATAAAGAGCTTTACTGGCGCCACGTGCAGCGCGCAGGAGCAGCTCGTGCACAAGGTGCACAGACATGAACAGAAGCATAGCGCTCAGAGATATCGCCCCAGAGCAGAGTGGACAGAGAGAGCGAACAGAGCGAGCGACACAGACACACGTAAGAACTGTGGATACTGTGGGGGTAGAGCTCACAAGGAAGGGGATAACTGTGTAGCTAGGGGAAAACAGTGCACGAAGTGTGGAAAATGGAACCACTTTGTCAAAGTCTGCAGGGCCGGTAGCTTCCAGAAAAAGTCAGTACACGAGATTAGCATGCGCTCTGAGTCAGGAGAAGAGTCAGACGAACTGTATGTAGACACCGTGACAGACGGGTTGATGCAACAGAACAAGCGTTCGCAGACATACAAGTAGGAAAACAGGGCACAGAGCTTAAATTTAAGTTAGACACAGGTGCACAAGTAAATGTAATTCCTTTGAGAGAGTATCACAGTTTACAAGATAAACGCAAAATACAGCCTACCTCACGCAGACTGACAGGATATATGGTGGAGAGAAGCTAGTGGTAAAGGGCACATGCACGTTAAAGTGTAAATACAAAGAGCGTGGCATGTTATTAGACTTTTACATAGTAGACACTCAGGCACCCCCAGTTCTAGGTTTACAGGCATGCCTGAATATGGACCTCATTAAACTAGTATTGTCAGTGAATGCACACACAGATAAACAGTCCATCATGGAAGAATACCACGACGTGTTTAAAGGGATAGGACTATTCCCAGGAGAGTGTCACATCCATATAGACCCAGACGCCAAGCCAGTAGTCTGCCCACTGAGAAGGACACCGATCGCCCTGCGTGGCCGACTAAAGAAGGAGCTACAGAGTATGGAAGACACACAGATCATCGCTAGAATCATCGAACCAACGGAGTGGGTCAGTGCACTGGTCATTGTTGAGAAACCACGCACAGGCAAGCTCAGACTATGTTTGGATCCTAAGGAGCTAAACAAGGCTATCAAGCGCCCGCACTACCCTCTGCCGACACTAGAGGACATCACACCCAGACTAACAGGCGCACGCTATTTCAGCGTACTGGATGCAAGGTCGGGATACTGGTCCATCAAGCTCTCCACAGAATCATCGAAGCTGACGACGTTCAACACACCGTTTGGACGGTACAGATTCCTACGATTACCATTTGGGCTCGCTTCTGCCCAAGACGAGTTCCAACGAAAAATCGACGAGACATACGAGGGACTGAACGGAGTAGCAGCTATAGTAGACGACATCCTTGTATATGGCGCGACCAGAGAGGAACACGATAAGAACCTACATGCAATCATGGTGAGATCACGGGAGAGAGGCGTTCGGCTCAACGCAGACAAGTGCACCATCGGAGCCACCGAAGTGAGCTACTTCGGGCACATCCTTTCAGCTGACGGCATGAAGCCTGACCCAGGCAAGATAGCTGCCATCAAGGAGATGGAGGCGCCAAAGAGCCGTGCAGAACTGGAAACCGTGCTAGGTATGGTCAACTATCTGGCTAAATTCGCCCCGAGCCTCTCCGAGATCAACGCACCCATGAGACAGCTGCTTAAACAATCGAATGAATTCCTGTGGGACGCGCAGCACGACGCTGCATTCCAAAAGATGAAAGACATACTTACCAGTGAACCTGGGCCAGTCCTCATCTACTTTGACCCAGATAAGGAGCTCAGCTTACAAGTGGACGCATCAAAGTATGGTCTGGGTGCTGTGCTGATGCAGGAAGGAAGGCCCATTAGCTACGCATCCAGATCACTCACGGACAGCGAGGTCAACTACGCACAAATCGAAAAGGAGATGTACGCAGTCCTTTATGGATTCAAACGTTTCCACCAATATGCCTACGGTCGCCATGTTATGGTGCAATCTGACCACAAGCCCCTGGAGTCGATCATGAAGAAGCCGATCGCCGCAGCCCCACCGCGGTTACAGAGGATGATACTGCAACTACACAAGTATAACTTCACGATCGTGCACCGCCCTGGGAAAGACATCCCAGTAGCCGACACGCTGTCCAGGAAATCACTCACCTCTCACGACGACGGTCTCAGTGAAGGGATGGACCTTCAGGTACACATGGTGTACAACAGCTTACCTGTACACGACGACAGGCTACAGGAAATCAGAGAAACGACAGACAATGACACACAGCTAAAGCTGCTCAGCCAGGCTATCCTGGAGGGATGGCCTGAGGAAAGAAAACAATGCCCCCAGAACATTACCGAATACTGGAATCACAGAGATGAACTATCCAAGACGAATGGAATAATTTTCAAGGGGGAGAAAATAGTCATCCCTACCAGCCTCAGAGGAGATATGCTGATCAAGATCCATGCAGGCCACATGGGAATGGAAAAATGCAAACTGAGAGCACGAGACATCATGTTCTGGCCTGGAATGGGTAGACATATAGAGCAAGTCGTGGAGAAGTGCTCAATATGCCAAGAGCGCCACCCATCAAACACCAAGGAGCCCATGATGCCTCATCGTATCCCAGACCGCCCCTGGCAGGTTGTAGGGACAGATCTCTTTAACTGGAACAACCAGGACTATGTTGTGACCGTCGACTACTACAGCAGATTCTTCGAACTAGACAGACTTCACAGCACCACATCGGCAGCTGTTATCCACAAGCTAAAGGCAGCCTGTGCCAGGCATGGCGTCCCAGAGACCATAGTCTCGGACAACGGACCACAATACAAGTCTAAAGAGTTCGAGGCATTCGCCAAGTCGTGGGAGTTCACACACGTCACGTCAAGCCCACACTATCCGCAAAGCAACGGACTAGCGGAGAGAACCGTGAAGACGGCAAAATCACTCATGGACAAGGCTAAGGCAGACGGAAGAGACCCGTACCTAAGCCTCCTGGAGTATCGTAATACCCCAGTCGACAACTTCAAATCGCCGGCACAACTGTTGATGAGCCGCAGGCTACGCTCAACCCTCCCGAGCACCAACCAACAGCTGCGGCCAGGGGTAGTAAGCCAAAAAGATGGACATAACAAGCGAGTGCAAAGACAACAGCACCAGAAGAAATACTATGACAGGTCAGCTAGACCGCTGCCCCCACTACATTGTGGTGAATCTGTCAGGCTACAAGAACTTGGACGCTGGAGGCCAGCAGTAGTCATACAACCAGCTGACACTGCGCGGTCATACCACGTTCGCACCCAAGATGGACGCGAATACCGCCGCAACCGCAGGCACCTGAGGGACACGAAAGAGGAACACTTCCAGGACAGCGACGGTATGCCGAGTCCAGAGAGCGTCGATCAACCGCCGGAGATCAACGACCCTGAACTGCCAGAGGACTCAGAAGAGAACTCAGCTTCATACTACACCAGATCCGGCCGAGCAGTGAAGCCTCGGGACATTTTAGACCTATAAATGTACAGGGTGCAGGCGGATCGCTGCCCTATTGTAACACCATTTGCCCCATTGAAAAAAAAAAAAAGGGGTGGTGAAATGTAACAAATATTAATGTATGCTGAAATGATGACTTACTATATGTGTTGAATCTATGACCTACTTACCTTGCTTAATTGTCGATATATTCCCATTTTGTTAGCAAGCTACTTCTACAAATAAGAACTGCATATGGTAAGAGTGTTGAGACACGACCAAATAAGCCATGAATACATACCTTATTCACAGCTGAAGTATTCAAATATTAAAGCAGACTATCCAGAATAAGAGGGCACACAATACGAACTGTAATACCTTGATACATGAATCTTTATGTTTAACATATTAATCCTACCTGTTTACATTGCCTGGTCCTGACACAGGTAACGCACTTGTTATTGTTTACAAAGAAACTCTTACAGAGTATTGCACAACCATTCCTAATTTCAATTTTGTTCATAGCTTATTAAGCTTTCTCTAAAAGAAGGAGGATGTAATATTCATGCTTTGAATATATCTTTACTATATTATTCATGCTGTGAATATATCATTTACGCCAGGAGCGCCAGGCGCACCTTGCTTATGTATACCTGACCAGGGGTCCTCACAGGCAGTTGGCTGCCAGCCGTGAATGGAGTTACACTCATGCTGAACGATGCTTACCTTTGAATAAACATATAAACGTTATCTCCTCGTCCTGAAGATTATTCTATTTAATCGAATACGACAGCGCGGACTTTCATTGGCGAGGAGTAACGTGTAGGAGGCTCACACTTCCCCCGCCATTTTCCTGTCTCTGCTGTGCAGGCGCCCTGACCGACCTGTAGGAGTCGCTGTTTACAACGACCAGACTACCACCCATCGACTTCCCTCCCGCTAACTCTGCCAATTCCCCCGGACTGGCAGGAAAAATCTGGGCAGGATGTGAATGAATAACTCTCTCCCATCCCTCACTACCAACCACTGAAGTGCCGTTGAGCAAGGCTCTTAACCCCCAGGGGAGTTGCTCAGTGGCCAATATTGTCATACTGTGGTTGAACTGGGCATGTGTGAATGTATAGGCTAACTTTGTGAGTGTGAAGCATGGGGCATTGCTGAAAAATAGCATTTGTGCTCAATGAACTTGCCCTAGCTAAATAAAGGTTAAAAAAAACGAATTAGGAGTGGAACTAATTGACACTTTGCTCTCAAGAGTGAACAAACTTTTATAGCTAAAGCTAAAGACAAATCCAGGCAGATACCGGAGTGCAGCTTTAGGTCATGTACAGGCCAGTGTTCTGAAACATTTGATCAAATGGCAAAAATCTGGCCTCTTGCTTTCTTTGCAACATCATCATCGGCCCTATATCACAGAGATGATGTCACAAAGTATGATGATGTTATTCTGATTTTTAATTTTATTTTTATCAACTTTTTTCTCCCATTTTCTAATTTTCTCCCATCCCAATTTCGTATTGTCCAATTCTACCCTCCCCTGTCTCGAATGCTGTTAGGCCATGCCTCCCACAGGCCGGCTGCAATGTGGACGAAGCCTTGCATCACGTGTCCCCTCCGGTACACGAGGAGGCAGCCGTCGCATCTTTTCACCTGTACAGCGCAATCTCTCAGCGGCGGGGGTCTGCGTGGGAGGGACATGCCGCCCCCGTTGCTTCCTGATTCTGCTGCGCAGGCGCACCAACCGACCTGTAGGAGTCGCTGTCCACAACGTCCGATCCCCACCCACCAGCTTCCCACCCCTAACACTGCCAATTGTGTTAGTATGAACAACCAGCCAAGCTGGTAGCAATGCCGAGAGCTGGGCTCGAACCCAGCATCTCCTGTATTAGTGGCGAGCGCCTTGCCCACTGCGCCACTTAGCCGCCCGTGATTCTGATTTTCAAAGAGTTTCAGTCCACACCTGCTCACAGGACGACGATAACAGTAACACTATGGTCATGATGAGGGGCCTGGGTGCAGATTTGCTATGCCCCCCCTTACCCCCCCCCCCCCCCCCCCTTTGCACCCCCCCCCCCTTTGCACCACAACTGCTCCTATGTCACAAACTGGATTATCTCTTTAAAACTGTCTTTAAAGAAATATTTAAATGCCTTCACATTAAGACCATTGAAGAAGATATGGTTTGACCCCGAGGCTTTGGTATCTTGGAGAAAATTAGAAGAAAACATAGTAGCCCCACAGAGATTGAAAGACATAGCATACACTAAACTTTCAATCAAGCATTGTGAGCGAGAATTTGGCCCAATAATTACCCATGCAATCAGGACATGGCGGGAAACACAAAGGAAATTTCCTAACCCTCAAGTATGGCATAATCACACTCCCATATTCAATAACAATGCTCTCTTAATGGGAAAACGACCTATAAGATTCCCTATATGGGAAGAGAGAGGCATACACTCATTAGGGGATATTTTTAATAACAAGGGCCTCTGTAGTTATGTCGAAATATGCATAAAGTTTAACCTCACCGAGTCCACATGGCTTTTTTACATACAGTTACGACTTTGTATGAGATCTCACGGTGTTCCATTACTCATACCAATTGAACACCACAGATACCACAAATTTTTCTATGAAAGAGATACATTGGGAGGTTTTGTATCAGGTTTTTATTATCAATTACTAACGTCCTCGTATGAAACCCTTCAACTAGACAATGTCTGGAGGAGGGATATACCAGACCTGGAAAATGACTTTGATTGGCAAGGAGCCTGGGCAAATGTCCGACTTACATCAAGGAACCCGGATCATCAACAAATCAATCTGAACTATATTCACAGGACATACTTGACTCCTATAAGGCTGTGCAAAATGGGGCTTATACAAGACTCCAAATGCTCCCAATGTACAAATGGGGACGAAGGAACATTTATGCACATGTATTGGGACTGCCCACCAGTTAAGGCATTCTGGAAAGATGTGTCCCAACAATTATCAATACTCGTATTTTGGAATATACCTGTACACCCCGCGGTATTGCTATTGAATGATGTTTTTGAGTTTGCAGTGAATCCACAACTAAAAAGATTGGTTTTATCGGGTATCACAGTAGCTAAAAAACTGATCGCATCACGTTGGTTTCAACCGGAAAAAATGTGCCGGAAAGTGTGGTTTCTTACATATCTCGATGTGATATATCAAGAAATATCTACAGCAAGAATTCGGGGGCTCAATGAATCCAAAATGTCAATGTGGTTAGAAGTGGTGGAGAGAATAAAAGCTAGCCTATAATGGTAGTGTCTGGTTAGGAGTGAGGGATAATGGAGGTACTATCCAAGAGGGGGTCCGGGAGGGGGGGGTTTGAGCTGGAGCATATGTGTGTAGGGTTTTAGAAAATAGGTATTAGGGGTATATTATATACTAACATTTATATAATTGTAACTTCGCTGGATATACACTGTATACGGTTAAAATGTTATTATTGACTATTTTTGTTTTATCCTGTTTCTGTACTTGCATATATTTTAACCACCTTTACTGAAAGTTTCATTATACATTGTGTGTTGAGTACTGACTTTTAATAAGTTTTGTTTTGCAATAATAAAAAAAAAAAAAAAAAAAAAAAAAAATATATATATTTAAAACAGTACAGTAGAGCTATTTCTTGTGCACAATGTAACCACCGGCCAAGGCTCTCTCCCTTTCAATAAACAGTTGATTGTGTTAATACCATTAATACCATAGCCAGTTTATGTATAGAATAGAATAGAATAGAATAGAATAGAATAGAATAGAATAGAAATACTTTAATCATCCCGAGAAATTTGGCACTACAAATCGCTCACAGTAAACATTTAGGTATAGACAAAACAATTAGTCACGAATAAGAATAAAAAAATAAGCCTAAGAATAAAATAAGCCTAAGAATAAAATAATAATAATAATAAAATACGGTCCGGGATTTACATTTCCTATGTTATGTGTATATACATTCTAATATAAAATATACAGTAAAAATCTACAGAAATCTACAGTAAGTGTAATATTGAACAGTGTTGTTTTAAAAGTAAAAGTCCAGATGGTAACTGTCACTCTGTGCTCAGTGAGGCAGTGAGGCACAGTGATGCATTGTAGAGTCTGATGGCTGTCGGAATTAAGGACTTCCTGTGCCGTTCAGTGCTACATCTTGGGAGTGTTAGTCTAGCACTGAACATGCTCCTTCTGTCAGCCAAGTCTGTGTATAGTGGGTGGCACCCACTATCACCCACTATACACAGTGTAGTGTGGGTACTAGTCACTCATCAGAGGGGGCTTTTTCTTTGGGACATATTGTTTTTACGATTATCAAAAAAAACACCTTCATCTCCATTTTACGTTAGGGTGGGGTGTGTGCATGACGCCTCCACTGATTTGAGATTAAATGAGAATCGCACTTCACCAACAAGGGTGTGGGAAAATATATTATCTTTGTACCCGCTGGATTTACACCCCTGATAGTGCAGTTTTGTTCTTTATATCTTCTTCTGTCCATTCGGTTAGTGGAGAATGCGGTGTGTGTGTATCTCTCTCCCTGTCTACGCTACGGTATGTCCCCAGTACATACACCATAGATATATATATCTATATGAGTACAACCTCAAATGTATATAGTCTCTTTTTTTAGACTCTTTTGTATCACAAACAGTACTGTATTTGTAAATCTGGTATGTTATCTATTTTGCCTAGCACAGTCTCTGGAGCGTAACAGAAAGAAGCATTTTGTATAAAAGTATTCTGTACTTGGGCGGCTACGTGGCGTAGTGGGCAAGGCGCTCGCCACGAATGCGGAGACGCTGGGCTCGCCTGTTCGAGCCCAGCGCTCCACATTGCTTTCAGTTTAGCTGGTCGTTCATACTAATACACATTGGCCGTATTAGGGGGTGGGAAACTGATGGGTGGGGATCGGGCGTTGTGGACAGCGACTCCTACAGGTCGGTTGGTGCGCCTGCGCAGTAGAATCAGGAAGTGTCGGGGGCAGCGTGAGCCTCCCACGCGTTACTCCTCGCCACTGAGAGATCGAGCTGCGCAGGTGAAAAGATGCGACTGCTGTTATCTCAAGTACCGGAGGGGACTTGTGCTATGTATGACTTAGTCCACATTGCAGCCGGCTTGTGGGAGGCAAGAAACAGCGTTCGTGACAGGGGAGGGTTGAATTGGATGATACGAAATTGGGATGGGAGAAAATATAGAAAATGGGAGAAAAAGTGGATAAAAAAAAAAAAGTATTCTGTACTTCTGTATGACAACTAATAAAGAAACTTGAACTCATAAATGTATAGATGTAGCAGTACTGTCTATCGTTGTGTGTGTCATATATGTTATGATGAATTGAAAATGGGGGACCCTGATGTAAACAAGACGAAAGTCTTTCTCTGGTCTGCATCCCCTTAACAATTGTGTGTATATTGAGCCGTACTGTATTATACCCATTCTGCAATCTGTTAATAACGTTTTCAATCAATCAATCAATCAATCAATCAATCAATCAATCAATCAACCAATCAATCAATCAATCAATTAATCAATCAATCAATCAATCAATCAATCAATCAATCAATCAATCAATCAATCAATCAATCAATCAATCAATCAATCACAACCACACTGAAGAAAGATGCCCCTGTCCCCGCTCAACTGAACATCCCCGGTTTGCAAAACATACACACACACACCGCCAAGAGAAGACCGCGTCATCGAAGTGGGCGGATCACGTCGATACAAACTATACGACGTAACCAATAGGAAAGCGGAATGACGATGACGTGCCAGTAACAGCTAGGAGCAGCTGTCAGGGCGCGCGAAGCTCAAACTATCCTTTCAGTCACCAGAACAGGCGGGAGGGAGACGAGCTTCCACACCGTTTTAAAGAAAGAAATTCACACATAACATAACATTTACCATATCGACATTTCCCCTGTTGTTATGTTCGACATCATTTGACGAAACGTCGTCGTCTTCTTCCGATTTGGATGAAGGTTTCCTCTTTAAAACAACAAACGATGAGCCTCCTCGCCATATCTCAACATCAGGTGAGTGAGCTAGCTGACGTTAGCTGGGTTAATATATCTAAATGAGTTAGTTTGTTAAGACATGAGCTAAAGTTACTACTACTACTACTACTACTACACCCAGACAGATCTAGTGGTTAAATATAACTGAAGCATCTCTATAGTAGCGATGGGTTGTTGTTAGCTTGTTGTACTGTTAGCTTTAGCTTAAGCTAAATTGATGATGAATTGAAAATGGGGGACCCTGATGTAAACAAGACGAAAGTCTTTCTCTGGTCTGCATCCCCTTAACAATTGTGTATATTGAGCTGTACTGTATTGTACCCATTCTGCAATCTGTTAATAAAGTGTTCAATCAATCAGCTAAGTTAGCCAGCTGGGTGCTTGTTGTAGAACTGGCCTGGTGGTCATTGTTCAGCTTTTTGACTTCACTAGAGAACATTTTATAACTGAATTAAGCTACTATCAATCGTATATGATGAGTATTTATTTCAAGTTGATAATACATGGTGACTGAAATGTATTAATGCTCAAAGGAGCTATTGCTATTTTTTTGTGATAAATTCATTGTTTAGTATTTCAAGGCGCCAGTAACTTGCAGCCATTTCTGACTCAAACCCACCATGGTTGTGTTTGCATGTCGAAAAGACCTCTTCCACCACTATTTCCCCTTCTTTGCAATTACATTCGGAGTCTTGATCAGTCTTATTTTTACACATGGAAACGGTTACATTCTAGGGCAATGAGCAAAGTAAACAACTATCGAATAGGGATTCTTAATACTTCAACAGGATGACAATAACCAATGTATTGTATTGGCAAATATAGTCAAGAGTTAAGTAAATTAGCACTGACATTATTCTAAACCATTATATTATACCATCACTGTAGAGTCTGTACACCAAGCTACTGAAGCTAGTCATAAGAATATCAGTTTATTTGTGTTTGGCTAGATTATTATTATTATTCTAGATCAGTCATCCAACTCTTCCCCTTCACTACCAAAAACATGACAATAACCCAAATACCCAGTATTCTTTAACTACAGGAAATGGATCACAGGCCTGCTTCTTATTTTGGGTGGGTGGTTGGACCCGGGCCATGACAAGAGCGCTGGCCTGTTTTTAAAGAGTGGATCCAAGGGCCAAACTAACGGAATGGTCCAACACGTTCCCCTATGAATTAATGAGAACTTTATTTAACAGATTGCAGAATGGGTACAACAATACAGTACGGCTTAATACACACAATGCAGACCAGAGAAAGACTTTTGTCTTGTTTACATCAGGGTTCCCCTATTACTGCGGGAGGTACTGTATCGCTGAGTTACATGACTCGACATGTACTGTAATGATATTATTATGTTCATCTAAGGCAGAGCTGTAAGAAGCATCGATGATATTGGTTAGTTACTTAGCATTGAGGGTAAAATGTCTGAACAACAACATAGTAGCAACTTGCAAGCTCATCCCAACTTCAATGAAAGTGAATAAGCCGTGTCAGCAGATTTCGTAATGGCTTCCATGTTGTGTAAATGTATTGCAACCAGAGTAGACATGTCTTTCATGTGAATGTACTCTTGTTTGTTCTGTCATTGTCCAGCCGGTAGAGCTCCCAGCAGTGATCCAGACAGCCGCCGCGCCGGAGACGAGTGATTCGGACAGTGGAATGGGTTCTCCCGCTGAGGAAGTGGTCACAGAGACTCCCAACAGCAGAGAGGAGCAGCCAGGTATAGTAACACAACAGTGGGCCGTGATGCAACATTCGGATGAGACGCTAAAAAACCGAGGGTCTGACTGAATTCGGTCGTTAAAGAACCGAGGACGCGGGCTGTCAGGTGGCGTAGCGGAGATTGTGCTCGTCACCAATGCAAGAGGCTGCGGTCTCGACTCCCGGAGAGTCGGCATTGCCTTGGCTCGGGCTGATCGCTATACTAACTCGTTTGGCTGAGTTAGGCGTAGGGGAGCCGTGGGTGGGTCCTGGGCGTTGTGGACAGCGACCCCTACAGTTCGGTCGGGGCGCCTGCACAGCGAGGGTAGGATCTGGTGAGAGGTAGTGCGGCCTCCCACACGTTACACTCTCCCAGTGAGAATCTGCACGGCCAGGCTGGCTGCCGGCTGGCTGCACATGTGTCGGAGGAAAGCATGTGACAGTCTCCGGCCTCTCGGACCAACAGTAGGGGGGGGTGCGCAACAACCAGGAAGGGGGTTGGGAATTGGCATAACGACTAACAGTGGGATGGGAGAAAAGGAGGGGGAAAAAGATAATAAAAAATAAAAAAATAACCGAGGGCGCCTATCGTAAAGAGTAGGGGGGTTCCCTGACATTCCTGGTCAAATTCCCAATCTGACATCAAGGCCACCTAATCATCCCTTCCCCTTAATTGACTGGTATCAATCCCTGTCTCCTGAGCCGTTCAGCCATTGTGTAGTGTGTTGTGTGCCGGGTGCCAGTGTATGGCAGCCATTGAGCCTGCGTAGCCCGAGGTTGGGTGCTACCAGTGGTGGTGAAGGAGGCAATTCCCACCCTACGTTGTAAAAAGCGATTTGAGTGTCTAGAAAAACAGAAAAGCGCTATATAAATGCAAATAATAATAATACAAACTATGAAATGATATAGAACTAGGAGAAGCGTGTGCATTCCCACTTTACCTCCTGGCACGGAGACTCTGAAGCTACAGCGTCAGTGAATTCACTGCATGTTGCCCACTCGTGTTCCAGGATATTTTTCGGCCGCCATAGTCGACCGTCTTTGATCCCTTTTGAAACCCTAAGAGTGCGCGGAACATGCCACGCTCTATTCTTCCTGCATTAACTCTTTCCCTGTTAACAAGCTGGTGCGTTTGCCGCTCGACTGTGTAAACGAGGCGGTCATCAGTGTCGCCCCCACTGTTTACTTTTGAGTTGGACGTTTCCACACACCCATCTTCACCGAGTAGAGATGGGCATTGAGAGGGAGAGCGTTTAGTTCCTAATGCAATATCATCACGGTACTATGATTTAAAGTTATTTCGTTTTCCTGTGCTTTACGACGTACATACTCCCGCACCCTCTCACTGAATGTAAAAGATAAAGCAAGACGGCCTTTTATATATAATACCACCCCTCGTTTTCTGTCCAGATTCTGATGACGATCAAGACATCGCCGTACACAGGAAGCCTCGCTGTCGCAAGGCCATCAGGGACAGCGACAGTGAGGAGGAGGAGAAGGACATCGGGATGGCCGAAGCGCTGGTCTTATCCGACTCCAGCGGAGAGGAGATGGAGACCGGGGAGGCGACGGAGGAGAAGCGGAAAGGAGGGGCGCGGCAGAAGAGTGGCGGGAGGATATCTCGCGCCCCGGTCGACAGTGACGACGAGGGCGAACCGGAGAGCGCGGCAGACGTGAACGAGGCGGAGCAGCGGGAGACGGAGGTGAAATCGAAGAAGGCGGGAAATAAAAGGGAGAAGAGCCAGAGGCACAAGGAGAAAAAGGAGAGGCACAGCAAAGCAGTGGAAAGACTGAAGAAGGGAGAGCGGTTTGCCGAGACGAGTGAGGTTTGTAGAGCTTTGTGTTTCATCAGTGAATCGTGGTGCAAACTGTTTTTAAATTATTATTATTATTTTTTTTACTTGGGACCTCAATTGACTAGAACTAACCGGGTAGTCGAGACGGATAATGACGTTTGAGCCGTGGCGTCTCGTCACGTGTCCGTTCACAGGGCGCCCCTCAGCCCCGGGCTCTGAACGACAGCGGCTGCCTCCTCGGCGACTCGGACCTGTTCGACACGGGTCTGAACGACAGCGGCGAGGAGGAAGAGTCCCTGGATGCCATCAGGGCCGCTGTCAAGCAGAAGGTCAAAAAACACAACAGGGTAAGACATGAATAATAATAATATCTTAAATGTATATAGCGCCTTTCAGGAGACCCAAGGCGCTTAACAGGAGGGGGCCGCTAAGGGAGGGGGACGGGGTACAACGTAACGACAAAATAATAATCAAAAGGAAAGAAAGAAAATGAAAAAAAGGAAATCAGGCAGTCATTTACAAATTTGGTGAAGAGGTGGGTTTTGAGTTGGGATTTGAAGGAGTGCAGGGATGTAGCACTACGGATGTTTGGAGGGAGGGAGTTCCAGAGGGTGGGTGCGGGAACAGAGAAGGCTCTGGGACCGACAGTCCGCATGTTGGTGGTGGGGATGGAGAGGAGACCGGAGTCAGGGGACCGCAGCCTCCGGGGCGGTATGTAGGGATGGAGGAGGTCAGCTAGGTACCGGGGGGCAAGGGAGTGAAGGGCTTTGTAGGTGATGAGGAGGATCTTGAAATTGATGCAGGACTTGACTGGAAGCCAGTGGAGGTGGATGAGGGTGGAGGTGATGTGGTGCCAGGACCTGGTGCGGGTGAGAACCCTGGCAAAAATGTTGCACATATTGCATTTCTGGGTAGCCCTACGAGGACAGAGTGAATGACCATTACATTTATATAGTCTATAGCGCTTTTCTAGACACTCAAAGCACTCTCCACAATGTAGGGTGGAAATTGCCTCCTTCACCACCACTGGTAGCACCCAACCTTTGGCACTATACACTGGCACCAGGCAGGTACACATCACACTACACAAGGGCTGAACGGCTCAGGAGACGGGGATTGATAACAGCCAATGAAGGGCGGAGGGATTATTAGGTGGCCTTGATGTCGGAGAACTGATTGGGAATTTGACCAGGAACGTCGGGGGAACCCCTTACTCTTCACGATAGGGTTCTTTTAACGACCAGTCAGGACCTCGGTTTAGCGTCTCGGCGGAAGGACGGCACTCGCGGCTATACGGTGTCCTTATCACCGTAACAGGGGCATTGTTACTGATGAGGACAGAGTGCTCCCCTGCTGCAGCCCTGACATGAACCCGGACTGCCTAGCTTAAAGTGAGTTGACCACCAGTATGTCATGTCTTATATCAGTAAAGGTGGTTACCATGGAAATACAAAATATACAACACCAACATATACCCGGTTACCGTCGGTAGTGTGATAGTAAAGGGTTAACCTTCTGTAGTGTGGCAATGAAAGGGTTAACATGCTGCTGTTGTGTGGCAGTGAAAGGGTTAACCTTCTGTGTATTGTCGCCGTGAAAGGGTTAACCGTTTGGTAGTGTGTGTGGCAGTGGAAGGGTTAAGAGGGAATCCGGGTTCAGTCTCCTGGCCCTGCTTGAGTGCAACACTTTTGTTATAAGTGGGATGATGGCGTGGAGGGAGGATTGACGAGGGGTAGCTGCTGCGGTTGGCCGAGCATGAGGACACGCTCTCCCATCAGGTGGATAGTGAGTACTGGTCCTCTCTCCCATCAGGTGGATAGTGAGTACTGGTCCTCTCTCCCATCAGGTGGATAGTGAGTACTGGTCCTCTCTCCCATCAGGTGGATAGTGAGTACTGGTCCTCTCTCCCATCAGGTGGATAGTGAGTACTGGTCCTCTCTCCCATCAGGTGGATAGTGAGTACTGGTCCTCTCCCATCAGGTGGATAGTGAGTACTGGTCCTCTCTCCCATCAGGTGGATAGTGAGTACTGGTCCTCTCTCCCATCAGGTTGATAGTGAGTACTGGTCCTCTCTCCCATCAGGTGGATAGTGAGTACTGGTCCTCTCCCATCAGGTGGATAGTGAGTAAGTACTGGTCCTCGCTGCCTTCCCAAGCAGCATATTGTTCTTGGCTCAGTGGTAGAGTCGCAGCTCAAAATGCCCCGTGAAAGCCGGAGCTGAGCTTAATTGACCCATCTCAAACCCCGCCCCCCTCTTATGATCCTCCAATCACTACTGTTGCGTTCCAGGGAAGCGACGGCGGTGATTTGGACGACCAAGGAATGAGGGCGGGGCTTGAGCTAGGTCAAATCACGCGGTGGGATGTTAAAGTTGGCACTGGCTGGCGGAGAGCATCCCTTTCATGTTCATCAGCATTTTCTTTCTCACAGGAGCCTCGCCTGAATGAGGAAGAGGAGGGGGATGACGACGACGAAGAGGCGCCACAGAAACCACAGCGTGTGGTACGTACGTCACGCAGGCTCGATGTTTTACGATTCCACTTTCTTACGTTTTGATGACAAAAGCCACCGTTGACTTGTGAGAATTTGTCATTACCCTAAGTGGTGAGTGACTTGAAAGATATTAAATCATGTTCCCTGTGGTAACAAATGGTCCGAACATCGCTATATGGTCAGTGATTGCAAATATTGAATTGCACGTATAAATTATACCATTTTTGTGCAATAAATCTTCCTTTTTTATCTGAACTTGTTTCTCGTGTTTCCAGGAGAGGAAGGCGGCCCGCGCCAGCAAAGAGGCCATGAAGCAACTCCACAGCGAGTCCCAGCGGCTGGTCAGAGGTCAGTTTTTATTACTTTAATTTACAGTATCTGAGCATTAGGCTGGTCAGAGGTCAGTTTTCTTACTTTAATTTACAATATCTGAGCATTAGTCTGGTCAGAGGTCAGTTTTCTTACTTTAATTTACAGTATCTGAGCATTAGGCTGGTCAGAGGTCAGTTTTCATACTTTAATTTACAGTATATCTGCCAACTAATATAAAATCTACAGAAATCTACAGTAAGTGTAATATTGAACAATGTTGTTTTAAAAGTAAAAGTCCAGGAAGATGGTAACTGCCACCCTGTGCTCAGTGAGGCACAGTGATGCATTGTAAAGTCTGATGGCTGTCGGAATGTGCCGTTCAGTGCTACATCTTGGGAGTGTTAGTCTAGCACTGAACGTGCTCCTCCTGTCAGCCAAGTCTGTGTGTAGTGGGTGGGAGGGGTTGTCCCTGATGGCATGGAGCTTAGCAAGGCTCCTCCTCTCCGCCACTACCGCTAGAGAGTCCAGCTCCACCCCAACCACGCTACTGGCCTTCCTGACCAGCTTATCCAGCCTGTTTGCGTCCCCCGCTCTCAGTCCGCTGCCCCAGCAGGTTACAACGTACAAGAAGGCGCCCGCCACCACCGACTCGTAGAACATCGTTGTACAGACGTTGAAGGATCTCAGCCTTCTGAGGAAGTAGAGTCGGCTCTGGTCCTTCTTGTAGAGTGCCTCTGCGTGTTTTGACCCGTTCAGTTTGTTGTCGATATGCACACCGAGGTATAATATGAGTCATACAATCCTGTGCTGAAATATTGGGCAGTGAATAGTGGGTTAAGTCTTCTTTTCCCTAAATGGATCTGCGCTGTTTTGGAATGAATCCCTTCATATCGCCGCGTGTCTTGTGTTCGCTCTAACGTGTTGTTCCTCTCTGCAGAGTCTTCTCTGGGTCTGCCCTACCACATCCCCCAACCCAAGACCATCGACCAGTTCTTCAGGAGGAGAGCCAGACCAGAGGGCTCTGCCATGGCACTGCTGAAGTACATAGACACACACACACTGGTGCACATCATGATACAGTATTTACATATTCGTTGGGTCGCACCGTCAAACACACACACAAACACATGGTGCACATTAGGGCTGTCAAACGAATATTCTGTATTCGAGTTTATAATCGAATTGTATAAAAAAAAAAAAACATACACTCGATTGTAAAAATTGATATTTGAATTGTGTTTTTTATATATATATTTTTTCAATTTTTTACACACAATACAGTAATAACGACAATAAACAGGACTTCACAGGACATAGTAACAACAATAACGAAAACTGAAATAACAAACAATAAAAACCAAAAAAAAAGTATCATCGAATATCATCCTTTTTTTAGAAGGAATATTCAAATGTCATTTTTGGCCAATTTTGACAGCCCTAGTGCACATGCATACACAAACACTGATACAGTATTTACATACTCGTTGGGTCGCACCGTCAAACACACACACAGACATGTGTGCATATTGCACACGTAAACAATAATGACACACTTATTGTTTTCTCCTCTCAGATCGACTAAGTACCAGGCCATGATACGGGAGGCCGTCCCAGCCGCTCCGCCTCCTGTCGACCCGCCCACTGAGCCTCGGCAGCCAGCCGCGGAGCAGGACTCCTCCCCCTCCCTGGAGCTCTCCACCGCCCTCATCCAGACCCTACCCACCGCCACCTCCTCGCCACAGCAGGAGAGCCACAGCCAGGCCAGAGATCCACCTGCCGCCCTGCATCCCTGCAGCCAGGACTCGGGCCCGATGCTCTACCTGTCGGAGAGTCTCACCGAGACCCTGCCGACGGACGAAGACGTGGAAGTCGAACCCCCTACAGGTCAACCCGAGCCTCGCCAGACGGGGGCCTCGGCCGACCCTCTGACGGGGGCTAGACCTGGGGATGTTGTGTTGGACCGGCCCCTGGCTGCCAGTGTTGCGGAGCCTGTGGCACAGGGCCCCCCTAAGCCCAAGAAGGACAGACTGGCGAGGCTGCGGGAGCTGGGGCTCGACCCTCCGCCCATCGCCAGACTCCCCGCTGACGACGGGCTCTTCGTTCACCTGGAGCCCCCTGCGCCCAACCCCGGTGAGCGGAGGTTCATTGAGGTTCATTTAGTTTACTCGCCGTTGACGTTGATTTAGCACCGCGTGGTTCATGACACGGGGACCGCCACGCCCCAACCAGTGGTATAGTAAAACGTCAAAAGAGAACGCGAGGCATCAGTTGGCAGGAGGAAAGAACGTTTTTATTTCTTTTGATTGTTTGAAGATGCATGGTTTTTGCTTCACACTTTAAACACAGTTTAAGACATTTACTAAGCCTGAAGGAGGTCACATGTTAGTAATCCTGAAGGAGGTCACACATCGGAAGTTCTCAGAATCCTCTACGATTCCCGCCGGCTAAACACAAACACCTCTACTCATACCAACACATCACACCCTGTGATATCCAGTGATGCCCCCCCCCCCTCCTCCACACACACACACACACACACACACACACACACACACACACACACACACACACACACACACACACACACACACACAGTAACTAGCTCTGGTCTCCCCAGGTGTGGAGGCTCTGAAGGAGCGCTACCTTCGCCACGTCAAGCCGGTGGCGCGGCCCCAGGGAGAGCGCACGATGCAGCTCAGCGTCGTGCGCAAGGACAGCAGCGCCCCCTCTGGCCAGGAGGAGCTCCTCGCCGAGGCCCTCACCGTGACGCTCAAGGAGGGCGGAGCGGAGGAGACGTCCGCCGCCAAACCTGGTACGGTTAACCCTTTCACTGCCACACTACAGCGGGTTAAACCCTTTCACTGCCACACTACAGCGGGTTAAACCCTTTCACTGCCACACTACAGCGGGTTAAACCCTTTCACTGCCACACTACAGCGGGTTAAACCCTTTCACTGCCACACAACAGCGGGTTAAACCCTTTCACTGCCACACTACACTACAGCGGGTTAAACCCTTTCACTGCCACACTACAGCAGGTTAAACCCTTTCACTGCCACACAACAGCGGGTTAAACCCTTTCACTGCCACACAACAGCGGGTTAAACCCTTTCACTGCCACACTACAGCGGGTTAAACCCTTTCACTGCCACACTACAGCGGGTTAAACCCTTTCACTGCCACACTACAGCGGGTTAAACCCTTTCACTGCCACACAACAGCGGGTTAAACCCTTTCACTGCCACACAACAGCGGGTTAAACCCTTTCACTGCCACACAACAGCGGGTTAAACCCTTTCACTGCCACACAACAGCGGGTTAAACCCTTTCACTGCCACACAACAGAAGGTTAACCCTTTACTATCTCGGTAGTGTGATAGTAAAGGGTTAACCTTCTGTAGTGCGGCAGTGAAAGGGTTAAACGGGCGTGTCCTGGTTGAAGAGGGTCTGTGTTGTCGGGTCCCGGCCGCTCCTCTAATAATTCAGACGCCACGCGGGTTTCCTCTCTCGCAGCAGACGTGTGGAAGTCTGTATCGGCGAGGGTCAAATAGTCATAGTATTTACTATTTACACTTACAAATGCATCCTTTTCCACACAATAACTTGACTGGGTATTTTCACTCCACTGATTTTTAAATCTACAGGGACGTGAGTTCCAATTTTTTTGGCAGAAACACACACGACTTGTTGTTTGCAATATTCCTCTCCCATTATTTCCTGCTTAAAAAAAACAAAAAACATGTTGAGTCATATCCTGATCACATCCTGATTCTAAGCGGTGTGTGGTGTTTGTGGTGTGTGTGTGTGTGTGTGTGTGTGTGTGGTGTGTGTGTGTGCGCAGGAGAGAGTCTGCTGAGCCTGCAGCAGCGCCTGCAGGAGGCCATGGCTCTGCGGAGGCAGGAGGAGAGGGAGCGCAGGGCCGTTCTGCATCGCCTCGACAACGAGGAGTGTGGCGAGGAAGAGGAGGAGGAGGCAGAGCTGACGGACGAGTCTGAGGGCGAAGAGGTGAGAGGGTGGAATCGCGCGGTGCGTTTGTCGTCGTTGGTTATTAGACGAGCGCCGGGACCCAACGCAGACTCTCTTCGCCAGGACAAGCCCCTTTAACCCTGATCACCTTTCTCCCCTCTGCCCCCCCCCCCCCAGGGTGTGGACGACTTACTGGGAGGTGGTGATGTCGAGGAAGAGGATGAAGAAGAAGAGGAGGAGGAGGAGGGCAGTGCTTTACGGGACAATAGGAGTCCTTCTCCTGTTGGGCTGAAGAGACAGTCTCCTCCCCCTGACCTCCTCACAGACTACTCGCTGATGCTGTTCCCTGGGAACTCCTCCTCTCGCACTGGGTCAGTGTGTGTGTGTGTGCACTCCTGCTCTGGGTCTGTGTGTGTGTGTGTGCGTGCACTCCTCTCGCAGTGGGTCAGTGTATGCGGAGGCGGCGTTCTTATGGGTTATGTAAATTGCATTGTTGTGAATAGTCGACGTCCACACATCTTCTGTAATGGAAGTTGGAGCTTTGTGGAGAGACGGCACTAGATTACAATCGCAGATCCGTCTTGAAAATGCAATTATTCCCGGGAACTCATAAACTTTGAGCCGCATGATCTGCGTAGAGCTGGTGAAGCTTTGCGTTGACGCTCGGTCTCTTTTTTTTTCCAGTGACGGCGTGAGGAAGATGGGTCCTTCAGGGCAGGACAGCGACGCCAAGATGGGTGAGTAGAGCGAAGCGTTGGAACGCCATCACCATCGCGCTCTTAACCCTTTCACTGCCACACTACAGAAGGGTTAACCCTGTACTGTCACACTACAGACGGGTAGTGAAAGGGTCAACCTGCTGTCGCGTGGCACTGAAAGGGTTAAACGTTTGGTAGTGTGGCAGTGAAAAGGTTAATGCATCGTCACAAATGAGGTTTCTCACCAATTGATACAAGAATATAATCGAATCTAGAAGTAAGTGGTACACATAAGTCGTCTGGAGCAATGTGTTTTTTCAAGCTTCAATCGCGGTCATCGATGCTAAAATCACAATTCTCACGCTTCTGGGGGTTTTGTCTTGACCACAAAAAGTAGCCTACGTTGGCATAACGAGGGATTCATAGAAATATAATGATCCAACATTCTTTTTGAAAATCGCTTCTTCTCAGACATGGACATTTAGTCATGAGAGAACCGTTCAGAAAACCTGTCCATTCTCATCTGCCCGAAAAATTTAGCTTTGATCATTCACTGATAATTACTATTGAAGCTTTGAAGCACACGCGCTGGTAATCGGGACCGTCCCAGTCCCAGGCTTCTGTTGATGCTCCATTTTCAATTTAAAGGAACACTGACTCTTCCATTAATTTGTGCTAAGCTACTAGGCTAGCTTACAGCCGCATAGCTTTCTACTGAACGCACGGAGAGGAGATTGGTATCTCATCTTCTTGTCTGACTCTGGAGAAGACGGTAACCGCATTTCCCATAATGTTGGCTTGTTCCTTAACCCTTTCACTGCCGCACTGCCAAAACGGTTAACCCTTTCACTGTGACAACACACAGACGGTTAACCCTTTCACTGCCAGTGCCACACGACAGCCGGTTAACCCTTTCACTGCCACACGGCAGAAGGTTAACCCTTTACTATCACACAACCGACGGCGACCGTTAAAGGTTCAGTTTAATTCAATGCGTGTGTGTGTGTGTTAGGGATGCACCGATCCGACTTTTTCAGTCCCGATACCTGGCTATCGGCCGATACCGAGTACCGATCCGATACCATTATCTGAAATGAAAAAAAAAAAATAATAATAATAATAATCTAACCTTACTGTCATGCACTTGTCCTAATAAACTAACCTACACTGTAGCACTCAACACTTTGATGATCATTGTTACTCAGCTGAAGAGTTGTGCCCTTCCTGATGACTTGTCGTACATAACTTGGAGAGTCGCTTTCGATAAAAGCGTCAGCTAAATGTAAATGTAAATACCCATTGTTCAATTAACTGTATGCCTCACTGTGTGGAAGAGACTGGGATCATTATTTTGTGAAAGGCAACAATCAGGCTTAACTTAAAACTTTCCTAACTTAGTGAAACTAAATGTAACAAATTAACACATAGATATAAATGTACCGAATTGTTATTTCTTATTTTATTTCTTATGAACACTTTTTTTTAATCCGATATATATAATTTTTTTTACCTATTTTAGTGATATCTGGGCCGATATCAATATCGGATCGGTGCATCCCTAGTGTGTGTGTGTGTGGTCACATAAGGTTTTACTTTCTCTATTTAACTGTATTGGCTTGGACCCACTGACTCTCCCCTCCCCTGTCTTCTCCAGAAGAGGAGAACTCCTTGTCCCTGATGAAGGAGTACAGCCACAACGGCAGCTTTGAGCTGATTGGTTCCATGCTCCCCTCCTACCAGCCCATCAACCGCACGGCAGGAAGGGGCGTATTCACCACCAGTGCCTTCCGCTCGCCCTCCCCCTGCTTCTTCAGACCCAGCTTCCTCGGCTCCGCCTCCAAGGTGACTCACCCGCATCGGTTTTATGGACCTTTTGTACTGAAGCTGTTGTTGACCTTTTTTTTGTGCCTCACACTAAATGGGTGACAATGGCTCAGGAGGTAGAGCAGTCGTCTGGTAGTCGGAAGGTTCCCGGTTCGATTCCCGGGCAACGTGTCAAAGTGTCCTTGAGCAAGACACTTAACCCCATAACTGCTCCCGATGAGCAGGTTGGCACCTTGCATGCATGGTTGCCTCCGCCGTCAGTGTCTAGGTGAATGTAAGGAACAAAAATTGTAAAGCGCTTTGGATAAAAGCCCTTTATCATTTAAATGTGACAAATGGCTTCATCATAGCGAGGCGACGTACATTTTCTACCAGGCTGCTACTTTGCCTCGTTTCAGTCAGAGCTCACTGTGGCCCAGTGCACAGAGCTGTTTGCAAAGCTGACTGGCTGCACAGGCTAGCGTTGATCTGCACAGGCTAGCGTTGGCTACACAGGCTAGCGTTGGCTACACAGGCTAGCGTTGGCTGCACAGACTAGCGTTGATCTGCACAGGCTAGCGTTGGCTACACAGGCTGGCGTTGGCTACACAGGCTGGCGTTGGCTACACAGGCTGGCGTTGGCTACACAGGCTGGCGTTGGCTACACAGGCTGGCGTTGGCTACACAGGCTGGCGTTGGCTACACAGGCTGGCGTTGGCTACACAGGCTGGCGTTGGCTACACAGGCTGGCGTTGGCTACACAGGCTGGCGTTGGCTACACAGGCTGGCGTTGATCTGCACAGGCTAGCGTTGGCTACACAGGCTAGCGTTGGCTACACAGGCTAGCGTTGATCTGCACAGGCTAGCGTTGGCTGCACAGACTAGCGTTGATCTGCACAGGCTAGCGTTGGCTACACAGGCTAGCGTTGGCTACACAGGCTACCGCTGGCTGCCCCTCGACACAAGTGGAACAGCTGTCCCTGGATGGCTTGGCTCTGATCGGAGCACGGAATGCCAGAGGGATTAAGGAATGCTTCCCATAATAACAGACTCAATGTAGGGATGATATACCCTGCCACGCATGAGTAGCGGCTATCAACGGTTAGCTGCCTTTGTCAGTTTTTGTTACAGTTTGTCAAAGTGTGACCACTTTCTCTCACATCCAAGCCACTGACATAGTTGCGTCGCCGGTCTGGATGGTTTCATGCTTGTTTTCACTCACATTGAGGCATTTAGTGTCGTCCTGTAAAACCCAGAGCCGTTTACAAACGACTTGTTCTCTTCTCACATGGGGGGGGGGGGGGGGGGGGTGGTCTGTGACCCAAAGAACATTGGTCTGAGGTAGTAGTAGTTTATTCAGTCATCATCTGGGCGATATAATGATAAATATCGTGATATATTTTAATAATCGATATCGAAAAGAAAAAAAATCGGGAAAAAAATAAAGAATATATATATATATATATATATATATTTTTTTTTACCTGCAACAGGGCAGTTTTAAAACCAGAGACAGTGGACAGACTTGTCTTTCTTGCCTGCAACTTAAAGTAATGGCTTTGCTTGTCCAAATGACAATACTGACCAAATTGAGATTTCTTTTTCTCTTGTCCATTTATTTTGTTTGCTTTCTAATTTAAAATACAGTTTGAAACCGTCTGTACACAGTAGGCTATGTGTGCTAGCAGAGCTAGACTCCAGTCACGAGTCATGGTGCACATGTGCGGTGGTTTGTCCACCAAAAAAGCGCCAAAAGATAGAAAAGAGTGTGAGGGGATGTAACACTAAAGATGGCGGCAACGACAAAGTATTGCTGCAAAATAAACATACATCTGTTGTTTATAAAAAAAGAATTTTTTAACTTAACAATTTCAATAATTATTGATATCGAATGATATGATAACATTATCATATCGTTATCGCGATATGATTTTTTGCCATATCGCCCAGCCCTAATCTCACACCATAATCATTTAACAATATTTGATTTTACAGTGACTGAAAAGGTACAGACTACTGAAGCATAATGCTCATACATGCCTGTCCTATATTCTTAACAAAATGTAAGACTCTAAAACAGTATTCTAAAAGAAATTTGCAAATAAACAGTATTATTCACCTTTTGTAGTTTTCAAAAATAGCTTTACAAACTATTTTCTTAAAAACCAAAAGCGAAAAAATCTCGTTATTTCATGCCATGCGTTGAGTGCCAATGACGAGAAATCTCGTTGGTAATCGTTGTTGCTTTTATTAGCGATATCCATCTAGCCTCACGTTATCATTGGGACTGTCTATGAGCTCGAACAGGGAAAATACCGCCCCCTATCGTCTCCCCATTGGATTGGACTCAATTGAAATGCATGGGGGGAAAAAATTAAACGGAATCCACATTTTACTTCTCAGGCATGTAACCTGAGACTATCGGATTAATTGTGGACCCTCAGAGCAGCGTGGATTATCTGTTTCGAGTACCCAACGTTGGATCAATAAACGTGATCGATATTTGGAATGACGATCAGGAATTGGAATAATCTTTTTGCAGAACATCTGATGTAAGGAATCTATGTTACCAGTCTTGGGCTAATCGGATGTTTTTTTCACACATTTCGCAACGTGTCCCATATGTGTGTATGTGCGTGTATGACGTTAGCGCTGACCAGGTCATAGATAATCGATTTTTCAGCCCGCTTCTCTAGCGTGCATAAGTACACATATACTATCGATAATCTAGCGTTTATTTGAAAACGATTCATAAATAGGCGTGTGTTGTGTATTCCACTAAAGAGCTATTATCACGGAATAATCTTTTCCCCCTAGTAATTTCCAAAAACTTCAGTTTTTCAAAACGGTATAAAACGGAAATGTACCGATGAAAAAAACAATCCGTTTTGTACATGTTGACTGCAAGCAAGTCATTGATAAGCGACGGGCGTATTAGACACATAGCCATAATATAGAAATATAGCTCCGCGGAAATCATGAAATATCGGAAAATCAGTCCAAAAAGGCTGGCATTCAAGCGATAAATAGTGCGCCCCCTGCTGGCACTCAATGTGTTAACTGTATATCAGCATTGTTCCACAACAAGGTCTCAATACATTTTCTCTTCCTCCCCCGTCTTCTTAGAGCTCGGGCAAACTGTCGGAGCCCTCTCTCTCGCTGCCAGTGGAGGACTCCCAGGACCTCTACGCTCCCCCCTCCCCCGGCGCCGACTCGGGGGGCGCCCTGGGGGCCGGTGCGGCCCTGGGCCCCCGCGGCTTCTCCTTGGAGGAGGACACCCACTCCCAGCTCCTGGACGCCGACGGCTTCCTCAACGTGGGCCCCCACCGCACCGGCGCGCCGCCCCGCTCCCACAAGAGGCAGTTGATCCTGGACAGTCTGGACGAGAACGCCATGGACGCCAACATGGACGAGCTGATGGGGCTGTGTTCGGGGGGCTTCACCACGGGGCGGGAGGGCGGCCGGGGGACACTGAGACTCGGGGGCGCCACGCAGGAGGAGGAGGAGCTGCTGGGGCTGTGCTCGGGGGCGTTCCCCACCACCCAGGGCGGGGAGGAGAGGGAGGACCGTGACATGGATGAACTGGTGGGGCTCTGCTCGGGCAAATTCACTTGTCCAGGTGAGTGTGCTGTAGGATCTGCTCAATTGACCAATTTCTAGCCCCGCCTCCTCCTTAGCGTGACGGAGGAAGTGGAACGGGGTCAATTGAACCCTTCAGATGACGAACCGTACAAGTCTGTTTTTGAAACTCTCTTTGACAGTTCGTGTATTTTGCAGTTGATGATGGTAAATGGCTGCTTTTTTATATAGTGCTTTTATCCAAAGCGCTTTACAATTTGTTCCTCACATTTGTTCCTCACATTTTACCCATTCATTCACACATTCACTAAAAAATTCACACAACGACGGCGGAGGCAACCATGCAAGGTGCCAACCTGCTCATCGGGAGCAACTAGGGGGTTAAGTATCTTGCTCAAGGACACATCGACACGCTGCCCGGGAGGAGCGGGAATCGAACCGGGCGGGCACCCTCCGGATTGCCAGACGACTGCTCTACCTCCCGAGCCACTTGTCGCCCCATGATAATCTAAATAACAGCGTTGCATCGCCTGAAAGTACTCTACGACCACTACGTTCCCTCTTTAGATAATAATAACAACGAATAATACATTTCGAGACCATTGTTCATTTGAAACCATCGCTCTCTCCGTCTGAACGGTTCAGTTTGTAGCGGCAGTGTGTGTCTCTTCGGTTCATCGTGTTGATGATGTTTCTCCTCTCCGTCTCCGTCAGATGTGTCTCTCCGTCGGCCCGTTTCAAGTCCCGCGCTTCACACTTCAGCTGGTGAACACGGGTACGTCTCTATAACGTGTCCTCAGACGTCTCTCCCTGACATGTCCTTCACTCATTACTTCAGTCCACTGCCAAGGAATAGAGCATTTTACTTGTGGATATTCATTGTCAACTAAAGAGAATTTGTACTATTTTGCTTCAGTGCGAAGACGCTTGCGCAGGAGGAGGAAGAGGAGGAGGAGGAGGAAGGAGACTGTGAATTCCGACTTCTATCAGATGTGGAAAGCCACAGTGAACAGGTAAGTGTGTGTGTGTACGTTGGTCTGTCTGCCTTGTTTGATTGTCTCCTGGTACCTCTGTGCACACCTGCTTGTGAAGTCTTTCTGCTTCCAACAACATGTGTTTTAATAACCGTTGGCTTTATAGGAGGACAATCAGGAGGAGGAGGAGGCTGGAGAAGAGGGGGATGAGGAGAACGAGGTGGAGGAGGAGGAGATACAGGCTGTGTTTACTCCCCAACGAGAAAAGAAGAAGAAAAAGAAGAGGATGTAAGTAGAACAGGAATCACTCATTTCCCCCCTCATTGTTCATTTTCCTGAACAGAATGTCAAGACATCAAATCCTCAATGGCTTTTATTATATATATATATATTTTTTTAAGTCATTTTTCTACCGCGCTTTGCATCCCCAGGCACCTGACGGACTATCTGGAGGCGGAGGCTGAGCTGTCGGGCAGCGACGTGGGCAGCGACGATGAGGAAGGCGAGGGAGAGAGTGAATACGAGGAAGAGGAGCTTCTGGACGATCTGCCCTCTGACGAGGAGCTGCACGACCAGGTCAACAAGATCCACATGTGAGTGGGAGCTGAGAAATACACCCAGTTTATACTGATCACATAATGTTATTATATCTACATATATATGTATATTATATCCATGTGAGTGGGAGCTGAGAAATACACCCAGTTTATACTGAACACATAATGTTATTATATCTACATATATATGTATATTATATCCATGTGAGTGGGAGCTGAGAAATACTACACCCAGTTTATACTGATGATCACATAATGCTATTATATCTACATATATATGTATATTATATCCATGTGAGTGGGAGCTGAGAAATGCACCCAGTTTATACTGATGATCACATAATGTTATTATATCTATATGTATATTATATCCATGTGAGTGGCAGCTGAAAAATAGATCC